>NC_138971.1:7775000-8190000 GCF_055761805.1 Camellia sinensis
AACTCCTTTCCCTTTCTCTACAAATCCCTACATTAGAGATTCAACATGTGGATTTAAAGAGAACAATTTCTCCATTTTTCCTTTTTTACTCCATTTCTCTTCTATCAAGCTATCCAAACAGATCATTTGAGAGTAGAGAGTTCTTTTTCTTTTCTTCTCTCCAAATCACCCCCAATCCAAATGGGATGTTAGAGATTGATGCAAGAGATGTTCTTTGTAAACTTAGTTGAAATAACATTTGGAAATGTTAAAAATATATTAAATCTTCACAAATAAAGGATTCAGACCATAGAAATAATTAACTACCATCCCAGGAGAAGATTAGGTTTGCTTAGAGTCATCAGCAATATTATTATGCTTCAAGCAACCATAACCTTAGGTTTTGTACAAATTGCAATTACGTCAATGTTTGGCATATTCAAACAAAGGAAATAATTTCACAGTATTATGCACCAGTTCCCATTGCAACAAAATCTCTTGTGGTTTCCCACGATTGAAAGTTGATACAGTTCTCTGACCAATAACCAAAAAAACAGATATCAAGGTGGACAGGACTGAAATTGAACATGAAGGAAATAGGAGCATGTCCATGAAGTATCCCCCAAAGTGTCCTACCAAAAAATAATAATTAAAAGAATTGATACACCACGAAGAGTGTCCCACACGTGTTTAGTTTCTGGTACGTGTCGGTCACGAACATGACCCTATTTTGGAGTGTCCATGCTTCCTACCCCACCATTGTCCTCATAATTTAAAAAATGTCATTGACACACCATTCTAGATGCATTTTCTATATAAACTTTCTATTTGTAAATCATTTTCCTATTAGAAAAGCAGACCAACGAATACAGGTACCCATATAGTGGAGTACTAGACATCTTTGTTATTTATTAGCTAGAGATATTGTCCAACATAATATTGTATAATAATATACAAAAATGATATTGATCAAATGGGTAAAGTAAGATATTTTTAATGGATGTTCATTTCCTACATATATTTCTGTATTATCTTCCAAGTAAACATACTGATCCAAATAGCTCAAAAGAAAAGCATTTAGATTCTATAAGGACGTTGAGCAAGAGAGAAGAATATTACATGTTCTACGAGTGAGGTTCTGATATACCAGGGTGCAACACAGTTACATCGAATGTTATCTTTTGCCCACTCACAAGCCAAATTCTTTGTAAGTTGATTCATTGCACCTGTAAACAGCAAGTAAGACCCGAAAGCATGTATCTTCACAGCCATGAAGTTTCCATCACATACACATACTAATGCAACAAACAAAGCATATCTTGACAGTAACTTACCCTTACTGGCTCCATAAATAGATCCAGAACCAATATGCACCAGACCAGCAACGGAGGAAATGAACACAATGCTTCCAACTCCGGATGCTTTTAACAAAGGGTATGCAAGTTGGCAAAGATGGAAAGCAGATTCAAGGTTGGTGGCCATAATCACGGAGTATTCTTCAGTTGTATACTCAATAGTTGGCTTCCTGATATTTGTGCCAACATTGTTTATCTAGCGCCACAAGATCATGTAGGATTTTAGTTTGTAATAGGTCCAGGGAACATGAGAATATTAAGAGATTATTTCATTTTTATCCCTAATTTTTTACACGATTTTCAATGACCCCCAGACTACTCTTATTTTCATGTGAACTCCTATACTATTTAAGTTACTATCAATTTTGCCCTGCCGTCATATTTGAAACGGAAAAAGTTAAAAAAATTACATTTTGGCCCCAAATTTCAAAAAAAATATGTAGACCCACCCTTTCCAATACCAGCAAACCACCACCACCAACCACCACTTCAAGCCCTTCTATCTCTTTCGCCATAACTCCGTTTTGCCTCATTTTTACGTCGTTGGATTCAACTCACAATCTAATTTTCGTATCACATCTCACACGTCTCGTTCTCCCTCTTTTTGTTTGCTATCGGAGCTCCGAAAGTTGATAATAAAAAATAAAAAAAATTCTTCTCATTTTTTACCTTTCTTCGAGCCATCTTTCGGACTTCATATCTTTTTCGATTCTTGACGGTTCTACTTCATTCTTTTGCCATTCTCTTCACCTCACTTCCTACTTCGCCCTACACTACCTCGCTTTCTCACTTCTTTGTGTAATGAACGGTTTTAGTATGCCGAAAGTTGTCCGAAAACTAATTTTGAAAATTTCATCCGGTAGAGATCACCATCTTTTCCTCCATTTTACCCAAATTTTCATCAAAATTTCAAGGTGAGCATAAAAGAATTTCCCATTAAAGATACATGTAATGTAACTAACAAAAGCCTTTCAAATTTTAGAAATTTTTAGAAATTTCACGGGGGCCGTCAAATGTTGTGTCAAAACCATGAGAAAGAGCTAGAAGGTGATTTTTTGGAAACACTTGAGAAGCGCAAACACATATATAAGCACTGACGGTTTGGATGGTTTGCTGTAGGTGTGTGGATATTAGTATGAACACACATTTGAAGACGGTGAAATTGATAGTGAAGGGGAAAAATCCAGTTACTCTTGATCACCTAAGGTGATGAGTAACAACATCCGCTACTACATTCTACCTAAGCGACACCTCGAGTCAAACCCAAAAAGCCCACTGTAGGTATTGCACATCGCATAGTTACTGACCTTTGGTGCATCGTGTTTACTGGTTTCAATCTTTTCATTTCTTCTAATTTCAAGAAAGCCTTTGGGCCGTGGTTGGGGCTGAGGTCGTGGCCACGGATGTGGACCTGGTGGCCAATAATCGAGTTGCTCTGGTTTTATTCATTTGAGCACCTGGCTATGTGAAATTAGTATGTTGTAGGGAGTGTTTGTTAATGATTGCCAGACCCAAAAGATGGCATTACTACCAACTTTTTCATTTTACTGTTAGCTCTGTTTCTTATATATTGAAAGTGCTTCTTTTATATTCTTTGGCCTTGTTGTCAAAGTAGTCTTCTATCTCATGACTTGAATGAGCTTTCTATGAAATTATTTGTTTCATCTAATCTATTCATAATGTCATGGTCTATTTTATCTAGTAGAGATCACCATCAGACTTATGTTAAAAGTTTTTGGCCATACAGATGAATGTTTTGAAATTTTCAAAATTAGTTTTCAGACAACTTTCGGCATACCAAAACCGTCCATTTTACAAAGAAGTGAGAAAGCGAGGTAATGTAGGGCGAAGTAGGAAGTGAGGTGAAGAGAATGGCGAAAGAATGAAGTAGAACCATCAAGAATCGAAAAAGATATGAAATTCGAAAGATGGCTGGAAGAAAAGTAAAAAATGAGAAGAAAATTCTTCTTTTTTTTTTATCAACTTTTGGAACTCTGATAGCAAACAAAAAGAGGAAGAACGAGACGAGTGAGATGTAATACGAAAACTAGACCGTGAGTTGAATCCAACGACGTAAAAATAAGGCGAAACGGAGTTATGACGAAGGAGATAGAAGGGCTTGAAGTGGTGGTTGGTGGTGGTGGTTGTGGTTTGCTGGTATTGGAAATGATGGATCTGCATATTTCTTTTGAAATTTGGGGCCAAAATATAATTTTTTTAACTTTTTTCGTTTCAAATACGACGGCAGAGGCAAAATTGATAGTAACTTAAATATTATGGGGGTACGCGTGAAAATAAGAGTAGTCTGAAGGTCATTGAAAATCATGTAAAAGAATAAAGGTAAAAGTGAAATAATCTCGAATATAAACATATAGGATTCAGCATTCCAGCATAACATTGTTTATCTAGAGCCAGAGGATCACGCACGCAAAGAAACCCTTTGAAAGTTCCAACATAAAAATAAAAATAAAAAGAAAGAAAGACAAAGGGTGATTTAAACAGACATGTTCCAATTTGAGTAGAGCAATGGCAATTAAAAAGACATGTATTTACTACTTCCTTGGATAAAGGTTATATTCTAAACCCAAAAGAAACAATACAAAAATAAAATGCCTAAAGGGTTTGTGGAGAGGAACTGTTAAATAGCAAGCACACGCAATGCTTGACTTGATAAACTAACTATATTTCATTTCATCATCAAAAGAAATGGAAACATAGAAAGTGAAGTGAACAGATTAGTGCAGACTTGGAAAGGTTTATAAAATACTTGTCGACGAGGTTAAATAAAGGATCTTGAGTCTTGTTGATCTATTCTATTGGTATAAAAGAAAAGTCATCTGCAAAACAAGACATGGTAGAAAAGGAGGGAGGACACACACAACACAACACAACACAACACAACACAACAAAACGAACGAGTATCTATCTATAAAGAAATTGGATAAAAAATTGACTTACAAGAATGTTGAGCTTGCCATCGAAGAGAGAGGAGGCTTTATCAAGCAACTGTTGTCGTTGGGATGAAGAAGAAACGTCGCAGACAGAAGCAGTGACGGTAAAGCCTTTAGAGGCCCATTCTTGTAAGCAACCACTCAGCTCTGCTTCGTTGCGGGAACATGTGTGCACTTGAGCCCCTAATTCACCTAGTTCCTCCACAACTGCGTGCCTATAAACCATCAAACCAATCAAACCTCCCTCCCGCCATTATTATTATTATTATAATATTGCAATGTCAACCAATTCTCAACTCTAAATAAATCAACAATTTTTTCTTTCCTTCTACCCGATGATCGAGAATTAAAATTAATTAGACTAAAAAATAAAAAGAGAGAGAGAGAGAAAAGAGAAGACACCCAATGCCACGAGTGCCACCGGTGACGAGTGCGGTCAATCCCGTGAGACACCACCTCGAATTTATGCTACTGCTCTCCACCTTCGCCATTGTCCTCTCTCTCTCTCTCTCTCTCTCTCTCTCTCTCTCCACTCAACTCAAGATTATGATTTTAAGACCTTTTTTTATTGAAAAAGTCTGGGCACCAGATTGTGATTAGATATGTGTAGTGTAGTGTAGTGTAGTGTGATTTTATATATAAAATAAAATAAATTTAAATTATAAAATGATAATTTTAAATAAATTTTGAGTAATTAAATTTGAATTGATAGTATTTTTATTTTTTTTTAATCTGTTGGTTTGATTTGTTTTACTTGCCACCCCCTTTGTATGGTGGTGGTTTGGTGAGAGGGAATTAAAAATATGAAAAAAAAAATTATATTTGATTTATAAATTAAGTAATAGCGAGAAATGATAAAAATATATATATATATATATAGATATAAGGAAATAATTTTTTTTTTTATATCTAATTTTAAGTTTGAGCAAGAAATAAGGAGAAATGGTAATAGGGATGATCCTCTAACCAAACCTAGTTCATTTCGCACTAAATTAGTGAGATTTTGTGAAAAATAAATTGATTAGTTATAAAATATTTATAATACTAAAATTATATCTTAAAAAACAAATTAAAAAAAAATAAAAAAAAAACTAATATTCATCTCTCACTTGTTCTACTTCTCCACCCATCCAAATATAATAATGAGAAAATATAATATTTTTGTAAAACTTATGTTGTGTGTAGGATTATTTTATTGGATAGATTAGTAATTAAATTAATTTATATGGCTCATTTATTAATATCAAAGAATTAGTTATGAAATGGCATTATATTTTTTATTACTTAGATGGATAATTTTGTAACTTTGAGAAATTAGGTTAATAAGCCCACTTTGTTGTGGCTTTAAGTCTTGGGAAACAAACAAAACAAAGGTTGGAAATTGCTTCATAGGCGGCAAGGTTTGAGAAGGTAAAAGGAAAAAAGAAAAGAAAAAGAGAAGAGAGGTTCAAGTGAGGCTGCAATAGGGATTGGAGGTAGCACGTTGGGTGATTTTGAGACATCCATTGGTTGAGGTAAAATCTGCTTTTACTGTTGATTATTAAGTTTATGTTGAGGAATTAAACAATCAAATGCATTAAGGGGATTTGGAAGATCTATAGGTGTCTACTTAGGTTTTGAAAATTGGGTGCAATGTGTAAGTGTAACTTTGGGTGGGTAATAGAAACAATGGAGTTTTGTATCATGGGTAAGGGCGTGTTTGGCTATAAAGTTGGGTTGAATGATTTGATCACTTGGATATTAAAACAATACATTAATCTAATATAGCGGGGCTTTTGTGGGTGTATGTAACATGTAAAAATATTAATTTATTTGAGGTTTTATTTGTTAGGTTTGTGTGATTGAAGTGGTGGAGCTGGGTGTTTGGAGTTGGTATTGGAATATTATTTCTAAGCGTTTGAGGTAAGTAACTCTCTATCACTGTTGGTACATTTTTTATTCCTGTTGAATCGTTTAAAATTATAAGTATTTATTTATAGCCTTCATGTTCTCTTAAATTAAAATATGGATCAAGTATAAAATAGCATCGAATATTATTATGAAAATTATTTGAATATTTTATAGAACTATTATGAAAATTGTATTAAATATTTATTCTGAAAATATCAAATATTTTATTTAAAAGTTGTGTATTGTTTAAATTTTGAACATCACTCTAGTCTGACTATGATTTGGACCCTAGCCAATAGGGGTTATTTATTGGCACAGAAACTAGTTTCTTTTGAGATTTTACCACCGGCCTATATGTGGTTCTGGGTCTTGTCACGGGCTAAGTAATCGTAGTCACCAAGACTTGGGTTTTGTGAATCGCATCATTGAACCATTGATTATCGAACCATCAATTCTGAACAACGAAATTTGTCGAATTACCTCATTGTCTTTTCAATTAAAATGTATTGCTACACTGTTTATTTTCAACTATAAAACCATCTTACAAAATGATTGTTCATTTATTGAATGGTAGCAAAAAATATATTTATTGGTTATCAACTATTTTTTTTTGTATACTTGATCCAGCTAGCAGTGATGGTTGGTTATTTACTAGACTGTCTAGCTTACCTTTATTTTATTTTTTTCAGATTCTGAGGAGTAGAGCTGCGTGGGGTTTTTACTTGTAGGAGTGTCGAGAGTAGGACTATGATTTAAGTCCTTGAGTTATTATTTATTTATTTTTTATTAGTGGATTTGGTGGACAATTTCATATGATAAGAATTATCTATTTTTATGGTTTTTAGCATTATGATATTTAAGGATTTAATTTGAGTATTTTACATTGTTGGTTATGTGTTGGACTCTTAGCCTTGCATGCTCACTTAAATGAGTGTGTGGCATTGTCACGGAGCTTGGGGTGTGAAATTTTTTTTATTTTCTGACCTATATCACAATCACTTAGTATTTTTTTGAATAAATATCATTTTCCTCCCAAACTATCACGTGTTTTTCACATTAACCCCCATATTTCAATTTATTTCAATTTAGTACTTGAAGTTTCCACAAATTGATCAATTAGACCCTTGTTATCACATTCCGTCTAGAATTGGATGGAATGTGCTGACGTGGCATTTAAAATTTCATTTTACTCCCCAAATTATACCTTAAAAATCAATTTACCCCCAAATTAAAAAACAATTTGCCCCCCCCCACATCAGCACATTCCATCCAATTGTGGACGGAAGGTGACGGCAGGGGTCTAATTGATCAATTTGTGAAAAGTTTAGGTACTAAATTGAAATAAATCGAAGTATGGGCGTCAACATGAAAAACACGTGATAGTTTGGGAGGGAAATGATATTTACTCTATTTTTTTTCACACCCTCCAATCAGCAAACTGTTTTGTCTTCTTTCAACCTTTTCACCTATTAATCTTAAATATATATATATAATATTGACACTCCATAAAGTTTGTTCTTAACACATATTCTCCCTCTTGAAGTTTTGAAAATTAGGTCCCTCTCTATGATATTTATGTGAGAATATATTGTGTACATATGGTTGTGTGTATATATGGCATTGTGTATATTAGGAATTAGGTACGTATTAGGCAAGATTGTTGTATTTCCTTTTTCAGTCATAGATTTAGGGCTATATAATCTGATGAACTCTTTTGTAAATACACAAGTTAAATATACAGATTATTCAGAAACTCTTACATGGTATCAGAGGTTAGTTTGAAACCCTAGCTTGTAGAATCGAAACCCTAGTCGTCGTAGTGGGTTTGCTCCATCTGGTTCTTTGTCTGACTCAAAGGTTTCGTCTGGTTCGAAGACTCTTCGACCATCTGGCTCTTCGTCTGGTTCGTCGATTGCAACTCCTAGTCGCATGGTTTGGTTTCGATCGCAACCCCTGGTTCATCTGGTTCATCAATTGCACCCCATCTGCTATGCATCGCGACTGTCGCGACCCAAACCTACCCCTATAGGTTTGGTATCGTAACCGACCAGTAATCCAAGATTACCAAAGGCCTTCCTGTATAATAAAAAAAAAATTCGGGGCTAGTGGAAGCAATATACAAAAACACCAATAGTCCAATGAGCTGTGCATCTATATGAACAAATATTTACGTGCAAAAACGTTAATTTACCCACATTCAACACATAACTTATAACTTAACATCTCACACATAACATATGCACATAACAAAAGTGTACTTCACGATCAAAAGCCTGACAACGGCCTTCCAGGCCTAGCCCCAACTCAGACGCACACAAAATAACTCGGTAAGCTTGAAAACTATGACTCAACTAAAAACCCCTTCTAGGCTTGCCCTCTAGAACGCTCACCTATACATATATATAAAAACAGTGATCTAAAGCCTAGTGAATAACATTAAAGTAAAGGGGTTAGTGAACGAATTCCAAATATATCATATCCGTAAAACAAATCATGACACAATCATTCATATCAGTCTCATATCATAACATAACATAATGGTATATCTCATAGAGCATATTACATATCGTCTTTCGACTAGAGTAATCGGTTCCGGATACCGATTAAACACATATCACCATAATGAAGTGGCTAACGAGATCTCGTATCACATATATGTCATGGACGCGCATTTACATGTTATCCCCCATGACTTGGGACTATCTATGGATGCCATAATAGATTCGCAAATAGGACATTCGTTCAAATAATCAAAATAACATGTCAGAAATTATAACTTATCGATGATAGCTAAAACATAATTCATATCAACATATCTTTACAGAAATGTTACTCACAGTGGGCTTCCAGAACAGTTGGTCAAGCAGTCCTTGACTTGTGACCTACAATCACAAATATGTATAGCACAATACACAATCATCTTAAACCTATTTAGTTCACTTAAGCTTTAAGCTTTTAAATATAGATGACAAGAATTATGAATTAATTAGATTATTAATTTCCTTTAACCTCTAATTAAAACATGTTTAGCCATGTATTAACCAAACTAATTAAATATAAAGACCCTCATCATATACAAACCCTTATTAAGTTCACTAATTACACAATTAAACTTAAATTAGGCCCATACACATTAAATTACAATTATTCAGTCATGTTTAAATTACTAAATCAGAAACTCATAAATATGCACATTTTGCAGTTTCAACTCCATTTTCAAGCAAATCAAGGCCCAAATAATTAATATTCACATTTATTTCCATAATCTTAAGCCTAACTCAATTTTAATTTTATTAATTCTTAATTAAGGCTTAATTTGACTACATCTAATTTTATGAACCTAAATTAGATGTTTAATTGAATTCTTATAAGGCTCTAAATATCAAATTAAACCCATTTCCCAAAATCTATGGAGTTTTCTCTTTAAATCTCATAAGCCATGCAAGATATCAAGCATAGGAACATGACTTTTGTGAATTGATGCCATGCATGTAGACTTCCTACTCAATTTCACCTATTCTCAAGTTAACATAAACCTATAATTTCATAACTCTATATTTTCATGATCTTAATTTCAAAACTCATGAACATGTAAGGATTCCACAACAATTAGATACATGCATGTCATGTTCTTAAACTAATTCCTACACTTTCTTGCTTATCTTGTTCATACATATATTTTGCTTCCATTTACTCTATAAAGCCACCAATTAAACTTGAATTCTTCTTAATTGAACTTGGATTCCATGGGTTTATGAGTATAACAAGTCAAATTCATAAAATTAGAAAAGAATTCCTACCTTAAGTTGATGAATTTGTGTAGGTCAAAGCTTTTCTCGTTCCATGTTCTTCCTCTTGTTCTTATTTTCTTTCCTTCTTGAACTCTCTCTCTCTCTCTCTCACAATAACTCTCCAGCATAATGCACTCTCTCTCTCTCTCTTGGTCTCTCTTTTCTTGCTATATTGATGAATAGGCTTATATTTAGCCACCAATCTACTAGTATACTTTAGTTAGATTAGATTTAGGCTAATTCATCATATTTAATTAAATTATGCCAATCACAAACTTAATTAAATCAAATTCCCTTAAATTAAATTAATCTTCATCATTTATAATTTTAATGACACTAAATTAAATTATACTAATGTGTATTAAGCTCCACTTCCTATTCAGTTATTTAATTCCAACTTATTAAAATTAGCGAATCTGACGGAATCAATTTTTTATTAAACTTCCTAGATAACTCTAAAAATTTCAATTAACATATCCTTGTACTCAATTTTGATTTCTGAACCCATTTATGTCATCAATTTCAATTCCAAAGTTGTATTCTCAACAAATAATTTCCCAATTTGGACAAATATGCACAAATTAAATCATATAATCCGCAATTAACACATGGATAATTCAGATAATTATAATTTGCATTTTCGGGGTGTTACAGCGACTCTCTCGGTTTATCTCGGCACTTCATCACACATTTCTCTCTCTGTCTTTGTGGTTTGGTTTTGACCCCTAGTTCACTCTCTCTCTCTCTCTCTGTCTATGTGTGTTTTGATTATGAGTACTGATTATTTGACTTAAAAAAAAAAAAAAAAAAAAAACCCTTATTTCCAGTTTTATTATAATTCGACTTGTTTCTCTTTGATCTATGACAATGACGGACACTAAAATTCAAGTCATCAGATGTAAACTCACTGGTGCCAATTATGCTTATTGGGCTAGTGTTATGAAGAATTTTCTTCTTGGTCAGAAAAAATGGGGTTATGTTTCTAGTTCTATTCCTCGTCCATTCAACCCTAAAGAAGAAGGATATCTAGCTTCCTGTGACACTTGGAATTGTGATAATGCCCAAGTTTTGTCACACCCCAAACTTGTCCCTAAAAGTTTGGGCATGACCGACCCGATAAGGAGTCTCACAACTAAATAAGCACACAACATGAATACCTTATATGGTACGGGGCCTAAACGGAAGCAACTATTAATCTAAAATGACATCCATTGAGCCAATGTTTAAATGCCAGGATCACAAACATTCATCACATAATCCAACACAAAACATAGCATATATGTAGGTGACAACTATATACATACATACATATACAAGCCCAACCCTATAACTGGGGGTATAACTAAAACATTCAAGGGTGAAAGTTATACATGATTATCAACATTTGACAAAAGTGCTAGTGACCCAATGTTATGAGCTATGAAATGAACTCTACAAAAATACATAAACTCCATTTAACTGATTGGACATGGCGGGGTCGACAAAAGAGCTGCTAGGGCTGGACTAAGACTGACCTCCGAGCTGATTACCTACATAGACATACATAACATAGAGTGAGCGGGGCTCAGTGAATAATAGCATGTAGGCAAGTCATATGAATAAATAAAAATCACGTCGTATGTAAGTACATATGTCATATGCTTGTCTTTGTTCTGCATTCATTTCCAAAACAGCCTTGGGCCCAATATTAAATAGAACAGCCTCAGGCCCAGTATCATACAGAACGGCCTCAAGCCCAACATATCAACAGCTGTTTGGAGCATTAAAGGGTAGGTAAAACATCGACATGTACACCACCTCCCTCGACCTTAGGCCATGAGTCATAAATAGTGCAAATCATATTAGGGTCGATGAGACATCGATATGTCACCACCTTCCTCAGCCTTGGGGCTGTCAACATGAAGTAGTTTATATCAAAACAGCCTCAGGCCTAACAGTGACAAAACAGAATGACCTCGGGCCCATAAGGATACCATTGCTCAATATCACACACAAGTTTTCCAATTGTTCACCATATGGAGACATAACCATTCACGGGTAACAGTGTACTAACAATAACTATTAGAAGTAAATGAAACATATCACTACATTACTATTACTCAGAGTGCTATGGGGAAGCAATATTCCTTTCCTGTACGTGACCTACACACAACATGCAACTCATAAATTAGTCTATTTTCTTTAGTCTTTTCCTTTTTAATCAATATCTGATTCGTTCAACCTTCATTTAATTACAAGCATTTAAAAAGCTTTAAATACACATTTTAGCAATCCTAGAGGGTCAAACAGAAGAAAAGAAGCACACAGAATTTTTCCCCTTGGGCCGTACGTGCGGAAGTCCTTCGCCACACGTGCGGGAAGGTAGGCCGCACGTGCGCCCCGCATGTGCATTTATTTCAGAACCTCAAATTCACACTCCCCTATTTTCCGCACGTGCGGCTGTGAGCCCCGTACGTGCGGTGGTGCTCCCCGCATGTGCATTTATTTCAGAACCTCAAATTCACACTCCCCTATTTTCCGCACGTGCGGCTGTGAGCCCCGTACGTGCGGTGGTGCTCCCCGCACGTGCGACCATGAGCCCCGCACGTGCGGTCGCAGCCTCTGTTTTGAGCAATTCAAACCAAGGCAAAAATCCAACAAGGCAACCATATAATAAAGTAGAAAATAGGGAAATCAATGCAATATTATGATATAACATCACAATAAACATGAATCACAAGCTTATCTAGATCATAACCCCCTCCAAATTCATATTCACAACTTAATTTTCTTAGGTTTCTAGCCATATTTGGTTTTCAAATATATATATATATATAACCATCCAAATACATAGATGAATTCAAACATGTAAAACCAAAGAATAAGATGTAATTTTCCTCCATATAGCTCAAATTAATTCAAAACAACCAAACGATAAAAACATCTTTTCAATTAACCAATTATCATACACTTGACCTCAATTACAAACCCTAGCTTGCATGAATGTAAAATAAGTTCTTACTTAAGTCAATGAGAGAGGCTATTCTAGGTGGGTTATCTACCTTGAGCCCAAATCTCTACAACTCTTCTCAATTTCTTCAATCTCTTCCTTGTTGAAGTCTCTTTCCTTTTTCTTCCTCTCTAGCACTCTCTTATTCTCAGGATATATTTCTTTGTGATGGAAGATTATCAAGTTAAAAGTTAAGGGGTTATTTAAGGATTGACCACAAATTAATCAATTTAATCATTACGAATCAAATTTTTACAAAAATTCATATTATGATCTAAAAATCATGCTCATCACAATTATAAAGTTAATTTCGGATTATCACACTTCTAAGGCTTCCAATTTCTAATCCAAACGTCACAATTGTAACAGATTTTTCATACAATTGACAGATATAAATCCATGGTCATACAATTCACACAACTAAGCTTAATTTTACTTGGAATTTCACATTAAGCATATAATTACTCATGTAATAAGAGACTGAAGCATACCAGGAAACGTATAGGAGGGTTGGGTTATTACACTTTCCACCCTAAATAAGTTTGGTCCCTCAAACTTGTTTTACCTTACGATAGGAATAATTCTGGATATTGGTGTTGCATTTCCTCCTCCTTTTCCCAAGTAGCTTTTGTTCCATAATGTTCTTGCCATTCGACTTTTACCATTGGGATTACCCGGTTCCGTAGTTGTTTTACTTGCCGGTCCAAAATTCGAATCGGTTTTTCTTTATAAGTTAATTTATCATCCAAAGTAATTTGGTGGTATTCTATAACATTAGACGGATCTGGGAGGTAACTTCGTAACATTGACACATGGAAGACATCATGCACTTGGCCCATACTTGGCGGAAGAGCAATTCGATAAGCTACCGGACCCACTTTTTCTAGAATTTGGAATGAACCAACATATTGGGGTGTTAACTTACCATTTTTGCCGAATCTTGGGTGCCCCTTCATCGGAGTGACTTTCACAAAAACATAGTTACCTATATTGAATTCCAAATCTCTTCGTCGGTGATCCGCATAACTTTTTTGTCTACTTTGAGCGGTTCTCAATCTTTCTCAAATAGTTTTAATCTTCTCTATCGTCAATTGTACAATTTCATGCCCCAACAACAATCTATCTCTGATTTCGGCCCAACACCCGGGGGAACGACATGGTCTTCTATATAAGGCTTCATAGGGTGCCATTCCAATGCTCGAATGGTAACTATTATTGTATGCGAACTCTGCCAACGGTAGATGAGTTTCCCAACTTCCCTAGAAGTCCAAAACACACATTCGTAGCATATCTTCTAGGGTTTGTATTGTTATCTCGGATTGCCCATCTATCTGAGGGTGAAAAGCTATGCTAAACTTTAACTCTGCCCCCATAGCATTCTGCAAACTTTGCCAAAATCTCGACACAAATTTCGGATCCCTATCTGATACAATTGAGACCAGAACACCATGGAGCCTTACAATTTTATTCACGTAAATCATAGCAAGTTTATCTACATTGTAATGAGTTTTCACAAGTAAAAAATGAGCGGATTTAGTTAACCAGTCCACAACAAGCCATATAGAGTTCATACCTCGAGGTGTTCGTGGTAAACCCATAATGAAATCCATAGTCAAATTTCCCACTTCCACTCTGGGATTGGAAGGGGTTAAAGCAACCCTGCCAGTCTCTGGTGTTTTGCCTTTACTTGCCGACATTGCAAACATCTCGAAACAAATTCCACAATTTCTTTCTTCATATTCGGCCACCAAAAGTTTTGCTTTAAATCTCGATACATCTTGGTACTCCCAGGATGTATTGAAAATCTCGAGGCATGTGCTTCTTCCATCAAGTTCTTTTTAACTTCTGGTACATTGGGAACACATAATCTACCTTGAAATGTGAGCATCGAATTTGCAAGATCGAATCTGGATCTTGGTTTTGTTTCTATCTCACCACAGATCTTCCTTAAAAGTTCATCTTCCATTTGTCGTTGATTAATTTCTTCGATTAATGTCGGTTGGGCTGATATTGCTGCTACCAGAGCATCTCGTTCATGCGTTACAATGTCTACATTCATCCTTTCCAATTCACAAAATAATTCCTTCAGTCTCATGAGCAAACTTGCCAAGTTTTCCACACCTTTTCGACTAAGAGCATCTACAACAATATTGGCTTTACCGGGATGGTAATGAATTTACAAATCATAGTCCTTAATAAGTTCCAACCACCATCCCTGTCGCATATTCAACTCCTTTTAGGTAAAGAGATACTTGAGGCTCTTATGATTGGTGAAGATTTCACACGTAGCGCCATACAAATAGTGTCGCCATATTTTCAAAGCAAAGACCACTGCTGCTAGCTCAAGGTCATGCGTGGGGTAGTTCTTTTCATGGGGTTTAAGTTGACGAGAAGCATAAGTGATGACCCTCCCATTTTGCATAAGTATGCAACCTAGTCCTTTATAAGAGGCATCACTGTAGATCACAAATCCTTCAATGCTAGATGGTAAAGCAAGAACCAGTGCTGTAGTTAACTTGGTTTTCAATTCTTGAAAAGCAGACTCCCGTTGTTTTGACCATTCAAACAAAACACCCTTCGGAGTCAATTGGGTAAGTGGCATGGTAATTTTGGAGAAATCTTTAACAAACCTCCGGTAGTACCCGACTAATCCCAAGAAACTACGCACCTTGGTCACATTAGTAGGGGTTGGCCAATTCACGATTGCTTTAATCTTGTGTGGATCAACTGAAACACCCTCCTTCGTTATCACATGTCCCAAGAACCCCACCTCATGTAGCCAAAACTCATATTTCTTCAACTTAGCTTACAGTTTCTTGTCTCGGAGTATTTAAAGAATTAATCGGAGATGATTTTCATGAACTTCTGCATCTTTCGAATAGATAAGGATATTGTCGATGAACACTACTACAAATTCATCCAAATAAGGCTTAAAAACACGATTCATTAAATCCATAAATGCTGCCGGTGCATTGGTAACTCCAAAGAGCATAACCAAGAACTTATAATGACCATATCGAGTTTGGAAGACAGTTTTCTGAACATCCTCAGCTTTGACCTTCAGTGGGTGATATCCGGATCGTAAATTAATTTTCGAAAAGACTTGTGCCCCTTGTAGCTGGTCAAACAAATCATCGATTCTAGGCAATGGGTACTTATTCTTGATTGTTACTTTATTAAGCTCCCTGTAATCCACACACAACCGAAGGGTTCCATCTTTCTTCTTCACGAAAAGAACCGGTGCGTCCCAATGAGAAATGCTCAGACATATGAACCCCTTGTCAAGTAAATCCTACAACTAAACCTTCAACTCTTTCATCTCAACTAGTGACATCCTATAAGGAATTTTAGAAATGGGTTGAGTTCCTGGCACCACTTCAATTGTAAACTCGATTTCACGATCCACTAACTCTCCTAGTAGCTCTTCCGGGAAAACATTTGGAAATTCGCGGACAATTGGGATCATATCAATACACCCATTCGTTGATTGCCCCTTCAAGACACTACATAAATACCCCTGACATCCTTTCTGTAATAATTTGCATGATTTCATTGCGGAGATTAAGTAAGCTGGAGAAATCACTCCATGCCCCTTGAAGGTAAACTCTGGCTGTCTCGGAGGGTGAAAAATGATTTGCTTAGACATATAATCAATAGTAGCATGATACTCGCTCAACCAGTCCATTCCCAAAACGATATCAAAGCAAGTTATGTCAAGAGGTAATAAGTTGGCATATACCCGGACATCCCTCATTAAGAGTTCACAGGCAAAATAAATAGATGTACAGACCATAGAATCCCCCAAAAGTGAAGACACACACAACACATAAGGTAGTAGTTCCACAGGTCTATTTAAATTTTGGAGAAATGTTTTTGATACAAAGGAGTGGGTAGAGCCTGAATCAAACAACACATGAGCAGAATGACCGTGAATAGTAAATGTACCTGACACCACCGCTGCAGCATTTTGCACGTCGCTTGGAACCAATGCGAACACTTTTCCTTGCCTAGCGGTGTCTTTAACATTGGTGGATTTTGCAGCTGGCTTTGTGCTTGGAGTTGGTGTTCAGCCTGCTGAACTTGTAGTGGTTCTATTCCCGTTTTGCCGATCTCTTTGAGGACAATCCTTTACCAAATGACCCATTAAAACATGCCCCGATCACCCGATAACAAGTCCCACGATGTCTCTTTCCACAATCCGGACACGTAGGTGTCGAGTCTCGAGTAGGGGTGGAAGTACTAGAGGTTCCCGAATTCAGTTTATTATTTGGTGGAGTCGTTGGTCCCTTTTGTACTTGAGTATTCTGCCTTTTCCCCCTCCACTCGGAAATCCGATTCTAAGCAGCAATATTTCCCTCTGCCATGACTGCCCTCTCTAACACATCAACATATGTAGGTAACTTCAACACATTGATTCGATTACGGATAGCATTCCGTAATCCCCCTTCGAATTTCCTCGCCTCCTTGTAATCCGTGTCCACCATATGAGGTGCAAACCGGGCTAGTTCTGTGAATTGGGCTTCATACTCCGCAACAGTCTTGTTCCCTTGTCTCAGAGTTTCAAATTCAATTACCTTCTTATCTCACATACACTGAAAGTACTTATCATAAAAAGTTCTAGAAATCGGGCCCAAGTCAACTCTTGATGTTCAATTCTTGTGAGCATCCACCACCTTCGTGCTTCGTCTTCGAGAGTGAAAGAGGCCAATTGTACCTTCTGAGCTTCAATGCATGGGAACACTTCGAATAACTTCTCTACACCCAATACCCATGCCTCTGCTTTCATCGGATCAATTCCCCCTTTAAATATTGGTGGCTTCATCTTCTTGAATTCTTTCGTAAGAGTGATGGTTCGATCCTCAGCATGATGATCTTGTGCCAAAGGCAGAGGTACTGATGGTGGTGGCGGTGGTGGTTATTGTTGTTGTTGCCGTAGTGTTTCTACCATCTCCATAATCATTCTTTCCATTCTGTCTAGCCGTGCAGAGGTAAAATCCTCTGGATCATCCATCCTTGTCCTCACTATGATCTATATAACAATCAATTACAACACACACAAGAGATATACTAGTAGACATGAATAATAACCATTTCAAAAGACTGGTCAGTAGATGTTACATATACAAATCACGTTGCTATCGTTCACTTAATATGCATCAAAAGTACTATGCATGGAACTTAAGTCTTTTCTAGACACCCTGAAGCTCAATGGATTCGTGTGTGAGATAACAACTCGTGCTCTGATACCACTTGTCACACCCCAAACTTGCCCCTAAAAGTTTGGGCATGACCGACTCGATAATGAGTGTCACAACTAAATAAGCATACAACATGAATACCTTATATGGTACGGGGCTTAAACGGAAGCAATTATTAATCTAAAATGGCATCCATTGAGCCAGTGTTTAAATGCCAGGATCACAAACATTCATCATATAATCCAACACATAACGTAGCATATGTGTAGGTGACAACTATATACATACATACATATACAAGCCCAACCCCATAACTGGAGGTATAACTAAAACATTTAAGGGAAAAAGTTATACATTTGACAAAAGTGCTAGTGACCCAACGTTATGAGCTATGAAAGGAACTCTACAAAAATACATAAACTCCATTTAACTGATTGGACACGGCGGGGTCAACAAAAGAGCTGCTAGGAATGGACTAAGACTGACCTCCGAGCTGATTACCTACATAGACATATATAACATAGAGTGAGCGGGGCTCAGTGAATAATAGCATGTAGGCAAGTCGTATAAATAAATAAAAATCACGTCGTATGTAAGTACATATGTCACATGCTTGTCTTTGTTTTGCATTCATTTCCAAAACGGCCTTGGGCCCAATATTAAACAGAACAGCCTCAAGCTCAATATCATACAGAACGGCCTTGGGCCCAACATATCAACAACTGTTTGGAGCATTAGAGGGTAGGTAGAACATCAACATGTACACCACCTCCCTCGGCCTTAGGCCATGAGTCATAAATAGTGCAAATCATATTAGGGTCAAACCAAGGCAAAAATCCAACAAGGCAACCATATAATAAAGTAAAAAATAGGGAAATCAATGCAATATTATGATATAACATCACAATAAACATGAATCACAAGCTTATCTAGATCATAACCCCCTCCAAATTCATATTCACAACTCAATTTTCTTAGGTTTCTAGCCATATTTGGTTTTCAAATATATATATATATATATATAACCATCCAAATACATAGATGAATTCAAACATGTAAAACCAAAGAATAAGATGTAATTTTCCTCCATATAGCTCAAATTAATTCAAAACAACCAAATGATAAAAACATCTTTCCAATTAACCAATTATCATACACTTGACCTCAATTACAAACCCTAGCTTGCATGAATGTAAAAGAAGTTCTTACTCAAGTCAATGGGAGAGGCTATTCTAGGTGGGTTATTTACCTTGAGCCCAAATCTCTACAACTCTTCTCAATTTCTTCAATCTCTTCCTTGTTGAAGTCTCTTCCCTTTTTCTTCCTCTCTGGCACTCTTTCTTTCTCAGGAGATATTTCTTTGTGATGGAAAATTATCAAGTTAAGGGTTAAGGGGTTATTTAAGGGTTGACCACAAATTAATCAATTTAATCATTACGAATCAAATTTTTACAAAAATTCATATTATAATCTAAAAATCATGCTCATCACAATTATAAAGTCAATTTCGGATTGTCGCACTTCTAAGGCTTCCAATTCTTAATCCAAACGTCACAATTGTAACAGATTTTTTGCACAATTGATAGATATAAATCCACGGTCATATAATTCACACAACTAAGCTTAATTTTACTTGGAATTTCACATTAAGCATATAATTACTCATGTAATAAGAGACTGAAGCATATAGGAGGGTCGGGTTATTACAAGTTCTGACTTGGTTTCATAATTCTGTGGATGACCGTATTGGAATGATGTTTTCCAAATACAGTACTGCTAAGGAGGTGTAGGATTATTTATTAGGTATGTATCAGAAATCCAACTTCGCCAAACAGTATGAGTTGGAAATAGCTATTCAGATTGCTCGTCAACGGGATCAATCTATTCAGGATTTTTGTATTGACATGACAGGTGTCTGGGATCAATTGGCTCTTATGGAACCATCTAGCCTCAAGGCACTAGATGCTTATGTTGAGTTTTGGGAGCAAGGTTGTTTAGTACAATTCTTAACAGCTCTCTCCCATCAGTATGAAGCTATCCGTGGTGGCATCCTCCATCAGTCTCCTCTCCCCTCTGTGGATGCTATTGTTTGTGAGTTTCTCTCCGAGGAAACCCGCCTTAAAACAGCTAGTCAGACTCTGTCTCCATCTGTCTTCTTAGCTGTATCTTCTATGGGTCTACTGAAATCCCCTCATTGTTGATAACATGCTCTGAGAAAATAACTTCATCCAACCAAAATTCACATTTCTTTAGTTTGGCAAATAATTTATTTTCTCTAAGTGTTTGCAAGACAGTTCTCAAGTGGTATTCATGTTCAAGTCTACTCTTTGAATATATCAAGATATCATCAATAAAAACCACAACAAAATCGTCAAGGTAAGTCTTAAAAAATTGGTTCATTAGGTCCATAAATGTTGCAGGAGCATTAGTCACCCCAAATGGTGTAACAAGAAATTCGTAATGGCCATACCTTGTTTGAAACGTCGTTTTCTCAACATCCTCTGCTTTTACCTTCAACCGGTGGTACCCAGATCTCAAATCAATCTTGGAAAACACTTATGATCCCTTGAACTGGTCAAACAAGTCATCAATACGAGGTAAGGGATATTTATTCTTTATTGTCACCTTGTTCAATTCACAATAGTCAATATATAGGCGCAAAGTTCCATCTTTCTTTTTCACAAACAACACCGGTGCAGCCCACGGCGAAGTGCTTGGTCGAATAAACCCTTTGTCCAGTAGGTCTTGCAACTGTTCCTTTAATTCTTTCATTTCAGCAGTAGCCATTCTGTAAGGGGTTTTTGAAATAGGCTGAGTGCTTGGCACAATATCAATAGTAAACTCTATCTCCCTGTCAACCAATTCTCCTGGCAATTTATCTAGGAACACATTTGGAAACTCGCTAACAACAGGGATACTGTTCAATTCAACATTCACAAATTGTTCGGACAATACATAGCATAAATAACCCTGGCACCCTTTCCTGATTAATTTGCATGCCTTCATTATAGATATCAAATAAGGTGGAGGTACTACCTCGTTACCCACAAACACAATTTTTTCCTGTTCTGGTGGTCTAAATACAACTTGTTTCGTTACACAATCAATAATGGCACAGTATTTAGATAGTCAGTCCATGCCCAGGATTACATCAAAATGTCTAAAGTCCAAGGGTAACAGATCTATATACAAAGTAGCATTCTCAATACACATATCATAGAATCGACATACAGATGTGCACAACACAGATTCCCCAGATGGAGCAGATACACATAACAAATATGGTAATGATTCTAGAGGTCTACTCAATCTAGATGCAAGTGCATAAGTTACAAAGGAGTGTGTTGATCCCGAATCAATTAACACAAAAGCATCCTGATTGCATCTAGAGATAGTGCCTGAGACAACGGCTTTTGTGTTCCGCATATCTCCCAGAACAAGCACAAAGACTCTCCCTTGCCTCATGGTATCTCCGGTTGTAGTAGGCCTTGTAGTGTTTCCCGGTTTTGGAATCGATGTAGTTGAGCTAGCAGTTATCTTCCCACTGTTTTGATTACAATCCTTGGCTATGTGCCCTGTCTTACCACACTTAAAACAAACCCCTGATATACGGTAACAAACCCCACGATGCCTTTTACCACATTAGTTGCACATTGGAGATATGTCTCTGAAGAATTCAAGATACTTGAGGAGCCTGTATTCTGTTTCTTTGAAAATCTCTTCTTTGAAAAGAAGCGCTGTCTTTTACTACTTTTCTAGTCGATTGATGATTTGGCCTGTCTAGCTATATTAGCTTCTGATATTATGGCCCAGTCTAACACTTCGATATAGGTTTCCAGCTTGAGTACGTTCACCTTCTCTAAGATATCATCCCCAAGCCCTCTTTCAAAATGTCTTGCTTTCTTGTAGTCGGTATCGACCATATGTGGTGCAAATCTAGCCAATTCAGTAAACTTGGCCTCATACTCAGCTATGCTCATGTTATCTTACTTAAGTCCCATGAACTCTGACACTTTCCTGTCACAGACACATTGTGGAAAGTATTTGTCATAGAAAATCTCCAAAAATCGCGCCCAACCAATATCTTTATTGCTTTCACGCATTAAATCCACCATCTTCTTGCCTCATCTTCAAGAGTAAAGGTGGCTAGCAACACTTTCTGGGTTTCTAGACAAGGAAATACCTCAAACAGTTTCTCTATGTCGGGGACCCATGCTTCAGCCTTTAATGGATCCAATCTCCCATGATACTGTGGCAGCTTCATTTTCTTAAACTCTTTGGTGAAAGCTATTGTTTGGTTATCATTCTGTAGGTCTGGTACAGGTGGTGTTGGAGGTAGAGGTGGAGGGTGTGGCTGCTGCCATTGTTGTTGCCACTGTTGTTGTTGTCTCAATGTTTCTGCCGTATCCTATATCAACCTTTCCATCCTATCCATTCTGGCAGTAGGGGACTCCTCTATTTCATCACCTCTTGTTCTCACCATTATCTGATTAAACTTGCATTATTTATTATACAAAATGTTTACAACTACGCATATACAAAGGAGTACACGTAATCAAATAATTTACAATGCAAGTAATTCACAAAATATACAGCACATAGTCATTCATTTCAAAGCATTTAAGCATATGTTTGATGTCTTCAAGTTCATACCTATCACATGAATGCATCCTAGATCTTTTGTAGACGCTTATTGCTCATTTGGGCAAGTGTGTGAGTTATTACTCGTGCTCTGATACCACTCTGTCAAGACCCGATCCCGCCCCTAAGGATAAGGTCATAACCGGCCAATAATCAAGGGATTACCTACGACCTCAAACAAAATCAGACATATTTTATAACAATAATGGAACCGAACGGAAACAAACTCAAAAATTTTGTCCGATGAGTTATGCTTATATGGTAAAACAAACATTCCATAATAACTCACACATATAAAAAAAATTAACATCTTATATGTCCAAGAACTTTCAAACATACAGTCATCCAAACAAAAAGCTTATATACATGGTGATCCAACATATTCACCAAGGTAACAAAGAGAAAACAAAAGAAACAAAACAAGTCTCATGCGTGAGACGTTCGGGCTGACTCTACAAAAACTTGACTTCTCTCATGTCTTTCACTGAGGCTGGGATTGAACATCTCTTTGCTTACTTACACACATATAAATGAGAGCGAGCGATAGCCTAGTGAATAATATCAAAATAAAGGAGTTACATGAATGAAATTTGTAGCAAACATATCAAACGGCCATAGGCCCATTCGAGTTTCCATCTAATACATCAAATGGCCTCGGGCCTTATTCGTTCGTGTCAAACGGCCTTCAGCCCAATCATTCATGTCAAACGGCTTTTGGCCCAATCATTCACGTCAAACGGCCTTCATGTCAAGCGGCCTTTGGTCCAATCATTCATGTCAAGCGGCCTTTCGCCCAATCATTCTTGTCAAACGGCCTTTGGCCCATCATTCATTTCCATATTCGTATTCATGTGTGTGTCATACCCATGATCATAATTAGTCTTATGCAAAAGACTGACATTTAGACTATTCATCCATAATTCAAAATACATATCCATAAGACTCATATAGAAATAACGTTGCGGAAAGGAATGTACTTGAACATATCTTTATTAAGATATTACTCATAGTGATCTGTCGGATGATTTGTCCTTGCGCTTGACCCTACACATTTCATAACACATTGGGTCACGAGCGATTCAATACGTTCTTTAATATATTTATTCCTCTTAGGCCTCTTTCTTATCTTCTTAGTCCATTTACAATGCTCAATGCATGCCTAAGAGTGCTTAGAAATAAAAGAGAACGGAAAATAAATCATGAAACACTTTTTCAAAATTTCTGAAACAAGGCTCTTCGCTCAAGCACAGCTTCGGTCGCTCGAGCGGACCCCTTTGATATGCAAAAGTACTGGTTACTTCATTTTTATGCTCGAGCGTGGCCCTGGTCGCTCGAGCCAGAAGTCAAAACATGTGAATGGTTGATCAAGCGTAACTCTTCTCGCTCGAGCGGACATCTCTATCTATAAAACTTTTGGTTGCTTGCATTCTCCGTTCGAGCGGCAACTCCTTTACTCAAATGGAGAGGACGAATTTTGGGATTTCCAACAAGCTGTTTGAGCTTCAAATTTGCCTTCTAATTGGTATAACTTGCATGTCATGACCCATAATTCACTTGTACATCTTCTAACATGATACAAATACTAAATTTACAACATTATGAAGCTCAATTCCCATGAATTAATTACATGCATACTTAATTTATACCAAACTTATTTCCAATACTTCAAATTCATGCAACCAAAACCTATACCTCCATGAATTGTGCTTGCATGTGGAATATAACTTCCATTCTCAACTTAAGTGATGCAAAAGATGATCAAAAGCATGAATCTTAATCAAAATTCAACACGGATCATATGTTTCATGCTCAAATACACAAATCCATAGCAATCTTTACATGCATGTTTATAATGACTTCAAATTCAACTTAACTCTTGTTCTTGATTACTATCTAACTTTCAATTCACAAAATTACAAATTCAAACTGATAAATTTA
Source organism: Camellia sinensis (assembly GCF_055761805.1). Lineage (NCBI taxonomy): Eukaryota > Viridiplantae > Streptophyta > Magnoliopsida > Ericales > Theaceae > Camellia > Camellia sinensis. The sequence continues at coordinate 7,799,733 of NC_138971.1, forward strand.
TGCTCAACTACTCACTTAGGAGCTTTAATCTTCACAATTTTAGCTAGTTCTAGAGCCTAGCCTTCCAAAATTTGAGTTCTCTTGCAAAATCTTTAAGTATGGCTCCTTTCTCTCTCTAAATTTAGTTCACCCTCTCTCTTTAGAGTGTAGAATCTGATTTGCGCTAAAAAATATAAGCTTAAGCATACTTAGCTCATTTATATAAGCTTTCCCTAATCACACTTAATTAGAACTAATCAATGGTGCTTAATTAATTCAATTTAAACTAATTAACTCGTTCCGAATCAGTTTTCAATTAAATTTCACCGTAGGCTCTAAAAATTATGCTAATCACAATGGCATAGTCAATTTCGATTTTTGTGGCCGATAAAGCCTCCAATTTTTAGTTTATAACAGTAAGTTGAACAAATCTTCCTATGGTGAACAGATATAAGGCCAAAATCACATATAATCATGCAATTAACACCCAAATTCAAATTAATCATATAATCATGATTAATTAACTTAACACAAGACAGGGTTATCACATTATCTTTTCTTCTTCTGTATGTTGTATGTAGGATTGGGTATCCAAGAAGTAAATTGGGACTGGCCGTAGAGTTGGAGATCTCTATGTGGTGGAAAGCCTACATCTTCCTCTGTCTACCTCTCCCGTTGCACTTTCATTTTTTCAGTTAGATTCTCAGTCGAGTCAGTTTTATTTATGGCATTCTCGCTTAGGTCATTTGTCTGTTGATCACTTGCAGTCTTTAGCTCAGGTAAGATTGTTAAGTAAAGTTTCTCCTAGTCAAATTAATGAGTGTCAAGGATGTAAACTTGCTAAAATGACAGTTTTACCTTTTAATAACAGTACTTTTATTTCTTCTTCCCCTTTTTCTCTTGTCTATACTGATGTCTGGGGACCTTCTCACTAAAGTGGATTCTACGTACTATGTGTCTTTTGTTGATGGTTGTACCCGCTATACCTGGGTTTATCTTATGGCTCATAAATCTGACTTTTACTTGATATATCGTACCTTTCAGTCCATGATCACTACACAGTTTGGGGCCACAATTAAAATACTTCGATCTGACTTGGGTGGGGAATACTTAAAACTGAATTCTGTGAGTATTTGGCCAAATTGGGCACCATTCACCAAACCTCTTGTACTGATACCCCTATCCAAAATGATCGTGCTAAGCGTAAACACCGTCATCTCCTTAAGACAGCACGATCTCTCCTTCTCTCTATCTCTGTTCCGACACCATTTTGGGGTGAGGCAGTTCTTATCGTTGCTTTCCTCCTGACTCGTATGCCGACTCCCCTATTCTTCGGTCAATCCCCTTATAAGGCTCTGTATTCCCAACCTCCTAATTATTCCCTCTTGCGTGTCTTTAGATCTGCTTGTTTTGTCCTCCTTCCCCATAAAGATCGGACCAAACTCAGTGCCTAGTCTGTCTTGTGTGTCTTTTTGAGCTACAGTCTTACTCAGAAAAGGCTGCCGCTGTTACGACCCTGTCTCTCGTCGCCTCTATGTCTCCCGTCATGTTGCCTTTCTCAAACGTCTATCTTACTTTTAACTTTCCCCTCTTGCTGCTCCCGTTTCCAAAGAGGATTTGGTTCACATTGATCCATTTCCTTCTGAGGTCCCATCTGATGAGTATATTGCCACTGTTCCTCCTGAGGCCATTCTTACTTCTCCATCTACGTCACCTATGGTTCTTTCTTCTCCTTTGGCTGCTTCTTCCCCTCCGTTATTGGTCTATTCTTGTCGCAAGGCTCCCTCCCACCAGTTGTCTCTACTCCTGTTGCTGCTCCTTCTGTTTCTGACGACTCTGATCCTGCTGTACACCGCTATCCTCCTCATGAGCATTGTCCTCCAAATAGGTTGGGTTGGTCTAATACATGTTTTTCTGCTTCCTATCATACTTTTTTGTCTACTATTCACTCTTTTTCAAAACCCCAGTCTTACAAGGAGGCCTGTCAGGATCCTCATTGGGTTCAAGCTATAGAGGATGGGTTGTCTGCTTTACAAAAAACTAGTACTTGATAGTTGGTTCCTTTGCCTGTTGGTAAGAATCTGGTTGGTTGCAAATGGGTCTACAAAGTCAAGACTCATCCTGATGGTTCTCTTGCGTGCTACAAAACTCGTCTGGTTGCCAAAGGTTTCTTATAGGAGAATGGTATTGATTATGAAGAGACCTTTGCTCTTGTTGCCAAGATGACTACCGTCCGTACTTTGATCTCTGTCATTGTTGCTCGTTCTTGGCCTCTTTATGAGATGGATGTTAAGAATGCTTTTCTTAATGACCATCTCACTGAGGAGGTTTACATGCGTCCTTCCCCTGGCCTTCACCATTCCTCTGGACAGGTGTGTTGCCTTCGGCATGTTCTGTATGGTCTAAAGCAGTCTCCTTGTGCTTGGTATGATCATTTTCAGACTGCTGTTACTGAGCTTGGGTTTCATCCTTGTGCCTAGGACTCGGCTTTATTTCTTCTCCGCACCTCTACTAGATTTGTTGCATTATTACTATATGTGGATGATATGATCATCACTGGTTCTGACTCTTCTGCTATATCTGAGGTCAAACAACCTCTTTTCTGTATCTTTGAAATGAAGGATCTGGGCCCATTGTGGTATTTTCTTGGTATTGAGGTAGCTTATTCTCCCAAGGGCTATTTTCTCTCTCAGGCCAAGTTTGCCAATAAGGTTATTCATCGTTCCGGTCTTATTGACACTAAGGCCATGTTTGTTTGGGCGGACTGGATTAGCATTCCCATGACTAATAGTCCTAAGACTACGAATCCGTTGGATTATGTATCCTATCTTAACTAATAGTCAAGTTTAAAATAATTAATCCGTACTTCAATTGTTTAACCAAACATCGGGTTAATAATTTTATTGGACTATTAGTCCAATCCCAAGCTCATGTCCACCCAAACAAACATGGCCTAAGATTTCTGATACCCCAATTGCGCTTAATGTAAAGCTCAAACATCTGGGTTGCTTAGTCTATCTGAAGGTTACTCGGTCTATCTGAAGGTTACTCGTCATGATCTCGCCTATGTTGTTCATATGGTTAGCCAGTTTGTCTCTGCTCCTCGCTCCACACATTGGGCTGCCTTGGTTCGGATTCTTTGCTATCTCTGAGGTACTATATTTCAAGGTTTACTGTTGTCCTCTACTTCCTCTCTGGATTTGCTGGCCTATGCTGATTCTGATTGGGCTAGTGATGTTATTGATCGCAAGTCCACGTCTAGTTTCTGTATGTTTCTTGGCAATTCCTTGATCTCTTGGAAAAGCAAGAAACAGACTGTTGTTGCTCGCTCTACTACCGAAGTTGAGTATCGTGCTATGGCTCATACTACTGCTGAAGTTGTCTGGCTTCATTGTCTTCTCTCTGCCTTGGGCGTCCCTTAGTCTTCTCCGACCTCTCTCTATTGTGACAACCGCAGTGCTATTCAGATTGCCCACAATACTGTCTTCCATGAACAGACAAAACACATTATGATTGATTGTTACTTTGTCAGACAACATCTGCAGCCTGGCTCTATCTCGCTTCCTTTTGTCACCTCGACTTTGCAACTTATGGACTTCTTTACCAAGACTCACACTACCGCTCGGTTTCAATTTCTTCTTAGCAAATTCTCAGTGTTTTCTACTGAAACACCTTGAGTTTGAGCGGGGGTATGAGAATATATTGTGTATATATGGTTGTGTGTATATATGGCATTGTGTATATTAGGAATTAGGCACGTATTAGGCAAGATTGTTGTATTAATTTCCTTTTTCGTATTTCCTGTTTCAGTCATAAATTTAGGGCTACATAATCTGATGAACTCTTTTGTAAATACACAAGTTGAATATACAGATTATTCAGAAACTCTTGCAATTTATAGTTGCAATATAATATGCCACATCTGTTAGTCAACAGTTAGATTGATTAATATTATTAAGCCTATATGAAGAAGGGAGATTTAAGTGAAGAGTTTAACCGGAGACTTTCTATAGTGCTTTTAATTATGTGGTTTTGGTATTTTTATGTAATCTCTCGCAGATGACAGGTTAATCATCAAGATGATATGATTGCATAATTTATATCCTTTATAATTCTGTTTGGTTTACTTAACAAGTTTGGTGTGTTTAGTCTTTGCTTTTTGTTGTAGCACTAAAATACCAGATCAAAAAGCTTAATTGACATTTTCACACACAGTCAGCAAGACCTAAGCAGCCAATGTTTCTTGCTTTCTGGGATAGAATGATTGAAATGCTGATCCAACTAATTAGATTATTTTAGTTTTATTGACCAATTTCACAAAGAGTATGATTTCCCAATTCTTTGTAAAATTTTTCTTTTCCAAAAAACAAAAGGTTTAAGAGTTAGTTCAGAAATGAAAAAAGATTGGAATCGTTGCTTTGTCAGTTTTAAGGGAATTTTTAAGAAACCCTTAACTGTAAAAACCATCTCGAATTTTAAGCAACAAATTTATACCACTTTCTCTTAAATTTTGAAATAAAGTTATCTAATTTTCAGCCTCTAGTAAAATAACTTTGGTCACGCTTCTGTTACTTGTTAATACTGTCATTCCAGTATTTATGTTCTTTGAATAGCATGATCATTTGCTCTTCATATCAAAAATATATATATATTTAAGATCCACCATTCTTCAACTGCATCTATGAAATCTTAAAAAAAAAAGACTTGGACGTTTCTGCAAATCTTTTTGTAAAAGAAACCAGACACATCACCTACCCAACATCAATCTTTCTTTATAGAAAGCCCTGAATTGTGTGCTTTTTATTCATGTGGCTGAGGCATACATGACTCATCCTCCAACTAAACTTTAGGATGCACCAACTTACTTACCTTTCTCCCCCCTATAAATACATTTGCTGAATCCATGGTTAGAAATATCATCACTCTAAGGATCTGACAATCACACAACATTCATTGGAGCAATAGCAATTCATCGAATATGAAGACACAACAGCTGGCACATGTTTTTGGAACTCCGGTCAGCTCACATGTGGCATATCTGGGTGAGATGACACCAAAAAGAATTTTACATGACCCTGATAGTGCTAGTGCTAGTGCTAGCCAATACCAAATTTCCTCTTCTACGATTGGATCTCTGAAGTTAAAACAGAGTACGTCATTCCATTACTCTAGTCAATAAAGAGCTATTTCTACTTACTAGTATTACTAGTTTTAAATGCTTAAAATAGAGGCAGTGTTTAACAAATTGATTGCTACTAATGTGCAGATAAAGTAGATAGAATGAACAAACTTGGAGGAAAGCAAGACAATCTTGCAAACGGCATCCGAGAGCAAGGTAATATAATTAGTTCTTTTCTAGCAAAATTATTTGATATCATTTTAACATCTCAATTTGTTTTTCTGCCAACAAGATGGCAGAAAAACTAACTGAAAAGATTTGAAAAACATTGAAACAAAATTCTTTTCTTCTTCATGGCTGTATTAATATTAGTGTCAACCAAACAAACATAGCAACAGGATGATCATGATACGCCTCTTTGTGAGTCTTATATTATTTTGTGAAAATTGCAGTGAGATTAGGGCCCAAGATCACTGAAATTGTGAAGGGGAAACTGAGTTTGGGGGCTAAAATTATTAGAGCAGGCGGTGTGGATAAGATTTTCAAGCACCACTTCAGCATTAGAGAAGGAGAGAAGCTGCTAAAGGCTCCCCAATGCTATTTATCAACAACAGCTGGTCCAATAGCAGGCCTCCTCTTCATCTCCAACGACAAGGTTGCCTTCTGCAGTGACAGATCCATGAAATTGTCTTCTCCAACCGGCGAGTTTGTTAGAATTCGTTACAAGGTGTTGATCCCAGTAGGAAAGATATTGAGAGCCAATGAAAGCCAAAATGTGAAGAGACCATCAAAGAAGTACATAGAAATACTTACCGTGGACAATTTTGATTTCTGGTTCATGGGATTCTTGAATTATCACAAAACTTTGAAATATCTTCAGCAGCACTTTCACAGGCTCAATACTTCCAACTTGATCAGAAGTGATTAAATAGATGTATTCCACCCCCCAGCCCCCCTACTTCATTAGATGTGTATGAATTAGGAGAACAAACTTGTATAAATATTGTAACAACTTTGTTACTTAGGCTTTTCTTCAATGGAAAAAAATTCTATCATCAGTAAATGGATCATTGATTGTGTCTGCTATATATCATTTCAGAATCGTTTGCATTATATATAAAGAATGCAAGGTGGAAAAGGAAACTGGTAAATTGCCATTAAAAATAATTTGAGAAGTACAAAATTCATAATCAACAAAGGATCAGTGGTTTTGCGTTGTGACATTTAGTTATTGCAGATAATCTTGACTGCTGGTTACAGGATTCCTGAATTATCATGACCAGCAATTTTCTTAGGTTTTGTTTGGATTTTGGATTTGAGGAGGAATTTCTGGAGGGGGAAAAATGGAAGAGAATGTGATAAAAATTTAAAAAAATTTCCCCTTTTTTTTTCATTCACATTATTCTACTAAAATTGACGGAAACTCTCTTTCAATTTCAGTCCCTCATCGCTCATCTTCTCTCCTATTATTCAGTGATCTTCCTCTCAGAGCAATTCTGATTGATACTTTCAAAGAGTTTGTGAGAAGTTTCGCCATTTTCCAGTCCATTTGGTTACAAAAACTTTCCAGTTCTTTCCAACAGAACATTGCTAATAGAATCCCTCTAGTATCCCTCTTATTCTTACTCAATATTTGAAGTGCACTCAATTCAACAAAATCTTAATATTGATAAAGTGTTACTATAATTTTTACATTGAACTATATTGTCCAAGATACACAACACTATAAGGAGTCATCTAAATCCTTAAACCTTAAATGTGGTTCTTCTCTTTTAACATATTACATGTTTTGCTAGCTATCTTCACCTAGAACCATGTTTTCTTTCCATTTTGACTATGTTTCAATTTATGTTAGTTGAATCGAGTGAACTAGAAAACAAATTTTGAACCAAATCAACACTCGTTAACCTAGAAAGTTCAAGAGCTGAAAAGTTGTTCAACTTGTGGGAAATTCATGCTGATAGGGATATGATGTGTAGATTCTCTTTCCCACTAACAATATAAGCATGAATATATATAATATATATAGTATTAAGACGTAGTAGTGTGCAAGGACGGCCTACAATCCAATCCATTCCACCTCAGGCTAAGATAAAAAGGAATGCCAAAATTGAGGATTCCAATCCAGATATAATGCATTTGAGTGGTTTGATCCTATCAGATTCTGATTTTCTGAACTGTCACTTTACCTCCCAAATTAAGTAACACATGATTGATTTCAAGAGTACTAATTTCATTTCAATTACCTTTGTTTTCCCTCAGTCTCACAATGCGATTGTACAAAAAACTTGAATTCTGGGGTTTCAATCTCAAAGTATGAAATTTACTTTGAATGATGAATAATTGCTTGGAATTATAATTTGACAACTAAATTCTTATCCAAAATGGCCTGGATTGCACTTATTTCTGTTTTTTGTTTTTTTATTTTTGCTTAGCAGATCAAGGCACCACCCACCATTATTAAGCATATATGAAGAAGGGAGAACTAATTGAAGGGTTTAATCAGAGACTTTCGATAGTGTTGTTAGCTAAGCGGTTATAGTATTTTTTGTAATCTCTCACAGATGACATGTTATTGTCCATCAAATCATTAAGATGACATACCACTGCATAATTTATATCTTTCGTAATGCTGTTTGGTTTACTTAACAAGTCTGGAGCCTATAGCCTTTGCTTTGTTCACCACTAACAGTCTAAGAAAAAGGAATGGTGTCGTCACAAAGCCAAATTGCCAGCTCAAAAAGCTTAATTCACACCCTCACACACAGTAGCAAGCAGAAAATGCAAGGTTGAATGATTGAAATGCTGACCCAACTGATTCTACTATTTTACTTGCATTAACCAATTTTGCAAACAGTATGATTTCTTTTTCTTTTTATTTCTTGTTTTTTTCCTCTTTTGTAAAAGGTTCCAAAGTTACTTCAAAAATGAAAAAAGATTGAATGCTTGAATAACTTGATAGTCTTGTGAAACCTTAAAAACAGAAGACTTGAACCTCTCTGCAATTGTTCTTTCTAAAAGAAACCAGTCACACCATCACCTTCCCAACACCAATCTTTCGTTATGGAATTGTGTGTGTGGATGAGGCATGCCTGACTCATCCAACTAAAGTTTAAGATCCACCAACTTACCTTTCTCCCCCTTATAAATACATTTTCTGAATCCATGGCTAGAACCATCACTCTAAGCATCCAACAATCTCAAAATATTCTGGGAATAGAAAGCAAAGCAGAATCACATCGGAGCAATAGCAATTCATCAAATATGAAGAAACAGCGGCTGGCACATGTTATTGGAACCCTGGTCAGCTCACCGGTAGCATATCCAGATGAGAGGGCACCAAAAAGAATTTTACAGGACCCTTCTACTGCTAGTGCTAGTGCATATAAAGTAGATAGGATGGAGAAACTTGAAAGAAAAGAAGACAGTCTTGCAAGCATCCGAGAGCACGGTAACTATTTCCTTGCCTCAATTGAGTCTTTGGATAACTAAATTCAAGAATATTATTTATTTTCAAGAAAAAGTACATAGCGTTTTCAAAGCTATGGAAACCTCCATTACCAAATAATAAAATAAAAATAAATAATAGATATTTAGCATTTACTGGTATATGTCATATTAAGCTCTCAATTCTTTAGCTGCCATGAAGATGGCACAAAAATAAAATAAGAAGTTTTGAAATAAACTCTGAAACAGCTGTATTAGTGTCAAGTTGTCAACCAATACACCTCTATGCGAATGCGAGTCTTATTTGATTTTGTGAAAATTGCAGTGAAATTGGGACGCAAGATCACTGAAACTGTGAAGGGGAAACTGAGTTTGGGGGCTAAAATTATTAGAGCAGGCGGCGTGGAGAAGATTTTCAAGCACAATTTCAGCATTAGAGAAGGAGAGAAGTTGCTAAAAGCTTCCCAATGCTATTTATCAACAACAGCTGGTCCTATAGCAGGCCTCCTCTTCATCTCCACTGACAAGGTTGCCTTCTTCAGCGACAGATCCATCAAATTGTCTTCTCCAACCGGCGAGTTTATTAGAATTCGTTACAAGGTGAGTCAACACACATCTATATTTACAGCATTTCCATATTGTTAATTAGATATCAAAGTAGCTAAGTAATGTGTATTGCATACAGGTCGTGATCCCATTAGTAAAAATAAAGAGAGCCAATAAAAGCCAAAATATGAAGAGACCGTCACAGAAGTACATACAAATAGTTACCGTGGACAATTTTGATTTCTGGTTCATGGGATTCCTGAATTATCGTGGAACTTTCAAATATCTTCAACAGGCACTCTCTCAGGCTCAATACTTATAACTCGATCAGAAGTGATTAAACAGATGTATTCCGCCTCCGCCCCTCCTGGTTCATTAGATGTGTGTATGAATTAGGAGAACAAAGTTGTACAATCACAACATTGTAAAAAACTTGTTACTTAGGCTTTTGGTTCAACGGAAAACAATTTTTATCCATCTCTTTATTTCTTTTTAACACATTTGGTGTGAGACTGAAACATGGCTGTTTGTTTCCTATTCTTTTGTTCTAAGCATTAAAAAGAGGTGGTGTGGTGTCAAGAAGCTAAAATGCCACGTCAAAATTTTTAAATCACTCACACACACACTAGTTCAAATTCAACATGTGAAAAATTGTGATGCGCTGATGGGGCAATGATGTTGAGATTATCTTTCCAACTGACTATAAAATTGAGCATGGAATTGGATAATCTTATAACACATCAGCACGTACCTACGAACGTAGTAGCATACAAGTCTGGCTTTAGATTCCGTCACTGATTCACTTGGTCATGTATAAATACATTGCTAAATACACAGTTTCACACATCATTCTACACATCTCCTTTGCTGCATACACCTCTGACAGTGGAAGAGAACAATCCAAGGAAGAAATAGACAGCTTGAAGTTCAAGCAATTCATCAAGCTTGTATATATGAAGAACCTCCTAATGGAACATATTATTGGAATTCCAGTGAGCTCGGTAAAATATTCAGTTCAGAAGTCACCAAAAAGACTTTTATGCAATCCCGATAGCCAACACCATATTCCCCCTCCTCCAAATGGATCTCTCAAATTCAAAAAGAGTAAGTCTCTCTCCATTTCTCTCAGGATTAGAGAGTTCTATGTTACTTGCTACTTTTAGATGATTGAAATTAAGACCAGTCTTTGATAATTTAGTTTTATGGATGCAGATAAAGTAGGTACAGTGATTGATAAGATGAACGAGCTTGGAGAAAAAGCAGACCATCTTGCCAATGGCATTCAAGATCACGGTAACTACTTCTCAATTCAATTGAGTCGGATAATAATAAATTAATCAAGTCTAAAAACGTATAAAAATTGGACTTCTATCTTGATTTAATTTGTTTTTTTACAAAATTTCAGTGAGATTTGATTCCAATATCTCGGAAACAGTGAAGGGGAAATTGAGATTGGGCGTAAAAATTCTTAAAGTTGGGGGGATGGAGAGGATCTTCAAGCAGAAATTTAACATTACAGAAGGAGAAAAGTTGCTAAAGGCTTGTAAATGTTGTTTGTCAACAACATTGGGTCCTATGCAGGCCTCCTTTTTATCTCAACCTACAAAGTTGCCTTTTACAGTGAGAGATCCATCAAATTGTCTTCACCGAATAGGCAGGCAGTTAGAATCCATTACAAAGTGAGTCAATATAAATCAATGTCTGAATTCATATCCACTCTTGCTAACATATTAGATAAATATATGAGCTAACTAATGTGTATTACATGCAGGTCTTGATCCCACTTGTAAATATAAAGGGAGCCAATGAAAGCCGCAACACAAAGAGACCATCACGTGAAGTACATAGAAATAAATATTGTGGACAATTTTGATTTTTGGTTCTTGGGATTCATGAATTATCACGGAACTTTCAAATGTCTTCAACAGGCACTCTCTCAGGCTCAATACAATACTTACAACTCGATTAGAAGTGACTAAACAGACCACCCCGCTGGCTTCGTTAGATGTGTATGCATTAGGATACCAAAGATGTATAACAACAATTTTGTACAAATTGTAACTTAAGGCTTTTGCTTCAATGGAAAACAATTTCTTAGTAAATGGGTTGTTGACGTTGTTTGCTATATATCATTTAACGACTTGATGGTAATTTGCCTAGTTTCCTACAAATTTGTTTCCCAAGATTGGGAAGCGAAACCAGTACATTGATGTCATGGAAGAAGAAACTACCGAAGCAGTTATTGAAGGAAACATGTACATGAGCCTATAAATTGGCTATGGCAGATACAAATAAGGACATCAACAAACACCAAGATCGAGCATATTCTATCATTATGAGTAGTATTTCTAAGTAGTTATGAATTGTAGTTGTGATAACAACTTCAATTTTAGGAGCAAGAGTAGTTGTAAGGTGTTAAGTATTAGTGTGTAAGGGTAGTTATGTCATTTGTTCCTTTAGTCTTTCTTTTATGCAAATCTAACATGGTATCAGAGCTTCATCTTCCTCCTTGAAGATTCTTCTCTTGTTCCTTGTTTCATTCGTTCTTCCCTATACACATAAATAAATAAATAAATAAATAATCCTTCATGGTCGAAATTTGATGGGTTTTCTCCCTAGATTTTTATTTTTATTTTTTGATGTGTGTTCGAGTGTTTTTCTAATTTTTGTTGATTCCTAGTCAACGGACTGTTATTTGTGGTGAGGGGGAGCCTAGTAGTTCTTTTGATGTGGAGCCTGACATTGGTGGTCGTTTGGACAGGGTTGACCTTAAGACTTATTCTCGGCGTCCAAAAGAGAAAGCTTCCTTGTGCCACCAGACCCATCATCATCTCTCACGCCAATTCTAGGTAATGCACCTCAGTCTATTTCTCTACCAGTATTTGATAGTCCTACTATCGATGATTCGAGTCTTCTTATTGCTCTTAGAAAGGGGGTTAGGGCTTGTACTCAACACTCCATGTCTAAATTTGTCATATGATTCACTATCTTCTACATATTGTGCTTTTGTTTCGTCTTTGTCTTCTGCATGTATTCCCCAGGGTTGGAAGAAAGCTATGAATGATCCTAAATGGAAAGTAGCTATGATAGAAGAGATGTAAGCTCTAAGCAATAATAACACTTTGGAGCTGTTTCCTCTTCCTAGTGGAAAAAAGCCTGCAGGGTGTAAGTGGGTGTTCACCATCAAGCAGAAAGCAAATGGAATAACTGAACGGTACAAAGCACGATTTGTGGCTAAAGGGTTTACTCAGACATATGGAATTGATTACCAAGAAACCTTTGCTCTTGTAGCAAAGATGAATTCCATTCGAGCTATTCTCTCATGTGCAGCAAATTTGGGATGGCCTTTACAGCAGTAAAATGTGAAGAATGCATTTCGCCATGGTGATTTGGAGGAGGAGGTATATATGGATGTACCGTTAGAATTCTTATCTCAGTCTACAATTAGGAAAGTTTGTAGGTTGAAAAAGGCGTTATATAGTTTGAAATAGTCTCCTCGAGCTTGGTTTGACAGAATCCAGAAGGCTGTGTTGAGATTCGGGTATAAGCAAAGCAATGTAGATCACACAATATGTTCATCAAACGCCATGCAAATAAGGTAACTGTGCTTATAGTATATGTGGATGACATAGTTGTGATAGGTAATGATAAGGAAGAAATGACACATCTTAAGATGCTGTTGGCCAAGGAATTTGAGATCAAAGACCTTGGTCCGTTGAGGTACTTTCTTGGGATTGAAGTTATCAGATCTGACAAAGGCATCTTTATTTCTTAGCGGAAGTATATTCTAGATCTTTTTAAGGAAACTGGCATGTTAGGCTGTCAATCTGCTGATTCGCCAATTGAGGCTAATCACCATCTTTGTAGTGGTGTTGGTGATCTTATGGAGAAGGAAAGGTACCAACGACTTGTGGGAAGACTTATATATTTATCCCACACTCATCCAGATATTGCTTATGCGGTTGGGATAGTGAGTCAATTTATGCATGAGCCTCGTGCCCCTCATTTGGATGTAGTGTATCGTATTTTGAGGTATCTTAAATTTGTTCCTAGAAAAGGGATTTTATTTTCCAATCATAGTCACTTGAGGTTGGAGGCATTCACAGATGTTGATTGGGTTGGTTCTATAGATGACAAGCGATCTACCACTGGTTACTGTGCATTTGTGGGGGGGAATTTAGTCACATGGCGTAGTAAGAAACAAACAATGGTGTCCAGATCTAGTGCAGAGACAGAATAAAGAGCTATGGCACATGGTACATGTGAACTGATGTGGCTCCAGTCCTTGTTGAATGATATTGGGTTTGTTTGCAGTGAACCATTAACATTGTATTGTGACAACTAAGCTACCATTAATATTGTTCACAATCTTGTTCAGCATGATAGGACAAAGCATATTGAGATCGACAGACATTTTATCAAGGAAAAATGAAATAAGGGTTTAATATATATGCCTTTTGTGAAGTCTGGAGATCAATTGGCTAATGTCTTTACTAAGGGTCTTAGTAGTAAGATTTTCCATCCCATTTGCTGCAAGTTGGGCATGAGAGATATCTTTGCACCAACTTGAGGGAGAGTATTAAGTATTAGTGTGTACGGGTAGTTATATCATTTGCTCATTTAGTCTTTTATTATAAGTATGTGTAAGGGTGCCTCTATTGACACACCATTTTTCATCTCAAGGCACACCACTATTACTTTAATAAATTGATAAATAAACAATTTGCTCAATACACACCACAACTTTCCACCTTTACCCTTACTCACACACCCCACCCACAATCTTCAATCTTTACCCTCACTTACTCACTCACACACCCCACCCCCATCCACAATCCATCTCCCCCTCCATTCAAATCCATTGGTGAACAAAATCATTGGTGAAGACTCCTCAAGACGCTGGTGGTGCTCGTTGTCGTCACAGTTGGAAACGACTCCACATTGTAGATATAGTAGGTGAGCATTCTCATTTGGCTTAGATTTTAGGGTTTTATAAGTGTTCGGCAGTACAGAGTCGAACTAAGTAGAATTGTTCGACTATTTTTAACCGAACAATTGGTGTTTGTTCGATACTTACAAACCGAATAATTGGAGTATGTTCGACACTATGAAACTGAACATATACAATTTGTTCGGTTGTAGGTAGTCGAACATGGATATATTATTCGACTCTAGATAATCGAACTAATACAAACGGTTTACCACTTCTCAAGTTCACGAAAACGAAAAAAAAAAGAAGAGAAAATAACCTTTTCCATTGTTTAGTATTGCTAGACACATCCATCAATGAATCCAATCAAAATCTTCAATAATACATATATTTTTTATTTTTGTTTTAGGGTTTTTGGATTCTTGAGAGACAATATACGTAAGTAACATTTGACAGTCTTAATGTGTATTATATTCATTATTGTCCTTTATGGTAATTATAGACATGGTGTGCATCATAGCCCTTTGTCCTTTATGATCATTTTACCTAAGGTTAAAATTGTAATAAAAAATAAATTAATTAATAGTGTGCCTTGAGATGAAAGGTGGTGTGTAAATAGAGGGCCCTATGCGTAACCCTAATATGTTTGGGAGTGAAAAAATAAACACAGCAGCAATTCTCAATTCTCTCTCTTTTCTTCTTCTCATTCTTTTCTTTCTTTTATGCAAATCTAACATAAGGTAATATACTTTTCCAAAATTGTAATCATCGTGTTCTATTCAAGATATTACGGTTCTGCTTTTGGGGCAGTTGTTCTCAATTCAGTTACTTCTTCTTTCTCTCTTTTATTTTCCTGTGTTTACTATTAGAACCTTTACACAGTTATCTGATATATTGTTTGGTTGTTTAGTTAAAATCTTTGTTCAATTCCAGCTTTAGATTTGGACATGGAAACATGTTGAGATGGACCATTGAAAAGCGTTAAAGCATCTTTCTTTAATCTGAGGATAAGATAAATAAGGAATGCCAAAATTGAGGATTGTACTCAAATTCAGATAAGGCATTTGGGTGGTTTGATCCTGTCAGATTGTGAAGTTGTCAGCAGTCGCCTTTCCTCCCAAATTAAGTAACACTAGATTGATTTAGAGAACTTGAATTCTGTGGTTTCAATCTAGAGCATCAACATTTTGTTTTTGAGAATGCTGAATGATGTTTCGGAATTCTAATTTGAAAACTAGATTCTAGCAGGAAAATGGGAAATAGACAGCAATAATCAAGATGACATATTATTGTCCTCCAATGGTCAAGATATTAATGTTGTTTGGTTTACCTAACAAGGTTGGTGTGTTATGAATATTTTTAAGAAGGAATGGCCCCACAAAGCTAAATTGCCAGCTCAAAAAGCCTAATTCACACCTTCACACACAGTCAGCAAGACCTAAGCAGGCAATATGGTCCTGCTTTGGAACATTGAATGATTGAAATGCTGACCCAACTGATTCTATTATTTTACCTTCATTGACCAATTGCACAAAGTGTATGGTTTCTGTTTTATTATTAAATTGTTTAATGGTTCAAAAGTGACTTTAGAAATGAAAAAAGATCGAATGCTTGCTTCGCAGGTTTTAATGAAATTTCAAAAGTTACTTTCTCCTAATTTTTTTTAAAAAAAAATTATCTAATGCTTAGCCTCAAATAATGTCTTCGGTCAGGAATTTATCACAAAAGAAGACTTGGATTCTGCAAATCTCTTTTCTAAATGAAACCACACACATGATCACCTTCACATCAGCAATCCTTCTTTCTAGAATGTTTTTTAAGAGTTGTGTGCTTTTATTCATGTGGATGAGGCACACATGACTCATTCCACTAAGATTTTTAAGAGCCACCAACTTTCCTTTTCTCTTCCTATAAATACATTTGCTGAATCTGTGGTTTGAACCCTCACTCTAACCATCTGACAATCCCACAACATTCTTGGAATAGAAAGCAGAAACAGAATCACATCGGAGCAATAGCAATTCATCGACTATGAAAACACAGCGGCTGGCACATGTAGCCTATCTGGGTGAGAGGACACCAAAAAGAATTTTACAAGACCCTTCTAGTGCTAATGCTAATGCTAGAGGATACCAAATTTCCTCTTCTTCGATTGGATCTCTGAAATTAAAACAGAGTAAGTCTCTCTATTACTCTTGCCAATACAGAGCTCAAGAGCTATTTTTTTACTTACTAGTTTTAAATGATTAAAATAGAGGCATTGTTTAACAAATTGATTGTGATTAATGTGCAGATGAAGTAAATTGGATGAACAAACTTGGAGGAAAGGCAGATAACCTTGCAAATGTCATCCGAGAGCACGGTAATATAATTATTTATTTTCTAGCAAAATTATTTGGTATCATATTAACATCTCAATTTGTTTTTTCTGCCAACAGGATGGCAGAAAAACAAACTGAAAAGATTTGAAAACCCAAAGGAAACAAACATTGAAACAAATTTGTTTTCTTCCTCTCAACCAAACCAACATAATAGGAGTAGGATGATCATGATATGCCTCTATGCGAGTCTTATATTATTTTGTAAAAATTGCAGTGAGATTAGGGCCCAAGATCACTGAAACTGTGAAGAGGAAACTGAGTTTGGGGGCTAAAATTATTAGAGCAGGCGGTGTGGAGAAGATTTTCAAGCACCACTTTAGCATTAAAGAAGGAGAGAAGCTGCTAAAGGTTTCCCAATGCTATTTATCAACAACAGCTGGTCCAATAGGAGGCCTCCTCTTCATCTCCACCGACAAGGTTGCCTTCTGCAGTGACAGATCCATCAAATTGTCTTCTCCAACTGGCGAGTTTGCTAGAATTCGTTACAAGGTGTTGATCCCTGTAGAAAAGATATTGAGAGCCAATGAAAGCCAAAACGTGAAGAGACCATCAAAGAAGTACATTGAAATAGTTACTATGGACAACTTTGATTTCTGGTTCATGGGATTCTTGAATTATCACAAAACTTTGAAATATCTTCAGCAAGCACTTTCTCAGGCTCAATACTTACAACTTGATCAGAAATGATTAAACAGATGTGTTCCGCCCCATGGCCCCCCCACTTCACTAGATGTGTATGAATTAGGAGAACAAACTTGTATAAATATTGTAACAACTTTGTTACTTAGGCTTTTCTTCAATGGAACAAAAAAAACATAATTCTTATCAGTAAATGGGTCATTGATGTTGTTTTCTATATATAAATTCAGAATCGTTTGCATTATATGTAAAGAATGCAAGGTGGAAAAGGAAATCAGTAAATTGCCGTAAACAATAATTTGAGAAGTACAAAATTCATAATCAACAAAGGGTCAGTGCTTTTGCACTGTGATATTTAGTTACGGCGGATAATCTTGAGGCTGGTTACAGGATTCCTAAATTATCATGAGCAGGAATTTTCTTAGGTTTTGTTTGGATCTTGGACTTGAGGAGGAATTTGTGGATGGAAAAAATATGGAAGGGGATGTGATAAAAAAAAATTCCTTTTTTTTTTTTTCTTCATTCACATTGTTCTACTAAAATTGACAGAAGCTCTCTTTCAATTTCTGCCCCTCGTCACTCATCTTCCCTCCTATTATTCAGTGATCTTCCTCTCAAAGAGTTTGTGAGAAGTTTTACCATTGTCCAGCCCAGCCCATTTGGTTACAAAAACGTTCCAGTTCTTTCCAACAAAACATTACTAATTGAATGCTTCCAAGTATCCCTCTTATTCTTACTCAATATTTGAAGTGCGCTCAAATCGACAAAATCTTAATCTTGATGAAGTGTTACTATAATTTTTACATTGAACTATATTGTCCAAGATACACGACACTATACGGTGTCATCTAAATCCTTAAACCTTGATTGTGGTTCTTTGTATTTTGACATATTACGTGTCATTGCTAGCTATCTTCACCTAGAACCATGTTTTCTTTTCATTTTGACTATCTTTCAATTTATGTTGATTGAATCGAGTGAACTAGGAAACAAATTTTGAACCAAATCAACAACACTCATTAACCATGAAAGTTCAAGAGCTGAAATGTTGTTCAACATGTGGGAAATCCATGCCGACGGGGATATCATGTGTAGATTCTCTTTCTCACTAACAATAAAAGTAAGCATGAATATAATATATATATATATATAGTATTAACATGTAGTTTGCAAGGTCGGCTTTAGATTTGTTCTTGGAAATATGTTGAGATGGACCATTGAAAAGTGTTGAAGCATCTTTCTTTGATATGCTCTGTAAGACTCAATTTAATTATTTAGTTATTATGGTAACCCACATGATATTGCAATATGAATTATCGATTTAAAAAGATAATAGTTCTATATCATGAATCACAAGTTATTATCTGATTGGTCAATAGATGGAATAGTTTCCAAATCTTCTACTTTGATGGGCAAGTGAAGTTATAATTATATTAGGAAACTTGTCCTCTCTCTACCTATAAAAGTATATTTAGATACCCATCAATTATTCTGAATATAATGTATTCTAAAGATTGTTAAGAGAGAGAAACTTTTTTCCACTAATATTATTATTAGTTTATGTTCAATCAATTTTGGGTCACTCGAACGTTTAGCATAATTGATCCGGGTATGTTATTTATTTTTTGCGTTATGTTATTATTTGTGAAAATCATGATAGTTCACAATTTTGGATTGTGAAGGTTGTTATATCCATAACACTATAAAATTATTTACATGCCCTGCCCTGGCCTACAATCCAATCACTTCCACCTCAGGATAAGAAGAAAAGGAATACCGAAATTTAGGGTTGCAATCCAGATATAAAGCATTTGAGTGGTTTGATCCTATCAGATTCTGACTTTCTGAACTGTCACTTTTCCTCCCAAATTAAGCAACACTTTATTGATTTCAAGAGTACAAATTTCATTTCAATTACTTTTGTTTTCCCTCAGCCTCACAATGGAATTGTACAAAGAAATTGAATTCTGTGGTTTCAATCTCAAGTATGAAATTTTATACTCTGAATGATGAATAAATGCTTTGGAATTTTAATTTGACAACTAAATTCTTTTCCAAAAATGTCCTGGATTGCACTTTATTCATTTTTATTTTTTTTTTGTTTTTCTGCTCGGCAGATTAAGGCACTACCCACCATTATTAAGCATATATGAATAAGGGAGATCCAATTGAAGGTTTAACAGGAGACTTTCTATAGTGTTGTTAGTTAAGCGGTTATGATGTAATCTCTCACAGATGATATGTTATTGTCCACCAAATCATTGAGATGACATACCACTGCATAATTTATATCTTTCGTAATGCAGTTTGGTTTACTTAACAAATTTGGAGTCTTTAGCCTTTGCTTTGCTCTGCACGTAACAGTCTAAGAAAAAGGAATGGTGTTGTCACAAAGCTAAATTGCCTGCTCAAAAAGCATTCACACCCTCACACACAGTCAGCAAGACCTAAGTAGACAATGCAAGATTGAATGATTGAAATGCTGACCCAACTGATTTTATTATTTTACTTGCATTAACCAATTGCACAAACAGTATGATTTTTTTCTTCTCTTTTTCTTTTCTTTTTTTTTTTTTCCGTTTTTCCTTTTTTGTAAAAGGTTCCAAAGTTTCTTCAGAAGTAAAAGATAGAATACTTGAATAGCTTGATAGTTTTGTGAAACCTTAAAAAAAGAAGACTTGAACCTTTCTGCAATTGTCTTTTCTAAAAGAAACCAGACACACCATCACCTTCCCAACACCAATCTTTCTTTATAGAATTGTGTGCTTTTTATTCATGTGGGTGAGGAATGAATGACTCATCCAACTGAAGTTTAAGATTCACCAACTTACCTTCCTTCCCCCTATAAATACATTTTCTGAATCCATGGCTAGAACAATCACTCTAAGCATCCGATAATCTCAGAACATTCTGGGAATAGAAAGCAAAGAAGAATCACATTGGAGCAATAGCAATTCATCAAATATGAAGAAACAGCGTCTGGCACATGTTATTGAAACCCTGATCAGCTCACCGGTAGCATATCTAGATGAGAGGGCACCAAAAAGAATTTTACAGGACCCTTCTGCTGCTAGTGCTAGTGCATATAAAGTAGATAGGATGAAGAAAATTGGAAGAAAAGAAGACAATCTTGCAAGTGGCATCCGAGAGCACGGTAACTATTTATTTGCCTCAACTGAGTCTCAGAATAACTAAATTCAAGAATATATTATTTATTTTCAAGAAAAAGTATGTAGCGTCTTCAAAGGTATGGAAACCTCCATTACCAAATAATAAAATATAAATAAATAGATATTTAGCATTTACTGGTATATATCATATTAAGCTCTCAATTCTTTAGCTGCCAAGAAGATGGCAGAAAAATAAACATTTTGAAATAAACTCTGAAACAGCTGTATTAGTGTCAAGTTGTCAACCAATACGCTTCTATGCGAATGTGAGTCTTATTTGATTTTGTGAAAATTGCAGTGAAATTGGGACCCAAGATCACTGAAACTGTGAAGGGGAAACTGAGTTTGGGGGCTAAAATTATTAGAGCAGGCGGTGTGGAGAAGATTTTCAAGCACAATTTCAGCATTAGAGAAGGAGAGAAGTTGCTAAAAGCTTCCCAATGCTATTTATCAACAACAGCTGGTCCTATAGCAGGCCTCCTCTTCATCTCCACTGACAAGGTTGCCTTCTTCAGCGACAGATCCATCAAATTGTCTTCTCCAACTGGCGAGTTTATTAGAATTCATTACAAGGTGAGTCAACACGCATCAATATTTACAGAATTTCGTGTGTTAATTAGATATCAAAGTAGCTAAGTAATGTGTATTGCTTGCAGGTCATGATCCCATTAGTAAAGATAAAGAGAGCCAATGAAAGCCAAAACATGAAGAGACCATCACAGAAGTACATAGAAATGGTTACCGTGGACAATTTTGATTTCTGGTTCATGGGATTCCTAAATTATCGTGGAACTTTCAAACATTTTCAACAGGCACTTTCTCAGGCTCAATACTTACAACTCGATCAGAAGTGACTAAACAGATGTATTCCACCCCCACCACCACCCCCTTTTTCGTTAGATGTGTATATGAATTAGGAGAACAAAGTTGTAAAATCACAACATTGTAAAAAAATTGGTACTTAGGCTTTTGGTTCAATGGAAAACAATTTTTATCCTTTCTATATTTCTTTACAACACATTTGGTGTGAGACTGAGACATGGACTGTTTGTTTCGCTTTCTTCTGTTTTATGCATTAAAAGAGGTGGTGTGGTGTAAAAAAGCTAAAATGCCACATCAAAAGCTTTAAATCACTCACACACACCAGTTCAAATTCAACATGTGGAAAATTGTGATGCGCAGATGGGGCACTGATGTTGAGATTCTCTTTCCCAACTGGCTATAAATTTGAGCATGGAATTGGATAATCTTATCATACATCAACACGTACCTACAAATGTAGTAGCATACAAGTCTGGCTTTAGATTCAGTCACCGATTCACTTGGTCAAAAAAAGAGTACTTTAATCATCCTTAAATCTCCGTGACCTACAGTTTTCTCCCTTGCACCTCAACCTCAAGGTATTATAATAAAAAAGAATGTTCAAATTGATGATCACAATCCTGAGAAGAAGAAAAAAAATGAAAAAAAAGAAGAGCATTTTGTGTAGTGGGTATTTCGTCGTCTTGACTATAATTTTTCTACAAGTTATAGTTCTCTGACTCTCAGTTTAAATATTGATTTTTGTTAGAAGACTTCCATTACTGTTTGTTTTATATTGCTCAGTTCCTTTCCATGATTTAAGACTTGAATGAAACTATCACCAAAATGCTGTCAGTGTAATCTATTGCTCAGCTCTGTTTTCTCATTATATACGTGTGTGTGTGTGTATTTAAATCCACATAATTCTAATTCAATGTTATTAAAATAAACCACATACCCGAATCCTGCAATTCTTAAAAATTTTATGATTTCAATTTCAATTTCCCATACCCTGAAAAGTAAAAATAATAGCTAAATGTTCAAAAAAAAAAAAAAAAAACCAAAGGCTTTGAAGCAATGACATGGCTTATTAACTTGACATGCTCCATCAGATCAAATATTATTTATTTATTAGTCATCATGAGATCACCATATAATTTTTATCCTTTTCTTTCTTTCTCTTAACATATTTGGTGTGAGACTGGGATATGGCTGTTTCTCTTTCTTATCAAAGGTGGCTTTAAAAAGGCTTAACTGACTCACCACATGGTCACATACACAGTCACCACACGGTCACATACACAGTCACCACACGCAAAGCACCAACTAACTGCATTATTTAAACTAACTGCAAAAGGCTGTATTTGTCAACTCCAGCCACTGAAATGACTACAGATGAAATCGAATAATGAAGACTAAAAACTAACTTAAGAAAAGGAAGATGAATAAATTTTCACTCCATGGAATTTCAAGCTAACCATATTCTTAATTTGTTGGATGACCTAAACTTAAAATTTTCCAAAAAATACACACCGCATAACCTTTACTAGGATGACTTCAACCTTTCTACAAGCTAAAAGTTACCAGACACATCATCTATCCAACAATCTTTGTTTAAAAAATTCTCTAAAGAGTTCATAACTGTGCCTTTATTAATGTTGATGCGGCACAGGTGACTCATGCAACTAAAAGTTGAGATCCATCAAACACCATCTAACTTTTCTATGTATAAATACATTGCATGTAACGCCCTCAAAATAATAACATTAAAACCCATCACTAGACATGCATTGATATGAAAGAAACCAACCATTTATATTCATCAGAGTAGTTCTTGCAATAGTATTACATGTTAACAACAAAAGCAAATACCCTATGGACTTACAGCTTTCCAAGTCAACACCTGGTTACACAAAAGAAGAGTACTAACTCTATACAAAATAAGCCCTTAGCTTGATATACATGTAACACTAACAAAATAAACAAAAAGAGTCTTCAACTCTCATCATCATCCAAGCTATGTCCTTGGAGGTGGCATACTACCTGTACCTGAAAATAATGTCCCATATAGGGTGAGTCAACGCCCACTAGAAATATGCTAAGCACAGTATGAGCATTAACTAAGACATTAGCAATTGATAAATGTTCAATTTCCATAAATCAATTCATAACCCATTTCCATTTCATGACCACTATGTTCATGTTTCACTTCAGTTTCACAATTTACATCAACGGCTCAGAACCTGGCCAACCACTTATATGAGACAGTGACTCATATTAAACATTTCCCATTTTTACAATAGATAAACATACTCATTGTAGCAACATCTTAATAGATAAGCATACAAGCTGTATCCACATTTCAACAGATATGCATATTAGCTATATCAGCACTTCCAAAGATAAGCATATGAGCTGTATCAACACTTCCAAAGATAAGCATATGAGCTATATCAACACTTCCAAAGATTAGAATATGAGCTATATCAACACTTCCAAAGATAAGCATATGAGCTATATCAACACATTGTCTGACAAGCATATGAGCTGTATCAGTGGAGTCCATCCCCTATCTCCTCCCAAACAACATCGGGTTTAGAGATTCATCCCCTATCTTCCCCTAAACCGTGGAGTACATCCCCTATCTCCTCCCACACACACACAACGTATATACACAAAGGTCATATACACAATCAATCAATACATAACGTTAATGTATTCTATCAACCGTCATACTCTATGACATATCCAATTGATTAGTTCTAGTTTGCCTAATCATCATGCATTGTCTACAACAATCAAAACTACCCTCCACCGGTAGCCCAAGCAATTATTTCTAAACAGATAATAAAAGCTCCAACAGATAAAATATCAATGTTTTCAAAAGTGAGCGATTAATAAATCTAACTCCACTATTCAACCATATAATGAACCAATTTCATTATTTCCAACTCAATTCCATAAAGTCACAATTTTTCCAAAATTAGGGTTTTCCACCCGATTTCCCAATATTGACCCAATGGTCTAAATATCATCAACCAACAACGATATCATTATTTTGAACCCACAATACACATTTTAGACTCAAAATAACAAATCCTCTTTTAACATTTTGAAACCCTAAGCCCCAAAATTTACCCAACTTCAACACTTTATCAAAACAACCAAAAATCTATGTCAAAGACCATAAGAGTGAGTAGGAATCCCTACCTCAAATTCGGAGCTCAAGGAAAGAAGGTGAAGAAACTCAACGTGCTCCAAAACTCAATATTCTCGGATCAAAGTGTAGCCCTCGACGATCAACCCAACTTTTACAAAGGCCGAAGGAAAAGGAAACACTCTAACTAGATCAAACCCTAGAGAGAAGGGAGTTTCTAGAGAGAGGAACTCTCAAAATGTCTTTTTAGAAAGTAAGAGAGAGAGAGAGAGAGAATGTAAAAAGTGATTTTAAAATGCCCAGCTGCCAACTGATATACGACATTCCCGCTCGAGCGGAGAACACAACGCTCGAGCGTCAAGAACAAAAACTAGGTACGCTCGAGCGCCAAGACACAAGAATAAAGTACATCCGCTCGAGCGCAAAAACCAGTCCGCTCGAGCGTAGATTCCCCCCTCCCAGAACTTACACCAAAAAAGTACTACCCGCTCGAGCGCCAGAGTACCCGCTCGAACGCCACCGCTCGAGCGTGAAGAAACCTGCTCGAGCGTAAAAATCACACCTGCAGAAGTTTTGCAAGGACACGAGAAACTGGGAGTGCGCAATCTCCGCTCGAGCACAACAAGACCCGCTCAAGCGGACCTCCTAAAAACTGGGCAACAAAGAATTGAAACCGAAGCCTAACCAACCTGTAGCAACTCTGCCCAATACATCCTAAAACTCTATCAAGCGGAATTAAAGGACGACAACAAGATAGATACAACTACCAACTTCACGAAACCGAGTCCGGAATACAACAGAACAGTAAAGGGACAACCGGGATCGCTATATTGCAAGATACATGGTTTCACGCATCATTCTACACATCTCCTTGGCTTCATACACCTCTGACAGTGGAAGAGCACAATCTGAGGGAGAAACAGACAGCTTTAAATTCAAGCGATTCATCAAGCTAGCATATATGAAGAACCTCCTGATGGAACATGTTATTGGAATTCCAGTGAGCTCAGTACATTATTCAGTTCAGAAGTCACCAAAAGACTTTTATGCAATCCTGATAGCCGATACCACATTCCCCTTCCAAATGGATCTCTCCAATTCAAAAAGAGTAAGTCTTTCCATTCCTCTCAGGATTAGAGAGGTCTATGCTACTTACTAGTTTTAGATGATTGAGATTAAGACCAGTCTTGATAAATGATTTTCATGGATGCAGAAAAAGCAGACCATCTTGCCAATGGCATTCAAGATCACAGTAACTATTTCTCAATTCAATTGAGTCTGATAATAATTGATCATGTCCAAGAACACATAAAAATTGGACTTCTATCTTGATTTAATTTATTTTTTACAAAATTGCAGTGAGATTAGAGTCCAATATCTTGGAAACAGTGAAGGGGAAATTGAGATTGGGCATGAAAATTCTTAAAGTTGGGGGGATGGAGAAGATCTTCAAGCAGAATTTTAACATTAGAGAAGGAGAGAAGTTGTTAAAGGCTTTGCAATGCTATTTGTCAACAACAACCGGTCCTATAGCAGGCCTCCTTTTTATCTCAACCGACAAGGTTGCCTTTTCAATGAGAGATCCATCAAATTGTCTTCTTCGAGTGAGTCAATATAAATCAATGTCTGAATTCATATCCATTCTTACTAACATCTTAAATAAATATATGAGCTAACTAATGTGTATTAGATGCAGGTTTTGATCCAACTTGTAAAGATAAAGAGAGCCAATGAAAGCCGAAACACAAAGAAACCACAACAGAAGTACATAGAAATAGGTACTGTGGACAATTTTGATTTTTGATTCATGGGATTCATAAATTATTGCGGAACTTTCAAATATCTTCAACGGGCACTCAGGCTTTCAATACTTACAACTCGATCACAAGTGACTAAACAAATGTATTCCACTCCCCCGGCCCTGTTGCTTCGTTAGATGTGTATGCATTAGGAGAACAAAGCTGTATAATCACAATTTTGTACAAATTTGTTACTTGGGCTTTGCTTCAATGGAAATAATTTCTCAGTAAAAGGGTCGCTGACACTGCTTGCTATATATCATTTTATGACTTGATGGTAGTTTGCCTAGTTTCCTGCAATTTTGCTTCCCAAGAGCGGGGAAACAAAACCAATACGTTGCTTGGTGCAATTTATGATTTGAGTGAACTACAAAATGCATGATAATCAACAACGGGTCAATGGTTTTGCACTGTGATTTCACTGATCTTCCTCTCAGAGCAATTTCGATCGGTACTTTACAAGAGTAGTGACAAGGGGTTTGCCATTGCCATCTGATTTGGTCACTGAACCTTTCCAGTTCTTGACAATGACAACAAAAGATTGCTAAAACCATCCTTCTATTCATGCAAAACTTTCTAGAATCTGAAACCCCATGAACTTGGAACATTTATTATTATTCTCATACGCAACAACATGAGTGATAAAATTGTGCTCACTCATATGTACCCATAGCATTCAACACATTACATTGTTTTCTTTTCATTTTACTATCATTTAATTTTATTTTAACTGAATCGAGTGAACTAGGAAACAAATTTCGAACAAAATCAGCAACACTTGCTAACCTTGAAAGTTCAAAAGCTAAAAAGTCATTCCACATGTTCGAAAAGTGTGCTGATGGGGCTATGATGTGTAGATTCCCTTTCCCACTAACAATGACATAAAAGACATATCTTATCAAGACGTAGTAGAGTGTAAGGTCGGCTTTAGATTTGGACATGGAAACATGTTGAGACGGACCATTGAAAAGCATTGAATCATCTTTCTTTAATATGAGGATAAGATAAAAAGGAATGCCGAAATTGAGGATTGTAATCAAATCCAGATAAGGCGTTTAGGTGGTTTGATCCTATCAGATTGTGATGTTGTCAGCTGTCACCTTTCCTCCCAAATTAAGCAACACTCGATTGATTTCAAGACTACTGAGTCCTTTTCAATTAACTTAATCTGTTTTCCCTCACCATGGAAATTTACTGAGAACTTGAATTCTGTGGTTTCAATCTAAAGTATCAATTTTTTGTTTTTAAGAATGATGAATGAGATTTCGTAATTCTAATTTGAGAACTAGATTCTTGTAGGAAAATGGGGATAGAAAGCAATCATCAAGATGACATATTATTGTCCTCCAATCATAAAGATATCAACGCTGTTTGGTTTACTTAACAAGGTTGATAATATTTTGAAGGGAGCTTCTTTTAATAATTCCCCTTCCTAAAATTTTATTCCAACTAATCCATATATATATATATATACATATATATCTATATATATATATTTTCAGTCCCGCTGCATACCCCCAGTGGGGGTCGCGCCCCCAGTGACGTGGCGCGCCCCCACTGGCTGAAAACTTAAAAAAAAATAATAATAATAATAATAATTTTTTTTTTGGACCAATCCCGAGGTGACACCTCACTGGGGGTCGACCCCCAGTGGGGGTAGGAAGCATTTTTCATATATTTTTTTGACTATTCTATTAGGTCTCAACGAAGACCAAAATACTCTCAATCTCTCATGTCCCATTAATGTTGATATTTAATATTGATTATTATTATGTTTTGGTAGTTCTCATGATCATTCATATTCTCCATATCTTTACTCTAAAAAAATGCATTAACTACACATCATTATTTAATGTTGATATATATTATACACAAAAAATTAAACATGATCTTTATTGATTGTCATTATGTTTTGATTGTTTCCATGCATCCAAATATTGACTGTACATGATGACGTGAATGATTTAGATGACGTGAATGTGAATGTTCACATCAGATGATGTGAACGTAAATGTTCATATCAGATGACGTGTGATAAATGTGATGTTAAGGTTCACATTAGCAGTGTATCAAATTACACAATCACAAGCCTCACCTTTCATTTGAATATAAACATGACTATATGGGATGACGTAAATGTTTACATTAGAGAATGTGAATGTGAATGTTCACATTAGAGGACATTGTGATAAAAGTGATGCTAAGGTTCACATCAGATAAGAGAGAATATGTTCACATTTTTTTTAATGTGTTATCAATTAAAAATATATTCACATCAGATGAGAGAGAATGTTCACATTATTTTTAATGTGTTATCAATTAAAAATATATTCACATCAGATGAGAAAGAATGTTCACATTATTTTTAATGTGTTGTTAATTAAAAATATATTCATATTATATAATAATATAAAATAATAACATCAATGTTATTTAATTTGTGTATGAAATTTTTTATGCCTTGATCATTTTCCTTCTCTCT
Source organism: Camellia sinensis (assembly GCF_055761805.1). Lineage (NCBI taxonomy): Eukaryota > Viridiplantae > Streptophyta > Magnoliopsida > Ericales > Theaceae > Camellia > Camellia sinensis. The sequence goes on from NC_138971.1 coordinate 7,828,183, forward strand.
CATTCCCTAACATTAAATATCAATATTAAATATAAAGGCATAAGAGTCTAAAAAAATAGTGTAAATCAAGAAAAATGACTTTATAGAATAAAATTATTAATACATGGGACTAAGTGGGTTAAAAAATTCATTCATAAACTTCTTAGGTTAGAACACTTATAAATGGGATTTATCAATAAAAATCTCTATTTTTAAAGAGGAACAGCGTCACAAAGCTAAAATTCCAGCTCAAAAAGCTTAATTCACACCTTCATATACAGTCAGCAGAGCTAAGCAGGCAACATGGTCCTGCTTTGTAGGATTGAATTATTGAAATGCTGACCCAACTGGTTCTATTATTTTACTTTCATTGACCCATTGCACAAAAGTGTATGATTTCTGTTTTTTATTTATTTATTTTTAAAAAATTTTTAAAGGTTCGAAAGTTACTTTAGAAATGAAAAAGATTGAATGCTTGCTTCGCAGGTTTTAGTGGAATTTATGAAGTTTCTTTCTTCTAATTTTTTTTTTTAAAAAAAAAAAATTGTCTAATGCTTAGCCTCACATAATATGTCTTTGGTCATGCTTTTATTACTTCTAACACTATCATTTCATTTTGTGAATTTATCACAAAAGAAGACTTGGACCTGTCTGCAAATCTCTTTTTATGAAAGAAACCAGACACATCATCACCTTCCCATCAGCAATCTATCTTTATAGAAAGTCTTTTTAAGACGTGTGCTTTTTATTCATGTGGATGAGGCAGACATGACTCATTCCACTAAGAACTTTAAGATCCACCAATACCTTTCGCTTCCTATAAATACATTTCCTGAATCCATGGTTAGAATCATCACTCTAAACATCTGACAATCACACAGCATTCTGGGAATAGAAAGCAAAAACGGAATCACATTGGAGCAATAGCAATTCATCAAATATGAAGACACAGAAGCTGACACATGTTTTTGGAACTCCGGTCGGCTCACATGTGGCATATCTGGGTGAGAGGACGCCAAAAAGAATTTTACAAGATCCTTCTACTGCTACTGCTACTGCTAGCCGATACCAAATTTCCTCTTCTTCAATTGGATCTCTAAAATTAAAACAGAGTAAGTCTCTCCATTACTCTTCACAATAAAGAGCTATTTTACTTACTAGCATTACTAGTTTTAAATTATTAAAATAGAGACAGTATTTAACAAATAGATTGTGATTAACGTGCAGAAAAAGTAGATTGGAAGAACAAACTTGGAGGAAAGCAAGACAATCTTGCAAATGGCATCAGAGAGCATGGTAATGTAATTACTTCTTTTCTAGAAAATTTTTTGGTATCAATATTAATGTCAACCAAACCAACATAGGAATAGGATGATCATGATACATCTCTGTGCGAGTCTTATATTATTTTATGAAAATTGCAGTGAGATTAGGGCCCAAGATCACTGAAACTGTGAAGGGGAAACTGAGTTTGGGAGCTAAAATTATTCGAGTAGGCGGTGTGGAGAACATTTTCAAGCACCACTTCAGCATTAGAGAAGGAGAGAAGCTGCTAAAGGTTTCCCAATGCTATTTATCAACAACAGCTGGTCCAATAGGAGGCCTCCTCTTCATCTCCACTGACAAAGTTGCCTTTTGCAGCGACAGATCCATCAGATTGTCTTCTCCAACTGGCGAGTTTGTTAGAATTCGTTACAAGGTGTTGATCCCGGTAGGAAAGATATTGAGAGCCGATGAAAGCTAAAATGTGAAGAGACCATCACGGAAGTACATAGAAATAGTTACTGTGGATAATTTTGATTTCTGGTTTATGGGATTCTTGAATTGTCGAAAAACATTGAAATATCTTCAGCAGGCAATCTCTCAAGCCCAATGATACACTTCTGTAGTCAAGTACTCTGTACAAATTTTGCTACTTCGGCTTACTTTGCTTCAAAGCAAAGGAATGTATTGATAAATGATATCATTGAGCTATTTGACATTATGGATATCATTATGATTCAATGGTACTTTGCTATGATATAGAATCATCTCCATAATACCGAATGAATAATACCTAGTAAGCTATAGCCTCTTTTCCTGGAACGGTGTATGCCAAACTGCTAAGCTGCTGCTTCATTCATTCATTTGGGAGAACCATAAAATTTGTAATCAACAAAGCATCGACCATTTTGCGCTGTGACTGCCATCATGCAACCCGCTGCTTACGACCAATTTATGGTGTGTTTTAAAGCTTAGCAATTTCATTTCACTCAAGGGTGCAAAACAAAGTCTTTCAGCATCTGTGCATGCAGTTGGCTGATTAACCATTAGGCTTGACTTTTGGCACTCTAAATTGAAACTATCATACGGCAATGAAATCAAAAGTACCAAATGGACGAGAGAAAATTACACTACCTAAATTGCCTTGTGTAAAAATTAGTGTCAATTTGGTCCAATCAGTGATAGGCACTAGAAGTTTGAACGGATAATTGTCAAAGTTTGCCTCACATGACCATTTTTCAAGGTCAAATTAGTAATTCACCCATTTCTCGCCTCCCACCCTTGAACAGCTTCTTCGCCGTCCCGCTTCCCCCTCTTTCCACATAATACCCAAACTCATAAATTAGAACTACAGTAGCCACTTCTACGTAAGTGGGAAAATTTTGGAACCGTTGAGTTCCAACCAACTTGGAAAAAAAGTTTACCAACTCCAAAACCCTAGCACTTTGCAAAATTAGGAGCATGCTAGCAGTGACACCGTAGAGCTGTAAAACAAACCAAGCTGCCAAGAGCTCGAATCCTATTTGAGATACTCAAAGTAAAGTAAGCAAGCCAAGCATTTACCAATACACAGGTTCATATTATTATGCCCAATCCAAATCCACATCTGCAATCAAATTAAAATAACATACCCCAATTTCCAAAGAACAGAAAACTAGCAAGCAACAACGTACAGACAAATAAACAAATCTTTTTTGTGTGATAAATATTAAACAGGCCAAATGTTACAGAATTCTTAAGCCAATACATAACATGGACAAGGGCAGGAGCAGAAGATTTGAGTAGCAATAGCTCACCCAGCCTTGTACTGATCCATTAAGTTTCCAAAGGCAAATGTCCACACAAGCGGCATTTTATCAGAAGAAAATTCTGGCATTGTCAGACCATCCAAACTTAGCCTCACAGTAAAACATCTGGCTCCCCTAAACTCCCAGTAAAATTTACTTTACAACACTTAGGAAACTGCAATCCAGCCTCATCGCAACCTGCCTTTGTGACATGTGGGCATGACCTCACATCAAGGTATTCTAGAGAGTTACATAACTCCAAAAGCATGCCTACCCCAGCCACCGTGATCTTTGGACAGTTACTGACCTTCAAAACCTTCAAAACCAACTTCAATCCATCATTTCCTAATCCCTGAAAAGCAGAATCTGTCACCTCCTCACAGCACCCTACGTCAAGAGCTTCTAAATTTCTGCACTGAGAGAGGATGCAATTCAATGAAGAATCAGAAACATTTAGGCACCAATCCATCCTAAGGTTCTTGAGACTCTGACTACATGCAGAAGCTAATGACTTTATGGACTCATCAGATACGTCTCGGCAACCACCAATTATAAGAGTTTCTAGATTTTTACAGAATTTGGCTAATGATAATATGGACTCATCTCCAATCTTATAGCAATCTAACAACTTCAGCGTCTTCAGAGAAAATGAACAAGCTTTGGATACACTAGATATCCCAACATCTCCAACATTACTGCATTTATTGATATCTAAAAGCTTCATATTTTGACAACCATCAACAAGAACAGTGAGCCCAGAGTCAGTTACGTTGGTGCATCCTTGCAAACATAACTCCTCTAGATTATGACAGTTCTTGGAAAGAGCTTGCAACACAGCATCTGTAACAAATCTGCAACCAGTAAGATGCAGGCTTCTCAGGTCACGACAGCCCTCAGCAACAGCGGACAACCCCTTGTCTGTTAGCTTTCTACAGTAAGATACATCTAAGTCCTGTAGAGAAGAAAGACCACGTCCAATTGCTGATATTCCATTATCTGAAATACCTACAGAACAAGAATAGTATACCAACCCAAATAAGCAACAGTGTAGAAGTTTTGTTTCATTATCATATAAGGGAGTTTAGTTGGGAATGAGGTCAGGTATGCAAAGGACAAAAAGACCTATTGAGTCACATAACACAAACATAATGCTCAAAACAAAAGAGTTCCCATGCAACACATTTCTTTATTATTATTTTATTTATCAGTATTCCACATTTGTTCTCCATAACCCCAAAAGGGCAGTCCAACAATGGAACTCTTATAAAAACAATAATCAACTTTAGCTCGAATGGTTTGTAAGGGAACCCTACTTTCTCCAAATTTCAGATCATTTTCTTTCGACTAAATATTTACAAACCAGAGACCATGACCCAAATACTATAAGCCTAAAACAGCTAGATGAAGAAGCTCTATTAACCACAGCAACCCCAAATTCATGTAGCCCCTTACGTTGTTTTAATAAAATATGATAAAATATGACTCACTTCCAACATTTTCCTTTTCTCTTCAAATTTTCTTTTTTATTTATTTATTTTCTAAAGAGAAAGGAGATATGCTAAGTCAACATGAATCTCTCTCCCTGTGATCCACAACATTTCTCAACCAAAGAAGATACCGAAGTTCTTCAAACACCAGCCAATACCAATTGCTCCTATTATTAGAGTCTTTACAGATGTGCAAAATTCTCAACCTTCAGTACATACAGTAATAGAATTTTGAGTTAAGAAATGGATTTCATTTTCATTTAAACTAACTCTTGAACAACCCAGAAGCACATCTACATGTATCTGTAAGGAATCAAACAACTTGTTCCTGATTTAGCATCTAATAGCCTGTGTATAACAAATTAATTAATAAGAAAAAAACACCCTTTAAGCAATCTTCGCATTTCCTAACATAGCATGCCGTGTTATTTTTGATCAACTACAGTACATCTCATAAATAAATGCCCGGAATTAACACCTTCTAATTGTAGTAAATTTTAAGGACAAATTAGTAAGAAAAGTAATTCCAAGGAAATATACTGCTTCCAACCATTGACCAAGAAGAACGTAGTGCCACTAACTTAGGAATCTTTACAGTGAAACCTGACCTCATAGAAGTCAATTATAGCTATTTATCAGACAGAAGACACTGAAGTCTTTTTCAATTACAAGCAATTCAAAACTGAAAACTTAACAAAACCACACAAAGAGTATCAAATTATCAATACAATACATCATGCCAACACCCAAATTTCACAAGCTATCAGTAATTATTGACAAGAGTTCTCACAGCTGACCAAGAAAGTAAAGCAGAATAATTGCATAATGAAGAACTAGTATATAAATTTGCCAAGTACATCATCATCGCATAAGGAATTAATATACACAAATACAGACATATATATGCAATTTTGCTAAAAATTCATCAGAAAACAGTGAAAATAAAAGAAACCCATAAAAAAATTGAAACTTGAGCGAAATGTGTAGTTACTTTTGCAATTCCTGAAGGAATATATGTAATTTGGTAAAAATTCATCAGAAAATAGAGAAAATAACAGAAACCCATCAAAAAAAATTAAAAATTGAAACTTGAGGGAAATGGGTAGTAGTTACTTTTGCAATTCTGAAGGCTGAGGACTCGAAGGCAAGTGAAGGAATTAGCAATGACAGAGAGGTCAGAGTCGGTGACGCCAGGGTAGAAGGACCTGGAGATAGACTGAGAGAGATCGAGCTCATGGAGGCGAGTGAAGCGAGCGGCCATCTTGCGGAGCATGAGGGGTCCGGCGCGGGCGGCGAGCTTACGCCGCTCGGTGCTCTGCAAGTGGAGCCACCGCTTGCAGACGAGTCCGAACACTTCCTTGTCTTTGTCGCTCTCAAGCCTCGCCAGTATTGCTCTGAGCTCGTCGTCTCTCAGGGCCTCGTTTATGCAAATTGAAGTCATTTTTCAGAGTAAGGAAACCCTAACCCTAACCCTAGCTAAGTTTCTAATAATCAGAATTGTGATTGGATCGAAGCTGGAAAATGTATTGAAGAGAGAAGATTAGGGCTTGATCGGAAACCCTAATCTGCTCCTCAATGCTTCCTTCAATTTCTATGGCTGATAGAGTTGAGCTAGTGTCAACGTGGAGTCCTAATATATACCCAACCAGCATTTACGCTATGGGTGTGTTTGTTGTGAATGATTAGCGTCTTTGATTGGACTATTAGTTCGATTTAACTAATAGTTTATTGTTTGTTTTAATTTTTTTGTTTTGGATTATTAGGTTTCGTTTGTTTGGAGAGAGATTGAGATTGGTGGTAAGATGAGACTTATTAATATTGTGTTTGTTTTGAGAAATGAGGAAGGGATTGATAGTGCGTTCTGGATTAGGATGGGTCTCCCTAAGGGGATTCGGATGGGCTTTTAGGACTTGGTATTAGAAAAATAGTCCAGCTGACTATAAATTTTTTATTTTTATTTATTTTTTATTTTATTTTTTACATGTTGGGTATTTTTTTTGAAACATTAATGTTTAATTTTTTATATTTTATATTTTTTGTTAAGTAAAAATCATTATTTTATTTATTTTATTTTTTCTAGAAATTTTTATTTTATTTTTATTTTTTAAATTTTTTATACATGTTGGGCATTTTTTTAAAAACATTAATGTTTAATATTTTTGTATTTTTTTTATTTGTTTTATTATTTTATATAAAAATAATTTAACAATTCCTACAATAACAACTATCATCAAAACAAACACAATTTTACTTAATCCCCTCACTATCAATTCCCTCACTATTAATCCCCTCACTATCAATTCCCTCCATTGTACTTCTGAAAACAAATGGAGTCTTAGTCCCATATTTGTGGGACTATCCTATCCTATGGGAGGATGGGAATTTCCATGGAATTAGTATCCCATGGGATTAGGCTTTGAAATGTCCATTTTATCACATGTTATTACTTAGCAAACTATTAGAAAAAGGTTAAATAGTTTTTTGAACATTTATGAATTATTTTTGTAGTGTTGTTAATTTAAAATTATATATTAAATAAAAAATTTAAATTATAAATTATAAATTTAATTTAATTAAAAATAATAAATTAAAAATTATGGCCTTATAAATTAAATTTTTAAAAAAAATTAAATTTACATATTAAATAAAATTATTTTTTTAGTATTGTTAATTTAAAATTATATATTAAATAAAAAATATAAATTATAAATTAAATTTATTTTTAAAAAATAAATTATAAATTATGGCCTTATAAATTAAATTTTTTTAGTGTTGTTGAAAATTTAATTTATATATTAAATAAAATAATTTTTTATTGTCGTTAATTTAAAATTACATATTAAATAAAAAATATAAATTATAAATTTAATTTAATTGAAAATAATAAATTAAAAATTATGGCCTTATAAATTAAATTTTCTTAGTGTTGTTAAATTATAAATTATAGATTACAAATTTAAAATTATGTATTAAATAAAAATTATAAATTACAAGGGTAAAATAGTCTTTTGAATATTTATCCTTATCTAGTTCGTCTAACCAAACATAAGATACAAATCCAATCTAACCAAATAGTTCGAGAATAATGTATTTCGGGACTAACAGTCCGATAGATTATAATCTCCCCTTATCCAGTTCGTCCAAACAAACACACCTTATGTTTGGATGGTGGGATTTCCTTAAAAAAATGATTAATCTATTTTTTCACTTTCATCAAATATGGGAATATAAATATATAAGTGGGTTAATTAGTCATAAATTCAATCTAAAGAGTATAAGGTATTAAGTCCTAATTATTCTATTTTTTTTATTATTTGGTGAGAAGTTGTTGAGAATATTCTATTTCTAATTTTACCTCTTAATTTTTTTTTATCCGTTGAAATTATTTTCTATATGTTGAATTGAAATTATTTCTCAGCTAATTATTACAATTTGTTTCTATGGCCTATTTGGAAAGTTGGCTATTTTAGTAAATTATTTTAATATGTTAAAATTTTTATTTTTAGAAAGATTATTGAATTTTTTTATAGTTAAATGTGATATTTGTGAGAAAAAAAAATGAGATGATTATAAATTTAATATAATATTTTGTCTTATTAATTATTTTAATCTATTTTATCTTTTTATAAATTTTAACTTAAAAAGCTAAATTGTAGTGTTTGCCAAACAAGGCACATAATTCATTCCATATTTTAGTTAGGGTAAATTACACTGACACCCCCTGAGGTTTATATTTATTACAGTTCCCCCCTCACATTTTGGAAATTACATCTCATCCATGAGGTTTAAAGTTTCATTACAGATTCCTCCTTCAGCAATTTAATTTTTTTAAATACCAATTTTGCCCTCATTGAGTAAATTACATTGACACCCCTCACGTTTTAGAAATTACAATCCCCTCCCTAAGGTTTAAAGTAGCATTATCAATTGCCCTCTCGGTTAGTATTAGTTAGAAAAAAAATTCAATGAAAAAAAAATTAATTGAAAAAAAATTAATTGAAAAAACAAATTAATTGAAAAAAAAAAAAATTGTTAGTAAAGTTTTTAAATTTCTATTTAAAAACCAACATAAACTCATTTTTTGAATTTATGTTTTTTCCTCAAATTTACAAACTGAGACAACCATTTATAAACCAAAAAAATTATCAAACAAGTTTTTTATGACAGTTTTTAAAATTTTTGTAAATATAAATTGAAAACTGAAAACGAAATGGTTACTTGTAGACGTCCCCGAATGTCCCGGGGGGGAACCCCGTTTTGTTCATATGGGCTCACTACAATTCGGACCCAAATTGTCACGGTTCTTAATCTGATCTCACAATGTGCAATGTAAGATTGATAAATCATCAAAGAGTCCAAATCCGGCAAATCGTTTTTTAAAACAGATTTTTTTGAAAGAAGTGTCAAACATGGACTGCTTTGCCAGATAAAGAGTCATCACCTAAATATTTTATTTTTGGAGAATTTAGGAAACCCTGACTCGTGCCTAAGGCTACATGTCCGTCATCACCAAAGTTGTCTCGGCTCGGGAACTTGGGTACGATTGGGGAAGGTCACTTTGTGAGCACCCCCACTCGCTCGATCAAAGATCGGCCCCTACTAACCATGATATCTAGTTTTGAAAACATTATGCGTTCTTATTTCGGTTATTAGCCTAGATTTACTATGTGATGCGCACAGCATACAAGTATAGACTGGATCGCTTGAATTGGAACAAAACATTTCATGTTTGTTTTTTAAAGCGGTTTACTACTCGCAAGTAGGCTAAAAATGCAGATTTTGCCATCCTCGGGTGGGCTTAGAAAAGATGGTTTTGCCACTAGCTAATGGGCTTAAAACTCACAGTCAATGCATTATTCCAATTCAGATAATCCAACCTTCACCCACAGGCATTCAGGTAATTATATCACATAAGCAGTTAGCCTCATGGCAAACATGCTATCATGGCAGTCACTCACACGCATGTAAGGATGCTAAAGTATAAACACTTACTGAGTACTCCGAGCCAAAGAAAGAAACTAATTAGAAAACATGCATGAGTCCTAACTATGCTAAAAATGCCTAATGCAATACATGCAAAAAATGCAACTTAAGATAAACTCGGATTTTCTAAAATGGCATATGAAATGCAACAGATAACATGTATTCAACTCGGAATTGAAATACAATGCAGTTAGTATGATGTGCCGAGCCTGGTGCATGCAATACAGATGAATGGATACAAACATGCGAGCATAAGTATGCTAATTGAAACATGCCCTAATCTAACCATCATAAGCTGGTAAATAAAAGGGAGAAAGAAGTGGGGGTTGGAAGACATACATCACACAACACACACTTATTACAACACTGCCCTCGCTCGGAGGGTCCGAATGAATAATACAGTCCAAATAAATAATTACAGTCCGAATGAATAATTAAATATTATAAAACCCTAATTAATTAACAAATTAACTAGGAAAGCAATAAACTAGTATGCAAATTCATAGACCGCCTCAGCTCTGTTCCGAATGATGAAAGATGCATGCTCGAGTTGCCTTGCGTGGAAATCCATTGCGATGCCTCGATTCACCTCTGTTTGCAATTGATCCCAGAATGCTGTGCAAGGCTTTAGGAAGTTGCTGATTTCTGATTTGCTGTAACAGAGAGCAAGAAAGGGGCATGGCAAAGTATTTTCACATATGTATGCACACCTCGATCCTCGTGCCACCAATCACGCATCTTGATGCACGATGGCCGAGGAGTCAAATTGCACGACTCGATGTGAAATGAATGCACGTATAAACACAACAAGGCCTAGACTCCATCATGGTTAATTCGGAGTGTCGGCGACCGGGAATTGAGACACGTTTCGTCACTTTGAGTACGAAACGTCCCTCGTTTCCTGTGCTTGGGCTAACTCCTATCCCAAACATAATGCAAATGAGATGGCATACACAATGCGACTAACATGTAACCTAGTATACGCAATGCTATGGACTAAAAATGGCATACACAATGCACGTGATGTAACATGACATAGACAATGCTCTAACATGCAACCTAGCATACGCAATGCTATAGACTGAAATGGCATACACAATGCACGATGGACTGACACCAACATGAGTGGACCTCAGCCACACTCACATCAGTGGCCATATGATGGAAATGAGACAACCGAAACACATACAAACATGCACAATGCAAGGGATCGATCCTAAGGCATCAAATGCCACTCTACCAAAGCATGGAAAATGATGCAATATGGTATACAAACACACAAATTCCAGCTCTGAAACATGATACAAAATGGTCCCGAAACATGCAAACATGGCGCACAATGCAAGCTAGGGGGCCCGGGTACCGAAACTAGTGAAGTGCGTTACTCTAGAAGTACCCAAAACAATGCACTAATGGCAAAACCAACCCCAAACAGACCCTAGGCAGGTCTGAAACAGTGGGGAAATGGCCTAAAATGATGGCTCAGAATGCAATGAAATGGAGCTCATTCAATGGTCGGTAAATGAGACATACAAGCCCGACTCTCAAACACATTTAAAGAATATAAAACATGACAATATGGCGTTCAAACAAGCTCTGAAATATGATGTATAATGGCCCCAAAACAAGGAAATACCTCAGTATATGCATGTAATGGACCCCGAAACTCAAAGCTAAGCAAGTGTATTGAACCACAAGCATGCAAAACAAACACCATTCGACCATGAGACCCAAAAACAGAGCTAGGGCAGTCCAAAATATGCACAAAATCAGTGGCAAGGCCAAAAAGAGCTAAAATCAAGGGTTAACAAAGCATACGAAATAAGCTAGTGAACCATAATTTACACTACAAGTATGTGAAGCACATGAGGGCTCAGCGAACTAGCCAAAAACAGAAGTATGCCATGTCAAAATATGTCCAAATAACCACTAAAACTCAGTCAATGCATGCAAAAATGAAGTGTTCCTTTGGAAGGCCATGAGGTGGATTACTCTACACATACATGATGGACATACAAAGTGGAAAAACTACCTCTAGAAAGAGGTTATGATAACCCTAAAACTCACTGAAAAGGGCCTGAAATGGGTCAATGAAGCATGCAATGAAAGGTCCCTTTGAAAGGCTTTGAGGAGGATTGCTCTACACATGTATGAGGGACACAAAATATGGCCAAAAGGGCTCCGGACAGAGATAAGGTAGACCTTAAAACTCACCAAGTAGGACCTGAAATGTGACTTCACAACATACAAGTAGGGGCCCCTTTGAAAGGCCAAAAGGGCCAACAATCAAGACAAGGAGAGAGGGGGTCACCCCCCTTTGATTTTGGCTCTCAAAACAGTGTGCTAGCCACTGAAAATCCACTGGATTTCAGTGGCTAGGAGGCCAAACAAAGCATGAAACAAAGGCCTAAATGCAAGGCTCAAAACAAGAGGCAAACAAGCATACAAGGGGGTAGATGACCCCCAACAGAAAAAAGTCCTTAATCAAACTTCAAGAGGGGCTCAAAAAAATACTCTTTTTAGTTTATGACAAATCTCGAAAATGCTTGCAAGCAAGGCTAAGATAGGAAGCAAAATAAGCCTACAAAGAGGGATGAGGCATACAAGCAGGTAGATGACCTCAAACAGAAAAGTGTCGTTAATAAAAATTCAAGAGGAGCTCAAAATAAGACACTTTTTAGTTTAAGACAAAACCCAAAAATGCTTGCAAATAAGGCTAAAGAATGAAGCAATATAATGCAAAAATGGGAGAAATGATGACTTACCGTTGTAGTACAGCAATGCAGCAAGTTCTAGACCAAGAAGGTGAGCCTTCAACCTCTGAAAAACAACTCCGGGGTGATTGAATGTATGGTGGAGGTGGTAGGCTATGAAGTGTAGTGTAAATGGCCAAGAATATTAGGGTTTGGAGATTGAAGAAGAGAGCTATGGAGGGTGGGGTGTATCTATCTCAGCCAAATGTTTCTAACCCTTGCAAATGGAGATGAAAGGTTTGTTTTATAGAGGAAGAGAGCCAAGGCTTCTTGGAGAAGCCTCAAGAAAGGGTCAAAGCTTCTCAAAGAAGCTTAACTAAAAAGGTCAAACTTCTCCTTGAAGCTAAGCAAAAGGATCAAATCTTCCTTCAGAAGACAAACAAAAGGCTCAAAATCTCGGAGGAAAGGTCAAGTGCTTCACAGCTGGCACAGCTATGTTGCACTCAGGAGGGCCAAAAAGGAGATGGTTGGCTGACCAGTTCAAGTGGTCGGCCGACCAGGGTTCAAAAGGGTCAAGGTGCAAAGCTGGTCGGCCATACCAAAAAGGTGGCCTCCCAGATGAGTAGAATACAGCTGCGTGGTGGGAGACCAGAAATTGTGGCCTAGGAGTGAGAAAAATCAGCTTTCTAGCAAGGTTCAAAAGGGTCAGGAAGAAAAGCTGGTCGGCCTACCCATATTGGTGGCCTCCCAGGTGAGTACAACACAATGGTGGTATGGGAAACTAGAAATTATGGCCCCAAAGTGAGGAAAACAAGCTTTCTGTCAAGAAAATCGGCTGGAGGAGAGAGAAAATGATTTCCAAAAGAATTGCTGGTCTCCCACTATAGTACCACCTTCCAAACAATGAAAATAGGGTCCATATCAAAAATGAACCCTAACCGATGTAAAACGAGAGTTCGGAGGCCAAAATACGCGACCTGGGGCCCCGAAAATAGGCTGTTAGGTACCAGAAGTGGCGCGCGACCACGAAGGTGACCTCTCAGGCCACAGTGTCCCTCAAAAGAGAGGAAACAAGGTGTGTACCAGAAACTGGAGCAAACGGAGGTAGTTAAGCGGTCTCGAACCGAGACACACGGCCGACGGCTCCGAAAACTAGAAACTGGTCTCCAAACGAGAAAAATGGCCTACGACCACAAAACGTAGCCTATGGCCACTGAGAGATGGTCTACGAGACCTCTCCCTCCCTTCGGGAAGAGAAAACAGAGAAAACATGACCTGATTCGCAAACCGAGACAAAGCACGAAAGAGCCTCAAAGTCCGGAGGCAAGGCTCGCGGTCAAGACTCTGAAATCTCAGAACGAGCACAATATGCATTATCACCGAGCGCTCAATCGGTGACGTCTGAGTCTTAAGGTCGGTAAAAAATGAGGTGTCTACATTACCAAACAGGCTTGATGGTAAAAATGTTGTAAAATTAACAAATAATTAAATAAGTTATCAACGTAAGAAATGACTTATCAAAAGATTCTTAGGCTATGCATGATTTGATTTTTAGAATTTTTTTTTAAAAATAAAAAATTAATTTGGTTAAGAAATAAAAAATAAAAAAGTAAAAAATATTATGTGTTTGGTGGTATATAGCCTAAGAATTTAATATTCTTGGGCTATGTATGGTTTGATAATTATTTTTTATTTCTTATTTCTTAATCAAATTAATTTTTAATTTTTAAATTTTGTTTTTTAAAAATCAAACCATACGTAGCCTAAAAATCTTTTGATAAGTCATTTCTTACGTTGGTAACTTATTTAATTATTTGTTTACGACATTTTTACCATCAAGTCTGTTTGGTAACCATTTCGTTTTTAGTTTTCAATTTATATTTACAAAAATTTAAAAAAACTGTCATAAAAAATTGTTTGATAATTTTTTTGGTTTATAAAAGGTTGTCTCAGTTTGTAAATTTGAGAAAAAAACGTAAATTTAAAAAATGAGCTTACGTTGGTTTTCAAATAGAAATTTAAAAACTTTACTAACAAAATTTTTTTTCAATTAATTTTTTTTTTAAATAATTTTTTTTTCAATAAATTTTTTTTCCAACTAATACTAATCGGGAGGGCAATTAGTAATGTTATTTTAAATCTTAGGGAGGAGATTGTAATTTCTAAAACGTGAGGGGTGTCAATGTAATTTACCCAATAAGGGCAAAATTGGTATTTAAAAAAATTAAATTACTGAAGGGAAGAATCTGTAATGAAACTTTAAATCTCAAGGAAGAGATGTAATTTTTAAAAAGTGAAAGAAGAACTATAATAAGTATAAACTTCAAGGGGGTCAGTGTAATTTACCCTTTTAATAGTTATGTGTGTTGGTTAGTAAAGTGGTATAACAACTGTTACACCAACCCTACCAGAGAGTAGTGGCATGTGTTAGTTAAGGTGTCTTTTTCCGAGTGAGGTTGCCTCTCGTGCACCTAACATAACAGTGGCCCTGTTTGGTAGAGTTGTGGGAAATTGCTTATAGCTTATGCCTAAACAGCTTATAGCTTATAGCTTATAACTTTCAGCTTAAGCTGATTTTCAGCTTATTCTTAAAGCATCTCCTGCCCCACTTAAAGAATAAGCTATTTTCTGACTTCCACAAAGCTATAAGTTATAAGCTATAAGCTAAACCAAACACATCAAAATAGCTTAAATTAAGCTGAAAGCTGAAATAAGCTGAAATTAAGCTGTACCAAACAGGGCCAGTACATCTGTGCGATTTTATGGATTTATTTTGGGATTTATTTTAATAATTTAAATTGTTGATATTTTAAAATATATTGAGTAAAATATACTTATAAAATATTAAGTTAATCAGATATCGTTAACCCTTTCATCCACTTATATTTGTATTTATTTTAATATTTTAAATCATAATATCATTTATTTTTGAAGATATAAATGTAAGTGGATAAGAGAATTAATGATATCCGATTAATTTAATTTTTTATAAATATATTTTACTCAATATATTTTAAAAAATAAATAATTTAAATTATCAAAAACAAACCTCAAAATAAACTCATAAAATCGTACAACAATGTCTGTTGTACTGGCAACACCCCAAATCTGTTTTTTTCAGCTTTGATTTGGATAGTTATGTTCAACCTTCCCAATGGGGTGCCTTAATTAAAAGGCACAACAACAAGGTGTTATGTTTGTCAGTGGGTCTATTTCAGTTTACTTTAATTATTGAAATTTTATTTTATAAGAATTGGTTTGAAAAATGGATCTGTACGGGAAGCAAACATTCCGGCAAGTCCGTACTCCTTTCTTCCGAGCTCCGTCGATGTCCGATCACCTGCGAGCAAGTAACGATGAGCTACCCGGCGGTGTGTGGCCGGAAAAACCCTCCGACGGTCAAGTTAGCTCACACCTTAGGATGGATAGAGAGAAGGGAGAGAGTGTTTGAGTGTAAGAATTCCTTACAGAGATGTTCGTGTGTCCGTATGGGGGGCGCAGACATGCTTATATACCTTCTGAGCCCCATATCCACTCCCAGTCATCTCCTGACACGTGGCTCTGCTATCCCATCTGTCAGCATAAACCTTGCCATTCATCACCTAATCTCAACTGCCTGACTTCACAGCTGGAGCTCGGCAGCTGAGCTGCTCTACCACGGCCATGCTATGCTTCATACCCGAGCGCCTAACTGGATAAACACATGGAGGACCGGGCTAGGCGGCATCCCGGCAGAGCCTAGCCCAGGCACCTCCTTTGGTCGGCCTTCCTGCCGGTCAAACAGTCTCCTCGGTTGACCACGCCTTTCCGGGCGCCGGTCACTCAGCTTGTCTGGCTTCAACCATCCCCTGATCAGGCAGCTCGGTCCTGTAGACACCCCATTTTTGACCGACCCTAAGACTTAGACGTCACCAGTTGAGCGCTTGGTGATGTTGCATAATGTGCTCGTTCAGAAGTTTCAGAATCGCGGCCGTGAGCCCTGCCTCCAGACTTCCGAACCCTCTTTTGTGCTTTGCCTCGGTTTGCGAACCAGGCTCGATTTTCTCTGTTTCTTTTCCTGAGGGGAGGGAGAGGTCCTGTAGACCATCTCTCAGTGGCCGTGGGCTACATTTTGTGGCTATAGGCCATTTTGCCCATTTCGGAGCCCGGTTCCCGGTTTTCGAAGCCGTCAGGCCGTGTGCCTCGGTTCGGGACCGCTCAACCATCTCCATTCGCTCTGGTATTTGGCATACTTCTTATTTGCTCCCTTTTGAGGGACACTAGGGTCTGAGAAACACACTTCGTGGCCTAACGCCACTTTCGGTGCTTAACAGGCAATTTTCGGGACCCCGAACTGCGTGTTTTGGCCCCCGAGCATTCGTTCTGCATCGATTTTCGTTCATTTTTGGCAGGTGCCTCTGTTTCATCACCAGGAAGGTCACTGGAGGGTGGGAGGCCAGCATTTATCTTGGCAACCAGTTATATTCCATTTTCGCCCTTCGACACCCGTTTTTCGCACTTCCGAGCCAATGTTGAACACCTTGGGGCTACTTTTTTCAACCCCAAACCACATATTTGTAATGCACACACATGGGAGGACCCTAAAAGTTCATGGCCGGCCACTATTTCCATTTGACCCTTTTGAACCCTTCCTAGAAATGGCTTGTTCTCTCTCCTGTTTTAGAGTTTCCAAATTCGAACCACAGGATTGTGATGAGGAGACCTGGGAGGCCACCTTTTTATGGTGGCCGGCCACTAATTATTCTTGACCTTTTTGACCCCTAGCCGGCCGGCTAGGGGGGGTGGCCGGCCGGCCACCTGCAGCCCCAAAAGGTGGCTGGCCATATTCCTTGCAGTGCACACTTTACAGCTGTACAGCTGTTTTCCCCAGAAAATATCTATATTCGGGGGATATTTTGTGGGGAAACAAGAGCCTCAATTCCCTCCACTTTGGCCTAGAGTCTTCTCTCCCTCTCTTGCATATATTGCTGGCCTCCCAACTCAAGAAAAAGGGTTAGAAGAATTGGTTGGAGCATATACATACATATCACCCCATTTCCTTCAAGTTTTGGCTTCATTTTCTTCATCATCTGCAAGCTCTACCACCACCACTCCATTCCAACAGCAAGGGGAGAAATTCCAGCAGCTTAGAGTCATCAAATTTGGTCCAAGAAGCAACAAAAGTGTTGGTCTCCAAGGGTAAGTAGACTTTCCCTCTTTTCTAGCTCATTTTTGCACCAATTTCTTAGCCAACATGCTTACTGATTTGAGCTCCGACCAAAACTGAAAAGGTCATTTTTTTGAGCTCATTTTCTTGTTTCATTAAGGGCTCAACCCTGTTTGAGGCCCCCATATTGCACTTGCTTCAATATCCCCTTGTATGTCAATTTTCTTGCATGATTTATTAGCCAAGTGTGCTTCCATTTTTGGGCGTTTTACAGAACTAAAAATAGGATTATTTTGAGCCCCTCTTAAACATTGAAGAAGGGATCATCAGTGTTTAGGACCTCCATGTGCCACTTTATGTTATATCCTCTCTTTGGTCCCCATTTTTGCATGATTTGGCAGCCTATCATGCTTCTGTTTTTGGTCTTTTTACAGGCCTAGAAATAGTCTTATTTTGACCTTATTAACATGTTTTATTAAGGGTCTTTGGATGTTTGATGAATATTTTGTATACCTCATGTTATAGCCTCTTTTGAGCCTCATTTTGCATTGCATTTCTAGCATGTTTGTATACTGTTTTGGGGTTTTTATAGTTCTTTAAATATGCTTATTTTTTGTCCCTCTTCAATGTTGTAGAAGGGAATTTTTCAGTTTGGGCTGTGCATATACCACTTGCCTCTTTGGCCACCTTTTGGCCCTTTTTCTTGCATAAGAGCTTAGCCATATCTATGTTTGTTTTTAGGGTTTTTACAGTTCTGTAAAGTGGCTTATTTTGGGCCCCTCTTCAATGTTGTTGAAGGGCCCTAACCCATTTGGAGTCAGCAGCTGTGAGTTGCTTCATAATCTCATGTTTAGGGCCATTTTTGCATGCCATTGTTGCCCTATCTTTGCTTGCTGTTTGGCCATGATTTGTACTAGTAAAATGCTTATTTTGAGGCTTCCTTTCTTCTGTATTTTCATTCCATGTGCCAATTATGCATGCTTTGTATAGCTGTAGTTCATTTCTATGCGCCTAATTTGCATTTCGAGAGAGATTCCACGCATCGGGTGTGTTTTCGCCTCATTTCGGGGCTGTTTTCTCCCACATTTCAGTGCTTAAATCCCATTAGCATGCTTGCATATCATTTCCATGCCATCGCATTGCATATGCCATTGCCTTGGTTTGCGTGCCCGTGTGCACGCATTTCGAGGCACTTTATTTTCATCCATCGGCCTCTTATGTGAGGGTGGCTGAGGCTCTCTCATGTTAGTGTAAGCCCATATCATATTTTCATGTCATTTGCATTGCGTATGCCATTGCCTCGGTTTGCGTGCCCGTGTGCACGCATTTCGAGGCACTTCATTTTCATCCATCGGCCTCTTATGTGAGGGTGGCTGAGGCTCTCTCATGTTAGTGTAAGCCCATATCATATTTTCATGTCATTTGCATTGCGTATGCCATTGCCTCGGTTTGCGTGCCCGTGTGCACGCATTTCGAGACGCTTCATTTTCATCCATCGGCCTCTTATGTGAGTGTGGCTGAGGCTCTCTCATGTTAGTGTAAGCCCATATCATATTTTCATGTCATTTGCATTGCATACGTTATTTTCTCGGTTTGCGTGCCCGTGTGCACGCATTTCGAGGCATCTCATTTTCACAGCATAGTGCATGCTAGGTTGTATCTTAGTTGCATTCATGCATATCATGCATATTGCATCATGTCCGGGATAGAAGTTAGCCCGGGCACGGGAAACGAGGTGCGTTTCGTACTCCGAGTGACGGAACGTATCTCAATTCCCCAGTCACCGACACTCCGGATCATCCATGATGGATTTAGGTCTTGTTGTGTTTACACGTGCATTCATTCTATATTGAGTTGTGCAATTCGACTCCTCGGCCATCGTGCATCGATATGCGTGATTGGTGGCACGAGGATCGAGGCATGCATATATCTGTGAAAATACATTGCCATGCCCCTTTCCTACTCTCTGTTGCAGCAAAATGAAGAATCAGTAACTTTTTGGAGTTTGGCGCGCATTTCAAGAAAAGGTGTAAACAGAGGCTAATTGGGGCATCCCAGTGGATTTTCGCGCGAGGCAGCCCAGACATGCATCATCCGTCAGAAGCGAGGCAGTCCCTGGCTTGCATGCCAGTTTTATTTATTTTCTTAGTTAATTTTTTAATTAATTAGGAATTTGTATAATATTTGGACTGTATTATTTAGACTGTAATATTCTTTTATTCGGGATTGTATATTTATTTGGACCCTCTGCGCGAGGGCACAACTGTAATAAGTGTGCGTGTGTGTGTTGCATGTCTTCCAACCCCACGTCTTTCTCCCTTTTATTTATTCGCTTATGATGGTTAGATTAGTGCATATTTCAATTAGCATACAGTATGACAGCATGTTTGCATCATTCATCTGTTTTGCATGCACCGGGCTCGGCGCATCATACTAACTGCATCGTACTTTCAATTCCAAATTGAATACATGTTAGTTGTAGCATTTCATATGCCATGTTTAGAATAGCCGAGCCTGCTATAGTTGCATTTTTGCATGTGTTGCATTAGGCATTTCTGCATATTTAGGGTCATGCATGATTTCTAATGTAGTTTATGTTTTGCCTTGGAGTACTCGGTGAGTTTTATGCTTTAGCATCCTTGCATGCGTGTGAGTGAATGCCATGATAGCATGCTTACCATGAGGCAATACGCTTATGTGATATAACTGCCTGAATGCCTGTGGGTGAAGGTTGGGTTGTTTAAATTGGAATAAATCATCAAATGTTTTAAACCTACTTGCGAGTAGCGAACCACCTTTCAAATAAATAAGCATGAAATGTTTTGTTCCAATTTCGGGCGACCCAGTCTATACTTATATGCTGTGCGCATCACATAGTAACCAAGGCTAATAACCGGAATAAGAACATACAATGTTTTCAAAAATAGATATCATGGTTAGTAGAGGCCGATCTTTGATCGGGCGAGCGGGGGTGCTCACGAAGTGACCTTCCCCAATCGTACCCAAGTTCCCGAGCCGAGGCAACTTTGGTGATGACGGACACGTGGCCTTTGGCACCGAGTCAGGGTTTCCTAAATTTCCCATTAAAAAAATATTTAGGTGGCGACTCTGTATCTGGCAAAGCAGTCCATGTTTGGCACTTCTTTTCAAAAATCTGTTTCTCAAAACGATTTGCCGGATTTGGACTCTTTGGTTCAGACTTAGAACCGTGACAAATTTGAGAGTCCTGAGCTGTAATGACCCCAAATGAACAGAACGGGAGCTCGTTCCTCCCGGAGCGTTCGGGGACGTCTACAGTTTCTGGCGACTCTGCTGGGGAGTTAGAGAACTTGACTCGAACTCGTGATATCTGTTTTTGACTACACTTGTGTGTTTCTTTGCATTGCATTTGCATTGGTGCGCCTAGGACACCGTGTTTGCCATCTGCTATTCCTGAACGGTTTGCCGGAGGCTTGTCTTGTCAAGGCATGACCATAAGGCTGACCGGTTGTGGGCTCTGCCAGTATGGGAACACAAACCCCGGTTTTACCGGGGCACCCTTTTGACCATTCGACCTAGTGCATATTCGGATCCATAGTGACCATTCCAAACTAGGACAGGTTGCTTACCCGTTTATAGGTTGTTTGAAACCGCTGTGTGCGTAGTGAAACCCTAGCTCCTGACAAAATAGGACAGGGAAACCCTACCCCAACATAGGGGTGTTTTGGCTCTCACTTGTCTGCTATGTGCTTTTAGAGTGCGTCTCTACAGGAATGCATGTATCAGTTTGCAAGTCTGGACATCAGGCCTGCGGGCATTACTATCAGTATTTGGGAGTCAGCTTTACCTGTGGGTATCAGACTCAGATTTTGAGGCCGAATTTTGGGGCAGAATTTAGTAAAGGGCACACTCATTCGACTATGCTCAAATCTGTTCTAGGAAATCAGGCTGAGATGCTGTCTATTTTCTCTTTTGCTAGGTAGTCTGGGAACCATAGCTTCAGAAGGCTCCGATATCCCCCGAGTACATTGGACTAGTGCTGATAGACTTTGTTAGGTCAGAAATTCAATTCAAGGACAGCCAGTGTTCTTTCGCTGAGGCAAGGTAAAGAAAAGCCGGTCAGGGCTCATCGGTTCATCTAATCCGTCAGTCGCCAGTCATATCACCTCTGTTCAGACTCAGCAGACCGTGATGGCACAAGGTTCGGAAGAATTTGCGGCCGTGACAGCAGCGCTAAATCAGGGGACTGCCATGCAGGCTGAGACCAGTATTGAAACGCAGCGCCCATCTGGGGCATCTGCCTCACATCCAGCTGTGGGACCCCAGCCGAACTTTGACCCAATTCTGCCAGTTGAGGACTTGCAGTATCCGAATCCTCGAGAAAGGTTGACTCAAGCTCAGGTGCTTAGACCCCTGATGCAGCCTAATGAGAGAACTCAACCCTTTCATGTTGATGAGTTCAATCTGACTACAGTGAAAATTGCAAACCTTGAGAAGCAATTCAAAAAGGCACAGGGCCTTAACTCCATTCCTGGTATTGAGGATGGGCGCACCGAGGCTGCCATCCGGCTCCCAGACAGATTCAAAATGCCATATATCGACCGTTTCGACGGGTCTGGAGATCCAATGGTACATATCCGACTTTTCTTAGATGTCCTGAAGCCGATGGGTCTGACTAAGTCACAGAAACTCTCTCTATATGGAAGAACCCTGTCGGGTGTAGCAGCCACTTGGTATGTCAAATTGGAGGATACGGTGAAACAAAACTGGGAAGAACTGGCCGAGGCCTTTGTCGATCAGTATTCCTACAATACCCAAGTTGAAATGACCATGCAAGAGCTTGAAGCAACTCGCCAGAACCCAACAGAGCCTTTTGTGGAATTTGTTGCAAGGTGGAGAGCAAAGGCAGCACAAATGACAGATCGTCGCGCTTCTGAGAAGGATCAAGTGCAGATGATAGTACGAAACCTCGAGCATGATATGTTGCAAAAGTTGATAGTCGCTCCACTATTCACTTTCAAAAGTTTGCATGAACTGGGGGTTCAAGTCGAGAATGCGTTCAACAGCGGGATCATTCACAGGACAAGGGAACTGACAAGGAAGGTGATTTCAGGGAGTACCAACGCTGGTAGTAGCGCTATTCCCAAACCCACCGAAAATCAATAGAGTCGCCACAGCCGACCCTTTTGCCAAACCAAGCCTACAAACAGTTGGCCCAGCCCGAGCTCAGGGCAGAACTTTCACCCCCCTCTATATGAGCCTGACTAGCACACTAAAAGCCTTGATGGAAAGAGGGCATCTCAAGCCCCTCGATCCTCAACCTCTTCCTGACCCACTCCCAGCCAGACATAACCCCTCCAAATACTGTATGTACCATCAGCAGCGCGGTCATGGCACCGACCGTTGCTACCGCCTTCGTCATGAGGTCCAAAATCTCATCGACAACCGGACGATAGCTCCACTTTCAGACCCCAATGACCAAACATCTCCTGCCTACCTCAATCACATCCACATACTGCCATCCACCTTTGACCCCAGCATATACATCACCCCGGCCCATCTACCCAAGCCTGAGGTGTTTATCCCAGAAAGCATGGACTTATGCATGATGGGTGCACCCGAACCTCAACCATCTCAAACCCGTGAACCCACTACTTCTGAGTTGATGGGAATGATTAAAGATCTTCAAAAAATCGTGACAGATCTGGCCTCCGGGACATTGGCTCCATCATCGACCACACCACATACCGGGAACTTCATGTCAGAAGACTCCCCGATGTTGGGACGGGCTGCATTTGAGGAAAGCCAATCCCTTGGCGGAGTGGAGGCGAGTGGAATGAACAAGATAGGGGCGGACATGGATCCCAATGAACATCTTCTGTTGGCTGTTGAGGCTTTGAAAGCCGAGGGACTGAACAAAGAGCAAGTGCTCGCAGTTGTTGCAAAAGCTGTGGATGACACTTTCGCTGCTCAAGTTGGGGGCAGTCTGAATCAAAGGGAACATCGGGAGAAGGACTGTCATACCAGAGACGATCCTGCTATCTCTAATCCTCCACTCGGAAGAGATCGGCAAACCAGGGCAGTGCCTGCCAATCCCTTTGCTGGTGCGCCCAGTAAAAATCCACAAGCCTTGAAGTACCAACCCCGAGGTCGGAGGGTCTTCCACGCCCTCTATATGCCTTTGTCCAAAGCTCTCCAAATCCTTGTTGGACAAGGCCATCTCAAACCCCTTGAGCCTCGGCCTCTCCCGAACCCTCTTCCGGCTACACATGATACTACCCAATACTGCGCGTACCATCAACAAACTGGCCATACTACCAACGCCTGCTTCCGTCTTCGCCATGAAGTACAGGATCTATTTGACAATGGGGTCATCCCCGCACCGGGTCCTGCAAAGTCTATCGACACTTGATCAGTGAACTTGGGGGATAATGTGATGTGATTGGAGGGATAAACCACCTACGGGCAGCGCTCAAGTTTACTCCAGATATGGTGGATGGCATGCACTGTTTTGAGCATTTGCGAATGCTAGCTTTTGTGCTTTCTGACTTGGGTATTGGGTCAGTCTTGTTGTTTTGTTTTGAGTTTGTCTTTTGTTTTGAGTCAGTCTCTTTTGTTTCGGGTTTGTCTTGTTGTATCGAGTCAGTCCTGTCGTATAGGAGTCGGGTGATTCCAGGGGGGTGTTACCTCGGGCGTCACCATTTTGTTTTATGTTTGTCTTTTCGTTTTGTTTTGAGTCTGTTTCTGTCAAGGAGCCAGCTATGCCAACAGATTTGAATGAAACAGCAGTGGTTTTTCATGCTCTTGTGTTTGCCTCGACCATGTGCCAATTGTGCCAGAAAGTTTGAATGAAACGGCAGTACTTTTTGCCTACTCTTCTGCACCCCAAAATCATTGCATTGACCTAAGTTTTTCAAAACCTTTTGAACACTGCGGTGAAAACGAAGAGGAAGGAACTCCTCGGGTTTTGCAAAACTTTGATCATTTGAGAGAAAGAGAGGCGTGCTAAGCCCCTTTATGAATGAAATCATGCTTGCTAGCGTGAGTACTGAGAAGGACCCTGGCTTGATCCAGACTGGTTTCACACTATCTTCAGCGCGAGCGATTTGTCGCTTTCTTAAAAATTTTCAAAAAACGAAATGTTTTGCGCGGTCCTGTGAAAACCTGTGTGGAATTGCTCTTGAGATTGTGCAGCCTAGGATCGCTCTCAGCCTCGAGACTCAACCCCTTCACTTCCAAACCTTGAACTTGAATTCAGAAGGTTCGACGGTCAACTACGATGTCAGGCCTGTGTGGCTAGATTTGAAGCAGCCCTCGAACAAGAGGCACCAAAGTCAGGTCAAGAAGATCAGATCTCATCAGAAGAAGCTTACAAAGCAAGACAGTAGCCATTCTCCTGGATTCAGATGACTTCAGGATCTCAAAACCATTTGACATGGACAAAGCTACACTTTTACCCTTGAGAGGCTCGCTGGGCCGAAAACCCGGAAGGGCGACCCAGGCAAAAGTTAGAGCAAGAGGAAAATAAAAAAAAAGAAGCAAAAAATGCAAAAAGAAAAAGAGAACAAAAAAGAAAAGATGCAAAGAAAAGAACAAAAAAAAAAGAGAAGAAAAAGAATTGAAAAGGAAAAGAAAAGAAGAACAAAGCTCGCAAGGTCGAAAACCCGCAACGGGCGCCTTGGCAAAAGTTAGAGCCTAAAAATGAGAGGTTAATACCCGAGTGTACCTTAACCCCGAACTACGTGAGGCTTGATTCCCATCTTTGGGATACGTAGGCAACTTCATTCTGAAGTCCAGCCGTAAAACACTTCAAATTCGATTATGTCCATGCGATGGTTTTTGTCATCTTTGTCTTCTCTGTATCTGAGAGTCTGGTTACGTTCGTCGCTCTGAGGACTGCCCGCAAAACGCTGCAGTGCCATCCAAACAAGGGGCAACTTTCCGTTGCCATCCAATGTACCGCGGTGTCATTCAGACAAGGGGCAGCTTCCCGTCGTCGTTCAACGCGCCGTGGCGCCGTTCAAACAAGGGGCAACTTTCCGTTGCCATTCAGAACGCCGCAGTGTCATTTCAAACAAGGGGCAACTTTCCGTTGCCATGGAATGTCTTTCAGACAAGGGGCAATTTTCCATTGCTATGGATCCGAGGTTGTGCATCTCTAGAGTAAGTTCCGTGCTCGTTGAGCAGTGGTCGTTTGCAAAAATAGTTTTTGAGAATTTTTACTGAGTTTGACTAACCTTTTCGAAAAGTATTCCATCTTCAAAACTGGACCATTTCTTGGACCCAAAAGAGGAAAATTTTCAGTGCTCACAGCCTAACTTGCATGATTTTAAATCTGAAAATCGAACAAGCGCGTTAATCTAACTCTCATTTTGGTCAAAATTTTTAGGAGAAAACTAAAACAAAAAATGGTCAAAATGATGAACTAGGGGCGCAGTTGAGTCAGGTGTTCTGTCTTTTTCCCTTTGTCAACATACTTGCCAAGAAGGGCACTCTACTTGCCAGAATAGGGCACAACCGAAGTTAACAGCAAAATGACTGAAAACTCTCTCACCCTCCAAGCAACGAGGTATCAAGCCAAGTGCGAAGCACGAACTAGAATGGGGCAAGATATTCCACTCCATCATCTGGACAGATCTTATCACGTCCAAACTCCCCAGCAAAGCATCATCAACTGATGTTAGCTGCAGATTTGCTACACACCCAGTTGTAGCGCAACCTTTCCGTGGGAGGAATTCACTAGCTGTGAGCGGAAGAAAGAGAATCTAGCAGAATGCTAGGGGCACGAGCCCACAGTTTGCTGTTTATCCATCAACCACCCAGGGGAGGGATGAAAAATGAGAGATTGAAGAATAGAGAGATGTGCGACGAGAGGAAAAGTGAGAAGAGGGCTTTTTCAGAAAAACAGAGCTTGAGGGCCGAGCGATGTGAGAACCACAAATGAGAAAGGGTGGGAAACACTACCCGGTGAAACAGGCTCCCTGTGCACGTCTGAGTGTCGTGTCTTTTTGTTCTTGTTTTGAGTCGTTTCGAGTGTTACTCGATGTGTCTAGGTTGTGTACCTTTTATTTCCTTGTTGAGTAGTCTTGCTGTGTTCAGTCGTAGGCTCGATACCCGGTCAAGAACTCATTTATCAATTCCAAAATAAAATCGTTTTGCGCTCAGAGTGCTGTGCCATTCTCTACATTTGTGCAAAACAGGGTTTGTTCTTTCATAAAACTGCAGGTCCACCCCCGATAAATGTGAACGGTAAAACAAGGACCTATCTGAAGCTATATAAGTTCCGGACTACGAAGCAAAAGAAAATAGGGAAAATTTTGAGCATCTGAGTGTGTTTCACCTTCAGAAAATTCTGAGATTGCATTCCATATGTACCTCTTCAGGCCTTGCCAGTGCCCTGAAGAATGAGTGTGCCTCTACTCCAAGCTTAAGCATGCCTCAAGTCAGAACGGCAATTAAAGCAGCAGCAGTAGATGTTATCTCTCACCAATATGAACAGGGTGTGCCCTTTTTGAGCTGAGTGTGTTGCAAAGTCCTCTAAGAGGTAAATCAGAGGCACCAGAGTACATATTTGATGCTCCTCTACTACATAGAATGTGCACTTTCATATACATTTCTGTGGCATGCGTGCCGCGCATCGTTATGATTCATGCATAGAATATGCTTGCTTTCGATTCTGCATAGAATTTGCTTTCAATATTGCATAGAATATGCTCATGTTTCTTGCATAGAAAATGCACCTCATTTGCATAGAGCATACATTCAATCGCGCTGTTTAGCGTATCGCACTTTCTTGTGCATTTCAAATCACTCGCACTGTCTTGTGCATTTCAAATCAATCGCGCTGTTTAGCGTATCGCACTGTTTAGTGCATTTCAAATCAATCGCGCTGTTTAGCGTATCGCACTGTTTAGTGCATTTCAATCGCGCTGTTTAGCGTATCGCACTCTTTTGTGCATTTCAAATCACTCGCACTGTCTTGTGCATTTCAAATCAATCGCGCTGTTTAGCGTATCGCACTGTTTAGTGCATTTCAAAATCACTCGCGCCATTTTGGGCATCGCACTGTTTTGTGCAGTTTACATTTCGCGCTATTTTGCGCACCTCAATCGCACTTTCTTGTGCATTTCGAATCACTCGCACTGTTTAGTGCATTTCAAAATCACTCGCGCTTTCTTGCGCATTGCACTGTTTTGTGCACTTTACTTGCATTTTGCATGCATTCCATTCGCGCTATCTTGCGCATCTCACCTGTACTTGTTAGTGCATTGTATCGCGCTATCTTGCGCACCTTATCTGTATCGCACTGTTTTGTGCATTCACCTTGCTCGTACTATTTTGTACACCTTTAGCATCGCACTATTTTGTGCATCTGTTTAGCACTGTCTTGTGCACTCCCTGGTCCAGGAGACCTTAAATCCTCCGGTCTAAGGAGACCTTAAATCCTGCATCATCATTCGCGCCATTCTGCGCATAGCACTTGCATTTCTTCGCACTGTCTTGTGCACTCCCTGGTCTAGGAGACCTTAAATCCTCTAAAGGTGCAACTCCTTTGGTGTTTGTCGTGCCCGAACGACTTCCGGTGGTCTGGTATAGCCACCTGCCTGTGTTCGCGGTGAGTTCCTAGGAGACCAACTGAGACGGTGGAAACTAGAGTTCGAATGGCTGATGCCTAGAACGCAAAGGTTCGGGATTTCCGAGACTAAAGTCTGGTTTAAATACCCAGAGGCGTGTCCTCGGCTTGAAATCTGTATGGAAGCCCCATAGGTTGAGATAGCGTGTATGCACCTCAATTCTGGATACTGAACCAACCTAGTCTGTCACCTTGTTGGAGAATTGGGAAAGCTGCGACCATAGTCAGGGAGAAAAGTAGTACCTGTGGTTCAACCAAGAAGAAGCGAGAGATCCCCAGCACCATCAGGCACGATATTGTATGTACGGTTCATTTGAGGCTGGTGCGACCAGACGAATCGCGCAGGTATCGTATCTTCTCCGTGTGAGACGCGACGAGAATTGAGCAATTCTCCGCATTCTTAACTGCATGAAATGTAGTTGTTGCTTTGCATTCATACTTAAAAACTATTACATCTATTTGCGAATACTTGCTTCATTATAGCTTTTTTGCATGATCATGAGTGATAGCCGGCTTCGCGTAGCGTATAAGTCCAACTTTCAAAACCGGCTTCGCGTAGCGTATAAGTCCAATCTTCAAAATCTTCTTGCATACCATTTTGCATTTTGCCCCCTTTTGCCTGCGGGCACGCCTGCGGGTATATCTCTGTCTATCTTGTATGTTTGTCTAAGTCTTCGGCCTTGTCAAAAATGGGTCGTCTCTGGGCTTTGACATTCACTCCCGTCACTTGTGACTTCCGAGTTCTGTCAAAGAGGGGCAACTGTAGACACCCCATTTTTGACCGACCCTAAGACTTAGACGTCACCAGTTGAGCGCTTGGTGATGTTGCATAATGTTCTCGTTTAGAAGTTTCAGAATCGCGGCCGTGAGCCCTGCCTCCGGACTTCCGAACCCTCTTTTGTGCTTTGCTTCGGTTTGCGAACCAGGCTCGGTTTTCTCTGTTTCTTTTCCTGAGGGGAGGGAGAGGTCCTGTAGACCATCTCTCAGTGGTCGTGGGCTACATTTTGTGGCTATAGGCCATTTTGTCCATTTCGGAGCCCGGTTCCCGATTTTCGGAGCCGTCAGGCCGTGTGCCTCGGTTCGGGACCGCTCAACCATCTCCATTCGCTCTGGTATTTGGCATACTTCTTATTTGCTCCCTTTTGAGGGACACTGGGGTCTGAGAAACCCACTTCGTGGCCGAACGCCACTTTCGGTGCTTAACAGGTAATTTTCGGGACCCCGAACTGCGTGTTTTGGCCCCCGAGCATTCGTTTTGCATCGGTTTTCGTTCATTTTTGGCAGGTGCCTCTGTTTCATCATCGGGAAGGTCACTGGAGGGTGGGAGGCCAGCATTTATCTTGGCAACCAGTTATATTCCATTTTCGCCCTCCGACACCCGTTTTTCGCACTTCCGAGCCAATGTTGAACACCTTGGGGCCACTTTCTTCAACCCCAAACCACATATTTGTAATGCACACACATGGGAGGATCCTAAAAGTTCATGGCCGGCCATTATTTCCATTTGACCCTTTTGAACCCTTCCTAGAAATGGCTTGTTCTCTCTCTTGTTTTAGAGTTTCCAAATTCGAACCACAGGATTGTGATGAGGAGACCTGGGAGACCACCTTTTTATGGTGGCCGGCCACTAATTATTCTTGAACTTTTTGACCCCTAGCCGGCCGGCTAGGGGGGGTGGCTGGCCGGCCACCTGCAGCCCCAAAAGGTGGCCGGCCGGCCACCTGCAGCCCCAAAAGGTGGCCAGCCATATTCCTTGCAGTGCACACTTTACAGCTGTACAGCTGTTTCCCCCAGAAAATATCTATATCCGGGGGATATTTTGTGGGGGAACAAGAGCCTCAATTCCCTCCACTTTGGCCTAGAGTCTTCTCTCCCTCTCTTGCATATATTGCTGGCCTCCCAACTCAAGAAAAAGGGTTAGAAGAATTGGTTGGAGCATATACATACATATCACCCCATTTCCTTCAAGTTTTGGCTCCATTTTCTTCATCATCTCCAAGCTCTACCACCACCACTCCATTCCAACAGCAAGGGGAGGAATTCCAGCAGCTTAGAGTCATCAAATTTGGTCCAAGAAGCAACAAAAGTGTTGGTCTCCAAGGGTAAGTAGACTTTCCCTCTTTTCTAGCTCATTTTTGCACCAATTTCTTAGCCAACATGCTTACTGATTTGAGCTCCGACCAAAACTGAAAAGGTCATTTTTTTGAGCTCATTTTCTTGTTTCATTAAGGGCTCAACCCTGTTTGAGGCCCCCATATTGCACTTGCTTCAATATCCCCTTGTATGTCAATTTTCTTGCATGATTTATTAGCCTAGTGTGCTTCCATTTTTGGGCATTTTACAGAACTAAAAATATGATTATTTTGAGCCCCTCTTCAACATTGAAGAAGGGATCATCAGTGTTTAGGACCTCCATGTGCCACTTCATGTTATATCCTCTCTTTGGTCCCCATTTTTGCATGCTTTGGCAGCCTATCATGCTTCTGTTTTTGGTCTTTTTACAGGCCTAGAAATAGTCTTATTTTGACCTTCTTAACATGTTTTATTAAGGGTCTTTGGCTGTTTGATGAATATTTTGTATACCTCATGTTATAGCCTCTTTTGAGCCTCATTTTGCATTGCATTTCTAGCATGTTTGTATACTGTTTGCATCGTGTCCGGGATAGGAGTTAGCCCAGGCACGGGAAACGAGGTGTGTTTCGTACTCCGAGTGACGGAATGTATCTCAATTCCCCAGTCACCGACACTCCGGATCATCCATGATGGAGTTAGGTCTTGTTGTGTTTACACGTGCATTCATTCTATATTGAGTTGTGCAATTCGACTCCTCGGCCATCGTGCATCGATATGCGTAATTGATGGCACGAGGATCGAGGCATGCATATATCTGTGAAAATACATTGCCATGCCCCTTTCCTGCTCTCTGTTGCAGCAAAATGAAGAATCAGCAACTTTTTGGAGTTTGGCGCGCATTTCAAGAAAAGGTGTAAACAGAGGCTAATTGGGGCATCCCAGTGGATTTCCGCGCAAGGCAGCCCAGACATGCATCATCCGTCAGAAGCGAGGCAGTCCCTGGCTTGCATGCCAATTTTATTTATTTTCTTAGTTAATTTGTTAATTAATTAGGAATTTGTATAATATTTGGACTATATTATTTGGACTGTAATATTCTTTTATTCGGGACTGTATATTTATTTGGACCCTCTGCGCGAGGGCACAACTGTAATAAGCGTGCGTGTGTGTGTTGCATGTCTTCCAACCCCACGTCTTTCTCCCTTTTATTTATCCGCTTATGATGGTTAGATTAGTGCATATTTCAATTAGCATACAGTATGACAGCATGTTTGCATCATTCATCTGTTTTGCATGCACCGGGCTCGGCGCATCATACTAACTGCATCGTACTTTCAATTCCAAATTGAATACATGTTAGTTGTAGCATTTCATATGCCATGTTTAGAATAGCCGAGCCTGCTATAGTTGCATTTTTGCATGTGTTTCATTAGGCATTTCTGCATATTTAGGGTCATGCATGATTTCTAATGTAGTTTATGTTTTGCCTTGGAGTACTCGGTGAGTTTTATGCTTTAGCATCCTTGCATGCGTGTGAGTGAATGCCATGATAGCATGCTTACCATGAGGCAATACGCTTATGTGATATAACTGCCTGAATGCCTGTGGGTGAAGGTTGGGTTGTTTAAATTGGAATAAATCATCAAATGTTTTAAACCTACTTGCGAGTAGCGAACCACCTTTCAAATAAATAAGCATGAAATGTTTTGTTCCAATTTCGGGCGACCTAGTCTATACTTATATGCTGTGCGCGTCACATAGTAACCTAGGCTAATAACCGGAATAAGAACATACAATGTTTTCAAAAATAGATATCATGGTTAGTAGAGGCCGATCTTTGATCGGGCGAGCGGGGGTGCTCACGAAGTGACCTTCCCCAATCGTACCCAAGTTCCCGAGCCGAGGCAACTTTGGTGATGACGGACACGTGGCCTTTGGCACCGAGTCAGGATTTCCTAAATTTCCCATTAAAAAAACATTTAGGTGGCGACTCTGTATCTGGCAAAGCAGTCCATGTTTGGCACTTCTTTTCAAAAATCTGTTTCTCAAAACGATTTGCCGGATTTAGATTCTTTGGTTCAGACTTAGAACCGTGACAAATTTGAGAGTCCTGAGCTGTAGTGACCCCAAATGAACAGAACGGGAGCTCGTTCCTCCCGGAGCGTTCGGGGACGTCTACAGGTCCAAACAAGCGCTATCTAGCCGGGCTCCTTTTCGGTCCGGGGCGGCTCACACTTGGCCCAAGTTCTGCCCGGCCCAAGTTCTGGCAGCCCACTTCTTGGCGGATACTCACTCATCTCGGCCCCATGCACCGTTGGGCTCTCATTTGGCTCGGCCGTTACCTCGGCCCAACTCCTGATCATAAATCACCCTCTCAATTGCCCCTTAATTCCGTCTGCGAAAGCGTGACTGGGATTACTCACTTCGACCGAGATAACATTTCTCCGGTCTCCAAGACGCCAAACCTCAACCGGGCTGGTTAACATAATTGTTTGCAAACTTGCCCGGTTATATTCCTCGGCTGACATCCTCTTCGTCGAAGGTAGCTCGGTTGGCTCTTCGTCTTTTCAACCCGTCGCTTCAGTCCTGACGCAGCCATAAATGGGGACACGTGGCGGGCTGCCATTGGTCATCGGGCAGCCAACCCGCCGTTTTTGCCAGAATTTGAATTTGGGCGGGCTCCCTTCTGCCTATACATACAAGACCCCCCCAAACTCCAACTCCACCTACTGCCACTCCGATATTCGACCTCAGAGCTCTAGCATTCCTGACTCGTCCTCTTCTGCCATTCTTCGTGTTTGGGGGATTAGGCCCTGCCCTTCACTGGTAAGTCATTCTACCCTTATTTTGTTGCTATTTTCTTTCATATTACACACATTAGGGCACAAAAACGTAGCTTTTAGGGCATAGGCCATAGAATCCGTCCCAAACCTTCCACTGTTCTTGGTGTTCTTCTTCTTCCTGAAGAACACTGAAGAACTGGAGCGAACCGGGCTCCTGGTCTTCTTTTGATCCAAAAAACCAATCTGACCGAGCAAATAACATGTTTGTCTCAACCCCAGCAAAAACCGAGATAACAAAAGGACTTGGTCGCTCAACCGGGCTAACATCTGGTCTGCTTGGGCGACTGGGCTCCTTAGATAGAGTAGACAACCAAGGTGGTTTGGTACTTTTAATGACCGAGCTAAAATCCAGCTCCTTTTGCGCGACCGCGCTCACACTTAACACTTACCATCCTTTTCCTGCAGAGTCCAAGGGGACCACTGTCATTCCTGAGGCTCTCAGGACCGAGCAGCATCCAATAGCCAGTGCCAAACCCTTCAGCCGGGATACACTAGGCCGGCCACAAATGGGGAAATTCCGCTTCCTAGTGGATACTCCGGCCGCGCTAGCTGCTTTCAGAGAGGATTACGGCATCCCGGCCGATGTTCATCTCGAACTGGCTGAATAAGAGACCACACCCTGGGGCAGACTTGACCAATGCCCCTTCACCGTGCTCTCAATTGTCGAAGGGGGCCTCCGTTTCCCGCTCAACCCTCTTATCACCGAGTTCCTTCGCCGCACCGGGCTGGCACCCACACAGGTGTCCACCAATACCTATAGAATTATCAACGGTGTTCACGAATTGAACAATCGGCTAGGCACCAACTTAGGTCTAGCCGAGATATTGAGGCAATACACAATGGGCCACACCGGCGACGGCCTAGCATATTACTTGAAGATAAGACCGGGCAAAGAAAAAATTGTAACCGGCACCCTGGATAAAGATCTTCACGACGACGATTTTTTCTGGGTGTCAGGCAATTACGAGACAGCCGAGGTGCCGGGCTGGTTTATAAACAAGGACTTCGGTTCTTCGTGTAAGCCCCTCAAACTTGCTCGGTCAGCATAACTCTTTACTCTGTAACTAACCGGTTTTCCTGTTTCTTTTGCAGCAATCCAAGCCTTACAAGCCAACTATCAATTTCCAAACGTTGAGGCAATTCGGATCGTGCTTCGGTATCCCCACCGAGATTGCAACGATTTACTCGGCTACACCCCGACCTACAGGTATTCTGCTCCACATCGGAGTAGAGTAACTGATTTCCTCCGAGCTCCTTCGCCACCTCCAGATCCTACCTTTCCAGACGTTCCACTCATTCGCCTGACCGAGGAACAAGAGATGGCCAAACGCAGCAGAATCAAGAACCTACTCACCGCCACATCCGCCGAGCTGCCAAGCGTTGTAACCCGGTCGCCAGCCGCCGGTCAATCCAGTAGCGCTGTGGTCGCCCTTGCCTCTCAATCCGCCGGGCAATCCAGCCGAGAACCCTCTGCACGGCGCACCGGGAAAAGAGCTCGGGCAGACCCATCCGCCGAGTTAGTCGCCGAGCTAACTACCGAGCATCCAACTGACGCCCCCACTCCAGTACCGGCCTGGCGCCCCCAGTTGAAGCACCGGGGTCAAGACATCCCGGCAACGGCTTCGATCAAGGCTGACAAAGAGCATCTGCTCGCCTTTGATCTGTCCAAAGCATTCCTACTACCGAGCGACGTGGTCGGCAGCGACCACGTCCCTGACACTCGGTTGGTCAAGTCATCAGTGAAGTCCATGGCTAGGGTAAGTCAATGCAGCTCTGAAAATTTTCCCAAGTGTTTGCCCGGTTCCGTTTCTAATCAAGTTTGCTTTTTTCAGGCCATTCAAAAACAACACCTGGTTTTGGAGCGCATCCACCGGCTTAGGCAAAAGGCAAACGACACAGCCAGCCAGGTTGAGAGCCTTCAAGCCGAGCTCGGCCGGGCTAAGGCTTCCCTTGAGATAGCCAACGCTGATAATAACAGACTGCTCGGTCAGCTGAATGCGGCCGAGAAAAAACAAAATGAGCTCCAGACCGAGGTGGACACCCTGAAGAAGTCGAAAAAGAAGGCTTGCCGGGCTGCCAATAACACGGGTTTCAACGAGGCCGAGCAGAGCTACAAGAAGCAAGTCTTTGCAACACAAGACATATACTTCAAGGCTGGCTGGAAATCCGCTTGCGAACACCTCGGCCAGGGCACTGACACCGACGTATTTGCCAACCCTCCTCCAGCTTCGCTACCGGTCTACCTCGTGCCTTATGCAAACGACGTCTTCAGCGCTTTGCAGGCTGAGGCCGAGGAAGGACTTGAAGAAGGAGAAGGGGAGACAGATTCTGAGGAAGAAGAGGCCGAGGTGCAAGAGCAGCCCGGCAATGAGGAGCCCGGTGCCCAAGATACCAGTCCAACCATTAACCTGGATGCCGGCAAGGACGAATTCACCAATCTATCTCCCTTAGTTTAGTTTTCTTTTCTTTTTTGTATTTTTGCTTTCAACACTTTTGATGTAACCGGGCTCTGTCCCCACCTTCTGTAGTGATTTTCTTATCAATGAAAAGTTCAAATTTTGCTAAGTGTTTGCACGGTATTCATCCAAGTTATCTTCATCAAAACATCTCGGTGTAAATCATTATTTGAACAAAACACCTCGTCGACTGGAATTCACACCTCGAATGAAGCACTTAAGCAGAACAAAACAAATTCATGAACCGAAATAACCATCTCGGTTGGGAATGCAAAGTTGGACGAGACACCAACTCTTCCAACCGGAGTACATCATCTCGGTTAGGAATCCGAAGTTGGACAAAACACCAACTCTTCCAACCGGAGTACATCATCTCGGTTGGGAATCCGAAGTTGGACAAAACACCAACTCTTCCAACCGAAGTACATCATCTCGTTTGGGAATCCTAAGTTGGACAAAACACCAACTCTTCCAACCGGAGTACATTATCTCGGTTGGGAATCCAAAGTTGGACAAAACACCAACTCTTCCAACCGGAGTACATCATCTCGGTTGGGAATCCAAAGTTGGACAAAACACCAACTCTTCCAATCGGAGTACATCATCTCGGTTGGGAATCCAAAGTTGGACAAAACACCAACTCTTCCAACCGGAGTACATTATCATGGTCCGTAACATTAAAACAACAGTCCAAGTGCTAAAGCAAAATTACTTCTATAAATTGACAAAAAGAATTACATGCTGTGGTGCAAGCCAAAAAATTCCTTTGCACAAGAAAAGAAAGCAGAAGCTTAAAAATAATACAGTTTCAAGTTGGCCGCATTCCATGGCCGGGGTATTGCTCTTCCCTCTAAATCCTCCAAGTGGTAAGCCCCCTTGCCCGCCAGACCAGTGATCTTGTAGGGTCCTTCCCAATTTGCCCCTAGTTTGCCTTCTCCTGGCACCAGGGTGTTGCCCATAATCTTCCTCAAAACCCAATCACCAACTTTGAACGGTCTGGGGTGCACCGTCTTGTTATACTTCTTTGAGAGCTCCTGTTGGTAGGCGGCCACATGGATGAGGGCCTTCTCCCAACGCTCGTCCACTAGGTCCAGCTCCAAGGCAATAGCCTCGGTGTTCAGCTCGGGCTCAAAACTCTCGCTTCTAAGGGTGGGCATTTCAACTTCCAAGGGTATGACCGCCTCCATGCCGTAAGCCAAAGCAAATGGAGTTTCCCCAGTAGAACGTCGCGGGGTTGTTCGGTATGCCCAAAGGACGCTAGGTAATTCCTCAGCCCATTTGCCCTTGGCCTTTTCCAGTCGTTTCTTCAACCCATCCAGTATAGTCTTGTTCGATGCTTCGGCTTGACCATTGGACTGCGGGTAAGCCGGGGTGGAGTTGTAGAATTCCATCTTCAAATCTTCACAAAATCCTCTGAATAGGCGACCGTCAAACTGGGTGTCGTTGTCAGAGATCAAAATCTTGGGGACGCCAAACCGCGTGACCACGTTCTGCCAGACAAACCGCTTCACGTCTTTCTCTTTAATGGTTGCCAAGGGCTCAGCTTCAACCCACTTTGTGAAGTAATCTGTGGCCGCGATGAAGAATTTCCGGTTGCCCGGTGCTGTTGGCAGTGGTCCCACTATATCTAGCCCCCACATGGCGAAGGGCCAAGGACTGGTGAGGGGAAGAAGTTCCCTGGCAGGCTGGTGGATCTGATGGGCGAATTTCTGGCATTTTTCGCACTTGCGGACATATTTTTGTGCGTCGGCCTGCATGCACGGCCACCAGTATCCCTACGAAATAGCACGGTAGGCCAAGGACCTGCCTCTTATGTGGCTGCCACAAATGCCTTCATGAATTTCGTACAGGAAGGCCTCCACACTATTCGGGTGCACGCACTTTAAATAAGGACCAGTGAAGGACTTCTTATATAACGCGCCAGATGAAGAGAGCCAAAACCGCTCTGACTTCACCCGGATTTTGTGTGCTTCTTTCTTGTCAGTTGGAAGAGTCCGGTCTCTGAGGAACAAGATCAAGGGGTCCATCTAGGAGGGACCGAGCGCGGCGCAGAGTACATCTGTCTGCCCGGCGTGTTCAATGCTTGGCCGCGGAAGAAAGTCAATCAAAAGAGGGTTTGGAAAAGCATTATCCACCATAGAAACGAGACCGGCCAGTTCATCAGCTCGGCTGTTTTCTTCCCGGCCAATCTGTTGGACTCTAATTGCCTCAAACTGCTTGATATGTTCCCTGACCAGAGCCTGGTACTTCGCCATCCTTTCGTCCTTTGCTTCATAAATCCCAGAAACTTGGTTAACCACAAGCTGGGAATCACTGTACACCAGGAGCTCGGCAGCCTTCATTTGAATTGCGCTCTTGAGCCCGGCGAGAAGTGCCTCGTACTCAGTTTCGTTGTTAGATGCCGGGAAGCCAAGCGTGATAGAATGTTCAATGGTTAGGCCATCCGGGGAGATAAGAACGATACCTAGGCCGGCACCATGGCGGTTGGACGCTCCATCAACAAAAAGCTTCCACATGTCCCCCACAAAAAGCTTCCAGCAGTCGGATAGGTCCTGAGAGTTGCGAAGGGCAATGGGATCACAACTGCTCGGCTGTGCGGTGTCTAGTTCGGTGTTGACCGGTTCAAATTCAGTGCCCCTTGGTGATTCGACACCGGACTCAGCAAGTTGTTCGGTAATGCTCAAGTCCATGGGCGAATCATCAGGTTGCGGTGCGAAGCCGGCCGCAGGCTCTGAGCTGTGTGGATCCATTCCTTCCCCCCTTGATGATTCGGCACCGGACTCAGCGAGTTGATCCGTAATGCTCAAGTTCGTAGGCGAATCATCAGGTTCTGAGCGGTGTGGTTCAATCTCTTCCCCCCTTGTTGATGCTGGACCGGACAGAGTGGATGGGTTGGTGATACACAACTCCGTCATCGCAGCACCGGGTGGTATGACCGTGCAAACCGAGGGAACTTCGATGGTGCGCGCTAAC
This sequence comes from Camellia sinensis, assembly GCF_055761805.1. Classification (NCBI taxonomy): domain Eukaryota; kingdom Viridiplantae; phylum Streptophyta; class Magnoliopsida; order Ericales; family Theaceae; genus Camellia; species Camellia sinensis. Next base: position 7,866,478 of record NC_138971.1, read on the forward strand.
TCTGCGGCGCTACCTCCTCCAACTGGTTGTACCTCGGTTGGCATTGCGTGCATCTCATCATCTGCCTCGGTAATGTCGACCGGGCATACCGGATGAGTGCCAGGTGAGAGCTCGGCGACAAAATCTGCCAAGGTCTGGGCTTTGATAACGGTGCGCGGCTGGAACTTCACATCAAACTGTCCCAACTCGACTGCCCACTTAAGAATTCGGCCTGAAAAGTCCGCGCGTTCAAACAAAGCTTTGAGGGGATACTCGGTCAGTACGACGATGGTATGGGCGTGGAAATAGTGCGCCAATTTTCTTGAAGCCATCATCAAGGCCAGAGCAAGCTTCTCCAACGGCAAGTATCTCGACTCTGCCGGTAACAAAGTTTTGCTGACATAAAAAATTGAGAGGTGCTTGATTCCTTCAGCCCGGACTAGCACCGCACTGACTGCGTGCTGGGAGACGGCAAGGTAAAGGTAGAGTTCCTCACCCGGCTCTGGTGTAACCAACAGCGGTGGAGAAGACAAATAGTCCTTGAGCTCGGCCAAAGCTCGGTCACACTCGTCGTCCCATGAGAACTTTGACTTCAATGCTTGAAAGAAAGGGCGGCAGCGATCTGATGACCGGCTTATAAATCGATTAAGCGCGGCGGCCATACCGGCCAGATGCTGCACGTCCTTAGCCGAGCTGGGCTGCTTCAACTCTTGCACGGCTCTGATCTGAGTAGGGTCTGCTTCGATGCCTCGGTTTGTGACTAGGAATCCCAAAAATTTTCCGGATCCCACGCCAAAGGCACACTTTGAGGCATTCAAGCGCAGCTTGTGCTTCTTTAGAATGGCAAACATCTCGGCTAAGTCGGACAAATGGTTTGCCTCATGTCGGCTTTTTACCACCATATCATCGATATAAGCCTCCATTGTCCGGCCAAGCAGAGGAGCGAACATTTTGGTCACCATCCTCTGAAAAGTTGCCCCGGCGTTCTTCAAACCAAAAGGCATGACTCGGTAGCAGAAGAGTCCCCTTGGAGTCGTGAAAGAGGTGATCTCTCGGTCAGGCCCATGCATGGCGATCTGGTGATAGCCGCGGTACGCATCCAAGAAACTGAGCCTATTGTGTCCAGCCGTCAAGTCCACTAGCTGGTCAATGCGCGGCAAAGGGAAGCTGTCTTTGGGACAAGCTCGGTTGACTGTCTTGTAGTCGACACAAACTCGCCACTTCCCATTCTTCTTAGGCACCACTACTGTGTTGGAAATCCACCGAGGATAGTGCACTTCCTGAATTTCTCGTGCCTCAAGCAGGTTCTTTACTTCCTCAGCAACTACCTCGGCGTGATGCAACGCCGATGTCCTTGTTCGCTGGATGACTGGCTTTGCTCCAGGGAAGACATTGAGGTGATGGCAGATAAAACTTGGGTCGAGGCCAGGCATGTCGTAAGGCGACCATGCAAAGACTTCGATATTCGCCATCAAAAACTCAATCATCTCGGTCCTCTCTATGGCCGTGAGACTTGAACCGAGCAAGAAGAACTTGTCCGGCTGCTCGGTATCAATCCGTACCTCAACCAATTCCTCAACAGCCTTATCTTCGGCCTTGGTGCCCACATCATCCAAGACACCCTGGTCCTCCGGTCCCTCAATCATTTGAACGAATCCTTTGGCAGCCCGGCTTCCGTTGACCGCCACGAAGCACTGTTTGGACATGACCTGATCGCCCCAAATCTCCTCGATTGCCCCCATAGCCGAGGGGAATCTCATTACTTGGTGAAAAGTTGATGCCACGGCTTGCATGGCGTGTAGCCATCCCCTTCCAAGGATAAGGTTGTATGTCGAAGGCACTTGCAGCACCCAAAACTCAACTTGTTTGACCACGGATCCCGCTTTGACCGGCAGGATAATCTTTCCCAAAGGCCACTCTGGTTGCGAGTTGAATCCAACTAGTGGCGAAGTTGTCGGAGCCAAGTCTGTCTCCCGGAGTTTAAGCTGCTTGAACGCATCATAGTACATGATCTCGACCGAGCTTCCCTGATCGATCAAGATCCGCTTAACATCAAAGTCCTTGACGCGTAGTGTTACTACTAGGGCATCGTTGTGCGGCGTCTGGATACGCTCTAGATCCCTTGAGGTGAAACTAATCACGTCTTTTTCTCCTGTCTTCCCCCTTTTGGTGGCAGGCTGTACCGACAAAACTTCCCTCATATGTTATGCCTTCTTTATCATGCCCCAGAGTTCGCAGACACACTCCGGTTCCACGATGCCGTGGATGACATTAATAACTCCTTGTGGTGGTGCGTCTCGGTCGTCCTGTCCCCTGGGATCGACCGGAGCCTGATTCGGCTTCACGCCGCCATCAATGTAAAGGTCCAGATGCCCGGCCGCAACCAGTTCTTCCAAGTGTTGCCGCAAAGGCAAACAATCCTCAGTCCGGTGGCCTCTCTCTCGGTGGAACGTGCAACGATACCGCGGATTATAGCCCTTTTGTCCGTCGCCCAACTTAGCAGGAAACCGGACATACTCCTCGTCTCGGGTCTCATTAAGTATGCGATAGATTGGAATCTTGAAGACCGTGGTAATGCCAGTCCTTGCCTTCATCCTTCTGTTTGCGTCCGCTACATCATCTCGGGGGTAGTCATCCCGGTCATTACGACGTCCTCTACCCTGGTTCTTACGATTCGAACCACGGTCCGATTCCTCTGCTCGGTCACCTGACCGGCTGGACTCTGGCCCAACTGCGTGCACTTTGCCTGCTGTCTTCTTGTCCGTTACTATCGGAGTGGCCTTCACGGTAGAAGCTGACGCGTCATCCTCTACTCGGATGTGCTCATTGATGCGCTGCATGAGCTGGCCCATGGAGGTCGGCTGGTGCATGGTAAGCGAGTCTCGCAGTCTATGTCCAACCGGGAGACCACGCTTATATTGCGTGATTGCAAGGTTGACCGGGCAATCCAAGATCTCGTTGAAGGTTTCCCAATACCTTGAATTGTACGCCTTCAGTGTGTCGCACGGTTCCATCTTGACACTTAGCAAGTGATCGACTTCCTTTGGTGTTTTTGTGTTGGTTTTGAAGCGTGTAACAAACGCCTCGGCCAACTGATGCCACCTTTGTATGCTCCCTTCCGGCAACCGCTCGAACCACTTTAAGCCCAGCTCGCCCAAACTTGACGGGAAGATTAGGCACATAAGTCCGTCATTCCGCCTATGTCCGGCCATAACCTGTCGGAAGTGACTCACATGCATGTAAGGATCGGTTCTTCCGTCGTAGAGTGTGAACTTAGGTTGGTGGAAGCCTGCCGGAAGTGGTGTTGTTTCAATTTCTAGGGAAAAAGGAGTGGCACTCAGCCTGGCCAAGTCCATATCCTCAAGGAGTGGCACTGCTTGGCGGGGTGGAGGCATTCCGACCTCCTCGCTGGCGTGAACCCCGTAGGATAGCCGCTGGAAAGCAGGTATTCTCTGAGCTTCGCGCCGGCGGGCCCGCTCCTTTAAGACCGCCCGTAAATCCTTTGACTAAGCGGAGTAAGAGTACCTCGACGTCGTCGCCGGACGTGAGGGTTTGTAGGTGCTGTCTTGTGCGCTAGACTTTTCTGCATGCACGTCGGAATCACCAACCTGGTAACTTCTGGTAATAGATATGGATTGAGTATGTCGTTGACTCTGACCGCCTGAACGGCGGGATGGGGTGCGCTCACTGTGGTCTCCCACTCCAACTACACCCTTCCCTTTGACATGCCGCTTGAGATCTTCCATCTCCGCCGCCATTCGCCGGATGACAGCATCTTGATCCCTCAACTTGCTTTCCAGTCGCCTGGCGTGCGAGTCTCTCCTCCGCCGGTGACCGTCTGGACTCCGTGAATGACCATGACTCCTTCTGCGCTTATCCCGCGCGTCTCCTGACTGTCCTCCAGTGGCCGTCCCCAAGTCAGCCATTGGATGGACGGCAGGAGGTCCCTCTCTCCTTCGGGTATACTCCGGGGTGGCTCCGTCGATGGCGGACAACGGAAACTCGTCGTTGTTCGCCATGGATGACGATCAGATGAACCTGGAAGACAAGGTTTTGTCTGTCAATCTTTCCCACAGACGGCGCCAATTGTACGGGGAGCAAATATTCCGGCAAGCCCGTACTCCTTTCTTCCGAGCTCCGTCGATGTCCGATCACCTGCGAGCAAGTAACGGTGAGCTACCCGGCGGTGTGTGGCCGGAAAAACCCTCCGACGGTCAAGTTAGCTCACACCTTAGGATGGATAGAGAGAAGGAAGAGAGTGTTTGAGTGTAAGAATTCCTTACAGAGATGTTCGTGTGTCCGTATGGGGGGCGCAGACATGCTTATATACCTTCTGAGCCCCATATCCACTCCCAATCATCTCCTGACACGTGGCTCTGCTATCCCATCTGTCAGCATAAACCTTGCCGTTCATCACCTAATCTCAACTGCCTGACTTCACAGCTGGAGCTCGGCAGCCGAGCTGCTCTACCACGGCCATGCTATGCTTCATACCCGAGCGCCTAACTGGATAAACACATGGAGGACCGGGCTAGGCGGCATCCCGGCATAGCCTAGCCCGGGCACCTCCTTTGGTCGGCCTTCCTGCCAGTCAAACAGTCTCCTCGGTTGACCACGCCTTTCCGGGCGCCGGTCACTCAGCTTGTCTGGCTTCAACCATCCCCTGATCAGGCAGCTCGGTCCAAACAAGTGCTATCTAGTCGAGCTCCTTTTCGGTCCGGGGCGGCTCACACTTGGCCCAAGTTTTGCCCGGCCCAAGTTTTGCCCGGCCCAAGTTCTGGCAGCCCACTTTTTGGCGGATACTCACTCATCTCGGCCCCATGCACCGTTGGGCTCTCATTCGGCTCGACCGTTACCTCGGCCCAACTCCTGATCATAAATCACCCTCTCAGGATCGATTTTTTAATTTTTTAATTTGAATAACACTTGAGGGTTCAAAATTTCGAGGCTCGATTGCCTCGAAATTCAAAACGACGTCGTTTTGAATATATATATATATATATATATATACTTTCTCCTCTCTTTTCTTCTCGCTGAAACAGGGAAGAGGGAAAAGAGAAGAAATAGAGAAGAGGGAGGAAGAGAGGCGATGGGATGGAGGGAGAAAGACGAAGACGATGGGCGATGACAGAGACGATAGGCTGTATAGATCTGTATATACACGGATCTGTGTGTATGTATACACAGATCTTTGTTTCTTCCCTCTGTTTCTTCCTCCTATCCTTCTTGCTCTGTTTTCTTCCTCTGCTCTTCTCCTTCTTCCTCTGTTTTTTATTTTGATTTTAGATATTGATTTTGATTTGTGTATATTTGGAATATTTGTATAGATTTTGGTTTTTTTTTTTTTTTATTTTGATTCTATTTTTTGATGTAGATTCTGATTTTATTTTTTATTTTGGGATTGATTTTGGATCTTGGTTTTGGATTGTGGAATTCTGTTTGAGAGAAAGAGAGAGGAAACTGCGTAGGAAGGCAAGGAAAAAGAAAAAAAAAAAAAAAAAAAAGGGCCATTCAAGCCCAGGTATTTCGGGCTACGTAGCACAACTGTTTTAATTTGGAGTTAAAAAGTTTTATTTAGAATAAGTTTTTGACTTTTTGTGAGAGAAAGAATGTAATGATTATGGGTTGAATGTGATGTTTTGTCTTATTAAGCTAAATAGTTTATTTTATCTTTGGGATTTTTTTTTAGGGTCCCTGATATTAAGTTTTTATAGCATAAGGGACATTCAATATTTTCATAATATCTAAGATCCTTCAACATTGATCTAGAGAAATTTCAATCCAGAGAAATTCTCTCCAGAGAAATTCCGGATTTCTCAAAGAATTTCTCTGGATGCAACCTAGAGAAAATTCAAATTTCTCTAGGTCATTTTAACCAATTTTCTCTAGGTTCAAATTCAAATTCAAATTTCTCTGGATTCGTTTTAACCAATTTTCTCTGGATTGTAAAGATACAACATTATTTTATGAAATGATTTTGTTCAATGTTCTATGGGTTCAAATTCAAATTTCTCTGGGTTTATTTTAACTAATTTTCTCTGAATTGTAAAGACACTATTATTTTATGAAATCCAGAGAAATTTCCAAATATTTGTGAATAGAGTCGGAGAAAATTTCTCTGAGTTGACAAATTTCTCTGGCTCTATTCACAAAGAATTTCTCTGACTTTGTGTAATATGTAAGCCAACAATACAATTTTTACTAACAAATCCACAAATTTCTCTGGTCCAAAACTAGAGAAATTCTCTCCAAACCAAACAGATCACAGAAATTCTCTAGATTGAAATCAGAGAAATCCAGAGAATTTCTCTCTATTTGCAGCAGAGTTGTATCTAACTTGGGTTTTTCCATCTGAAACGTTGAAAAATGAATTCAGCTTTCATGTTATAAAGACTGTCGGGGAATCATATTTTTCTTCTATACTCTTCTGGTTGCTACTTTGGAAGATTCATGCCCTTCTTTTCAAAACCACAACCCACCATAGTGGACTTCAGAGAGATTTTATACGCAAAATCTTCATCTAGTTTATAATTAATCGAGCCTAAGGGAAAAGTGATTTTACATTTGTGGCCAACCAAACACGAGCATTTTGTTATTAGATTATAAACAAATATTACCCAATGCATTTGGATATAGGTCAACCACAATCCATCTGTGTATCTCTAATCATATATCTCATCAATGATAAATACGAAGGTGCTACATTTGAACTGAATCAGAAACTACTTTGTTTAGTCTGCACGAAAGCCTTACTTGGATCTAAATATAGCTAAATCTGAAACTAACTGTTCAAACTGATGAGAGGAGGTCAACCTGGTATTAATTCATATATGAATTGGGTTAGTTTGCCAGGTTGGATTCATTCCTGCGTTTCTTTTATGAGTTGAGAATGGATGGAAATCCCAGTATCTCATTATGTGTTAGAAGAACAATTTTGCACTTTAAAAAAGCTTCAACGTTGATTTCTTACCTTTGCTTGATAGTTGATACTTGGTGTCCTTTGCTGGCCAACACAAAAATCTTATAACATCTTGCTTGATGCGTTTGCAATCTCAAGAATAGTGGATCAAGCTCGAACTGTCTTTAAGAGCATGCGAAGAGACAGGTAACCTTTCCTTTTTTCTGAATATGATATCATACACTGGGCTTTTCCTTGAACATGTCCTAAACTAAGGATAGAAGTATCATTCTCAGACAATAAAATTTCATTCTTCTTGAACCCTTTGTCTCTCACTCTTCTCTTCTGTAATATGTTTTTCATTGTTCAGAAGTATAAAGAGCAAGTCAGTGGGAGAGAGATAGATCTAGGGAAGGAGAGAGAGAGAAAAAGATCTAGGGTTTTGAACTAGTAGTGGAAATCGACAAGAGCGAGAGAAGAGCAGTAGGATAGAGATATCAAATTTCTTTGTGAGGGACCTTAGACATCAAACAATACTATTATGGATTTATTTCATTATCAAAACTAGGAGAGGGACCTTAGATAAATGGGGCACAATAATTATATTATTATATATCATATTTATCTTAAAAAGAGACGAGTCCTAATATAAATAAATGACTTAGATAAGTGGGGCACAAGGGACAACAAACACATTAGGGAAAACAAACCCTCCTCACATTTGTTTTTCATTTTTTTTCCTTTTTATTTTTATACATTAAAACTTTATTTGGATTATAAATCTATGTAGAAAAGAGAATATTTTAAGAAAAATATTAGAAATAATAAAGCGAAGAAATTAAATCAATTTTTTTTTCCACTCATTTCTTTCCTTTGATAAATTTTTTCATAAATGCATGATCTAAACAGAATTTAAAGAAATACATTAAGCAACTAAGAGGGAAAATTTGTAATTGCATTTATAAATTCTAAACCCTATACATTAGTTCTCCTATGATTCTGAAAACTGCATACAACTCCCTTGGATTTATAACTACATTTCAAAAAAAATTCCTTGATTAATAGACCGTTAAATAAATTAACAGATTTAATTTGTGTTATCAGTTAATTTGTTGATAATATCTTATAGGAAAAATTAGTGAAATATTCCTCTCTAATTTTGTGTAGTATGAGAGGTCTAAGATGTTTTTTTTTATTAGTCAAGGTCCCTTAATATTTTTACAGAGAAAATTCGACTCAGAGAAATTTTAATTTTTACAAAGAAATTTTAAAATTTCTCTAAGAAATTAGAGAAATTTCTCTGTGAAAATTAAAATTTCTCTAAGTCAGGTAAAATTTTTCTGAATCGAATTTTCTTTGTGAAAATATTGAGGGATCTTAACTATTATGAAAATATTATACGTCATTTATTTTATAAAATCTTAATATCAAAAACTTTAAAAAAAATTCTCCTATCTTAAATATCTCTCAAATAATGAGAGAGAATATATTAGCTTAGGGTCAAACGAACCCTCAACCCCCATCCCCATCCCCATCCCCATCCCCATGACCCACCCTCTTCCTCCAAGTTAAAAAAAAAAGAAAAAAAAAAGAGTTTTTACGTTCTTTCCATGGCAAAGATTTTTTCAAAACATAATTTTTCTCACATTGTTTTAAGAACCTAGAGTCAAAACTCCTACTCATAATTTTAATGAAAACATATAGACATTCTCGCATTGTTTGAGTACCCAAAGTCAAAACTCCTAGTGAAAACTAATGTGCAAATTTTATGACAACATTCCGATTGCTCAAAAACTTGTCTGCTTTCTTGAGAAACAAAAAAAAAAAAAAAGAGTAGGATAAACACAGCAAAAGGCCATGCAAGTACATCAAGAACCTAGCTAGAATTAAAACTAGAATTAAAACTAAAGTTTAACTTTTTTCACTTTGACTTTTTATATTTCAAGTTTTCTCAATTTACTCCTAAAACTAATTTATGTTCAAAATTAAACAAAAAAATGTCATAATAACTGTCATATACATAAAAAATATATTACTATATTGGAGTTTTAGTTTATGTAAGAGATATAAGTTATATAAAATAAAATATTTTTATAGCACGTGACTGTCAATATATCATTTTCTATTTAATTTTTAACAGAAATTAACTTTAGGAGTAAAATGAGAAAAACTCGAAATATAAAAGCCCAAAGTGGAAAAAAAACAAAGCTCAAGGGCCAAAGAGAAAAATTGGCCAAACAAATTTACCCCATTTGTTAAGATGAATAAGAATAGAATGACTAAAATCATCATAAAAGTGGATACAACAAAAAGGAATAGTAAAACTAAACTGATATGGAAATCAATCCAACACACACCAACTCCATACTTCTAATAACAACATAATACCAAAGACTGCAAATTTGATGACTCGTTTATGTATTTGATCAATTTATGACTAGTGAACAACATGAGTATCCAAAAACGAATAAATAAGGGGAAAAAAAACTAAAAATAGAAAAAGAGGCAATTATTCTTCCTCTGTTGCATTCACAACCTCTACAAAATGAATTAAATATCATTTGTATATGTATTAAACCTATAGGCCAAAAGAAGAATCAACGAGCTGATCTGCAATCTATTTAGGAAGAATGTTCGCAAGAAGCAAGCACACAGTCATCGAAAAATTGGGTGAGCTGAGTTGAATATAATTTTGGGTCATTTCTGAAATGATCGACATGGGGTGTGGAAACAAAGTTGCAAGCCCTGACCTCATGCCCAGTCCTCCGCTGCTCTTCTATAAAAGACTCCACAGATCCTGCAGGAATCACTCTGTCTGCAGAACTGTAAATATATAACTGCGGACACCTTGGTTGCCTCAATGTCAACAAGCCCAATACCTCAGAGAGTCTCCTGAAATTTGATGAAAAGATATAGATGTCAATACCAATATCAAGTTCAAAACAAAAGGTGAACAATGAAATTAAACATGACACATAATTCAATGGTTGGCCTCATGGATTACAGTGGTGCTACATGCACCAATTAATATACACACTAGTGTACCAAATAGTGTTATGCTATTATTACTGATCCCACCTATTATACAAATTATAAATACCCAAAACTTCTAAAATTATGCCACATCATCTGTTAGTTAGTACATTAATTGGTACATATAGCATTGTTCCATGGATTAACTTCACAGAAGCATATATCAAAATAAAATGTACAACCCTAATTTAGTTCCCATTAGATAAGGGTCTGGGAGGGGAGTAGATTGGGCGCACACTTTGACATAATTTGCACGAGTGGCTTGCCCTCAAGGTTGAACCCATCACCTTAAATTTAGTAGGCCAATTTTTTTTGAAAAAAAACAATGGATTTTGATTAATGAAATTTCTGCTACAAACAAATGTAACTTTTATGGGGAAAATTATCAACACCCAAAAAAAAAAAAATAAAAAAAAAATAAAAACCACCACCAAGGTTTGACTCTTATAATAACAAAATAAATCTGAACTTTTTGATTTATTTTCAATCTGAACCATTTATCTATTTTCATTAAGTAAAATCGACAGAAAATTTAATATTTTAGTCATTAAACTCAATGAAAATGGGTATTTTAGACATTTTATGTTTACCTATATTAAGTTCAATGGCTAGTATACTATTTTTTTTTGTCGGTTTTAGTTAACGGAAATAGACAAATAGTTCAGATTGAAAACAAATTAAGAGTTCAGGGCTTAGATTGACAAAATTAAAAAATCAGAATTTTTACCACGGTCAAAAACTGTTTTTTTTTTTTTTTTTTTTTTTTTTTTGTAATTGTCCCAAACATATATTACAATTTTCCAAGCAATTGCAAGTCAAATAAATTTTGCCAAATTTATGGAGAGACAATGATTGCCTACTTCAAGAAGATCAATTACCTATTTATTTTAGGAAGATTCAAAACCACCTCAAAGAACTTCTCCAACACCAATAACAAAGCTGCTTCAGTCACTGCAGGTTTAGCTTCTGCAACTGTTGTTGCACCAATTGACAAATTCACACCTGGTTCATTTGAGCTTCTGACTCCTTTTGTTGCCACACTATTCTTTTTTAAGAAAGCAGCAGAGAAACCTGAAGCCCAAACCTGTATATAAGCAAATAAGTTTAATAACGTTTTCCAGCAAGCTCACAAGTACAGAAACTCACAAGAAAAAATAAAAGAAGAACATCCTAACTCGGAAGTTCCAGAAAGTGAAATAAACAGTGGGACACCTATCAATCAAAATACCTAAGGCTTTCCTTAACAATCCCTTTGCCTCGAGACAAAAAGCACCAATCAAAATGGTGAAACTACACCCACAAAAAAAAATCAACCCAAATGGAAAAAAGATACAAATTAAAAGCTTTCATATCTGATGTTGTTTTGAGGAGGATATTAGAGTCGCATAAATGTCTAGCAATAAACCCCAAATGGAAAATAAAAGTACAAATTAAAAGCTTTCATATCTAATAATAGTTTTGAATATACTAGAGTCGCATAAATGTCTAGCAATAAAGGGCACTTTCAATGAGAAGGAAGAGAAAAATAATGAAAGAGCACAAGGATACAGGCCTAAAAGAAAATGAGAGAGAAGACATCTAAAGAACAATCACTGACAGTTCAAAATCTGCAAATGTACATGAGAGAATGCTATTGCTTGGCAAACACCTAGGAGATAAGAAAAAGCGGCAAAACATTTGCCCTTCAATTACAGATTCCTAACTTTCTCACGGTCAACATCTTATCGATCACCTTCAAACAGTCATTATGCATATGGCTAAACAAAATCTTTCACTAGCATTGTATCAATTAACATAATTTTCATAACAATGCGATCTTGTCCAAGCAAAACCAAATTAATTCTCTTAGAGAACCCTTTACTGTGTGTCAAATTAAGACTGCCACAAGTACGAGAGATCAACTAGACAATAATACATTTCTTATGTACACTGAGAGCACATCTTATCTTGTCAACAATGAATCTCATACAATTGCAAACATCATTCACCTGTGGATCAGGGGCTGCAACAGGAGCAGAATCCACAATACATCCCTTAATTCTTCCCATTAGAGAAGGATCCTGTTTCTGAAACTTTTCAAGAATAACTCCATATCTGTAAGTCAACCAACCAAACAAATCAAGTAAAACAGTTAAAAGGAAAAAAGAAAAAAATATGGAAGTCATGCATGTGTATGAGAGAGGAGGGAGGAAGCAATGCTCACGTTAACCATCCCGTGTTGCTAAAAGTGTGAAAAACTAGATTCTTTCCATACTCCTCCTCCATCCAATCGGCAAGATGGTTAACAAGAGAGTCTATGTGTTGTTCAGCTTTTCCACCAACCTGGTAACTGAGAATCTCAGCCATGGGAAAAGTAAATGTAATGGCATGAAACCCTCTTGAGGTATACCACTCTGCGTATCTGTTTAGATGCTTTTGCTTTGCACCTAACCATCCAAGTAAAATGACTACCGTCCTGGACTTCGCTGATGAACAATCAGCATTACCTGATATATCAACGGCCTTAGGCTCCGGCAGATGCCATCTGTACAGAACCTCTGATGATGAGCTAGAGGTGGGAACAGAATGTGTATATGCAGTTGGTTTTGCAGATTTAGCCAATTCTGCAGACTGATATGAGTTGAGCAGAGCAGGAGTAGAAGCAACAGGAGAACCCATAAATTTTGGAACAAAGCTACGATCAGAATTGGGAATTGGTTGTGCTAAGTTAGGAACAGGTACTGGTATTCTGGTTATAAATGGCAAGTTTGCAAGCTTGGAAACTGATATGTTAGACACACATGATGACTTTATTTCTTCTAATGAATCAGAAATAAAAGAATGGGATTTTCCTGAGGAGGAACTAGAATCTAATGATTTGGGAAGCCGCAATTTATCATGAATATCAGCAGAAACAGAAGCTATGGCAACAGCAGCAGCCGCAACTACAGGTCGTTGAAGGATTCCCGACAAGGAACCCATGATTGTGCACAAACTTCACAATTTCTCATACCAGAGCCAAAGAAACGCTCATACACAACAATTACCAACTCGCCAAAAAATAGAAATCCCGAAAAAACTGCAAATTTGAATTCAACAAGTATTATAATAACCCAGCAATCCCAGAACCACCTGCAAGAAACTAGCATATAAATATCCATGAACAAATTTAATAACTTTAGGTCCTACAATATTTCATGTTCATTCATTGACCAACAAAAAGAGCTTGGAATAAACATGAGGAAAACATGAGAAATATAGAAGGCCAAGTCAAACTTGGTGTAAACTGGTTGTTGATTGATAGTATGTGCTTACCTGGTCCAGGGTTTGGGGAATTGTTTCCAATAAAATCGGGCTGTCAAAATCAACACGTTGATTGACAGCCCGAGCAGTGCTAGACACGTATCGCCACCACAGGCTGACCCAAGAACACGTCCTGCAAGAAAAGGAAATAGAAATATAAATCCATTATTAATTTGTGATTCATTTACATAAAACACAAAACAGGGTATATTAGGATTATGAATTAAGAAATACAAATTAAAGAATAAAAGTTGAATAATGTATGGCTAGCGTTTGTCTTCAGGATGTGTCCAGTCCAGGCTAGCACAAACCCAAGAAAATTATTACACCGCTTGTTCTGTTCACCTTTTTTCCCTTGGCTTTAATAATTAGAGATGGTCCTCCAAACCCATGTGGGGCTTCCAAAGTCTGTTCACATGAATGGTAATATGGGGTTGGTTTGGTCACATGAAAAGGGAAAGGGAGGTGTTAAATAGGAGAACTTCTTAATAAACTTGCCAATTTTCTTCTCAAAACATAAATTGGGTGTAAAAAGAAATTTTTGAGCATATGGCTACCTCTCAAAAGACAATATCATACATTAAAACTTTTAATTGAAAAACCAAAAATTTTAAATAGAGATCTTAAATTGGAGTTAGTTTCCCACCTAAAAAAAAAGGCAGTTTAAAAACAAATTCATACAAAAATTAAGATTGTTTGGAACCACAATTCAATCAGTTTTTTAATCTTTTTTAGTGGACTTCTTCAATTTTTTTAGGAGCATTAATTGCACCACAGATTTAAAAAAAAAAAATTAATTGAAAAGTGTTTTAGCAGCTTTTTTTTTCGTGCGTCTGTAACGGCTTTTTTTAGTCTCAATTCAATTTTCATCCTCGTAATTTTTTAAAGAAAAATTAAATAAAAATTGAAAAAGACCACTGAAAATGATTTTTTTAACGAGTCTGCTAAACGAAAGCGTGTGTTTGAACCAACTTATTATTATTATTAGAATTTAAAAATGGAGAAAGCAAACATAGGACAACGCGGACTAATTACGCTCAATTCACGAAGTTGAAACGTAAGATGAGCCGCTAATTAATTGATGTGCCATCTAGACAAAAAGCAAAGGGGCAAATTCTAAATGACAATTTTGCCCCTTCCTTCCCCTATGTTCCAGGAGGAAGGAGTCATGAATCTGAATATCAATAATCAATCAATCGATATCACTGATTCACGAATTGTCAAATCAAAAGTTGGAAATTGAAATCAGTCTAAAATTGTAAGAGAAAGAGATAGATCGACGACTACAAAACCTAGAATACAACCACAAGTATAGATTTATGTAGATACTTAGAAAACACCACACCTTGTATGCAGCAAACGGAAAGAAAACATGATAATGCTGCATAATCATCAAAACCAAAAAAAAAAAAAGAAAAAAAAAAGAAAAGAAGAAGACAGTTATGTTACCTGAGGAAAAGAGATTATTGAGAAGCTCTTCTGTGCTTTGAAAATAATTTGGATGTAGTTTGGCAGAGAAGAAGATGCCCAAGTTTGTCCTCTTTTCTAGGAGGAGAAGAGAGCAGAAAAGAGGATCTTTCTCTTTCTATAATTCTGCACGCAAATAACGCTCTCTCTCTCTATATATATATACGTATATGATGATGGAGATACATACATACAATACAATGGCATATCTCTCTCTCTCTCTCTTCTTGGAATTCTCAACTCTCCCTCCTGCGTGCTTCTTCTGCCACCTTTAAAATTTGGAAAATGATGTAAGGCCTCGGTTGGGATGTTACTTTTTTTTAGTCAATTAGTCAAAAATTATTAAATTAGTTAATTAGTTATATCAAAAAGTTAATAATTATGACTTCTCTCTATTTTTTGTACAGTTTTTCGTAATTAGTCAAAAAGTCATCCTAAACATACAAGTTTATTTTACCTACCTTTTTAGTCAATTAGCCAAAAAATTACTAAATTAACCTGTTTCCAAACAAGGCCTAAGTGTCAAATTTTTTTGTCAAATGAATGATTAAGGTTTCATTTTAGAATATGTTATTTCATTAATTTTTTAATTTTTTAATTAAAATATGAAATAAAAAAATTAGTATATTTAGAATAATTTTTTATGAAAAAATGTATAAAAAGTAAAAAAAAAAATTAAATCTTTAATTTTTTAATATAAGTTGTTGATTTTTTTTTTAGTGATTTTTTGACTTTCAAACTAAAAAGTGCTATTGTCAAACGAGGTCTGAATGTAATGTGGAGTCCACGCTTAATGAATGATTAAAGTGTAGACTCCACACCTATGTGAGACATAGTCATTCATTTAGTAATAAATTTAGGCTTCGTTTGATAAGATTTTCTAACTATGATTTGAGAATATGCGTTGTATTATGAGTTTATATGTTTTGAAATTATGATTTGAGTTTAGAAAATTTGTTTGGTTATGATTTTTGAATAGAGTGTTGAATTGAGTTTTGAATTGAGTGTGGAATTGAGTTTTGAAAGTTTGATTTGACATGTGAAGTAAGAAAATTTGTTTGGTTATGAGTTTTTGAAAGAATTTACAAAACTTAATTTAAATTGTTATAACTCATAACAAAACACACTTATTTCACACTATTGAAAATTCTGCTTAACACTCATAACCAAACTCTTTTTAAAACTCAATTAAAAAATTTATTATTAACAGAAAATAACATTAATCAATTTTTTAATTGAAAATACTACAAAGGAAATAATTTTTTTTCAAAATAAATACTCAAAAATTTTAAATCATAAATATTTAAATAATTTAAATAATCTAAAAACTTTAATAAGTAAAAAATTAAAAAAAATATTCAAAAAATTTAAATCGTAAAAATTTAAATAATTTTAAAATTTAATATTTTAAATTTAAAAAAAACTCTACATTCAAATCATAACCAAACATATAAAATAAAACTCAATTAAGAAATTATTTTTAAAACTCATAACCAAACACATAACTCTAAATTCTGTACTGCTTTCACAACTCTACACTCAAATCGTAACCAAATACATAACAAAGAAATTAAAATATTTAACAATATTTTTATAAAATAGAGTTTGAATTTATTTTTATAAAATATTTTAAAATTTAAAAAATTAAAATCGTAATATTTAAAAATTAAAATATTTAAAAATATTCAAAAAATTAAAAAATAAAAAAAATCATAACATCTTTAAATATTAAAATATTTAAAATCCTAACAAAATTAAAATATTGATTTGAATTGAGTTTTGAAAAGTAATTACTCCCTCCATCCCAAAATATTAGTCCCTTATTCCATTTTTCATTGTCCCAAAATATTAGTCCCTCTTTATAAATCAAGTACAAAAATAATGTAAATTTCCTATTTTGCCCTTCTTTTAAATTAATAAACAATTTAAAAAGTACAATTATGACATTGATATTCCCAAAAATTGTACTATCAAAAGGGTAATTTTGGAAAACCAACTTTTTTCAAATGCAATAAGTGTACTACCAAAAAAAGTTGAATTCCCCAAAAGGGACCAATATTTTGGGACGGAGGGAGTATTATGTTTTGAATTGAGTTTTGAGAAATGTGTATAGAATTATGATTTAAAAGTTCAAAACAAACACCACATTCAAATCAATAGGTGAAACTATAATTTGAGAGGCTTACCAAACGGAGCCTTAATATCCCTAACATTAATTTTAAAATTTCTTTTCAATCTTATTTTTTAATAACAAATAAATGTTAAAAAGTACATTAAAAAGTGTAAAAAAAATATACAAAATATTTTAAAATTTATAATAAAAAAAAAATTAGAGTGGCAGTTGTGTCTATGCACAACAATGTTGTACACACAATGGGACTTGTTTGGTATTACTTTGATAATACGAATTATTTACTTTTTAGAATTGGTCAAATAAAATGCACTTATAAAAAATCAAATTAATCAGACATCGTAGTCTTATGATTGAATCAAATTTGAACTTGAAAAAAAAGGGGGTGAGTGTAATGTTGATTATAAATTTGAATACAAATGTTATTTGATCATAGGTTTATCAATATTTAATCATCTTGATTTTTTAAAAGAATATTTTACTCAACGTATCATAAAAAATAAAGCAATTTAAATTATCAAAATAAGAGTTGAAATGAATCTCAACATATGTACATCAATGATTGCTATGCTTGGAGCACATCAATCACCCTCCATCCCAAAAAAAATAAAATAAAAATTATAATCTATTTAATGATCGTAACATATTAAATTCATTATATTTATTTATTTATTTATTTTTGATTCAAATATATTTATTTGTTTCAAATCCACTAAACTTTCACTTTGAATGTAGATCAATAATAACAGTAACATTATTTTATCATATTTATATTAGAGATTTTAAATGAATTATTAAATATTTTATAAAATACTCATATGGTTGTGAGACTCATACGGTCCCACATCCATGAGTCCTACACCTAAGTGAGTATTGTGTACATATGTCTCACATTATTTTTACACTCGTGTGAGTATTGCGTAATGTGTGAGACTCACACCACATTTACAAATTTTAAATGGATTATCAAATATTCTGTTGTTTTTACACTTATGTGAGTATTGCGTAATGTGTGAGACCCACATCACATATTACAAATTTTAAATGAATTATCAAATATTCTATACAACACTCACCATCGATGTGGACCTACACACTACATCTTGAGTCCTACAAATATTGTATAGTGTGGATCCCACACACATATAAGTATTAAGTAAAATGTTTAATAATTCATTTAAAGTCTTTATTATTGTTCTTTAAATAATCTACAAAAGTTTAAAAAATAAATGAATCGGATTAGTAAGGTAAGATTATGTAACCTTTATTAGGTAATGTTTGGTAAGTTGGATTTTAGAATTTTTTTGGTTAAAATTCATAAAAAGATAAATTGGCTAAAATAATTAATAAGACAAAATGTCACATCAAATCCACAATCATTTCACTTTTTCTCTCACAAATATCACATCTAATTATAAAAAAATATAACTATCTTCCCAAATATAAAAATTTTAACTTACTAAAATAATCAAAAACTAAAATAGCTTACTAAAATAATAACTTTCCAAACATCCACATAAAATCAAGCAATTATGGTGTCTTATACAGTTAATGGTTTAAACACGCGATGCATTTGTAATTCGAAAATAAGTAACAATATATAAATAGTGATAAAGAGAATTGCTCACACAATGTGTTGTTCAAGTGGTAAGTTTTTTTCCACCAAAGGTAGTGGTCTGGATGAGCTTCGCCCCTTCCACATAAGATGTCTGGGTTCTGCACTTGGAAAGCTCAACTTCCTTCGAAAGGCTGTATTATTGTACTTCTGTCACAAAGTCCTAAGACCTTTATTGTGGAGTGGGTATAGAGCTCATTGTTACCCGATGAAGGGGTCCCTTCTTTTATATTGAGTTAAATCTCACCATCAACTAACTACGTCAGGATTTGCGAAAGTTATGATACTCCCATGGAGCTTTTTTTTTTTTCAAAAATAAATAAAAGTGATAAGTGTCTTATTTATGAAAGTCATGATCTCAATTTTGAATTCCATTACTCTCTTAATATAAATTTTACATATGCACCAATTATAAGAATATTTTGAAAAAATTCAAAATATGAGACGACAATAGTATGGATAGATAATAGTATGGATATTTGACAAATTATAATTTTTTCAAATAAATTATATTAAATTGCGACAATTTTTTTTATACACAATTGAAAACTTTTTGTGAAGATAGTTCGCGTGGAGTGACATGCATGCGTTGCGGTGGGTCAATTGTTTTTGTGAAGATTGTTACGCTCTACTTTTCTAACCGTCCACATGAATTAATAAAATAAAATAAATATATCAGATGACATTTGGCATTAATTAATTAATTAATTTTTATATAATTTTGAAAGTAACTTATCTTTTTATGCTGAATATTAACAAGTGCTCATCAGGATGGTTATTAATATTTGTTTTCATTAATAGTAATGAGGTGAATTGTTTTTATATTTATTTTTTCTTCAACGTACTCAATCTCACTCCTAACTTTATTTTTTCTATCCTACCAACCTTGGTGAGATTATTTCTCTCGTCCTTGTCTTTGTAATATGGTATTGGACAGGTGGTGATTATTTCTAAAAAAGTAAAGGTCAAGGGAGCTAATATCTAGTTCCATTCCTAAACTTTTACTAACTCGAGAAAAACTCACACATTTCAGCATGGATGCAATGCAAGTGAGGATGGAAGTATTAGACTAAAATAATCATTCCTAATACTAATTGAAAACAAAAATGAAAATGTCAAATTTTATAAGTTTTAAGGTCACATAACCCGGTAACATTTTCATTTTTGTATGACAAATAAATAAATAAAAGGAAGGAAAGGGAAGTTTTATTTTGTAAATCTTTTGTAGAACGATTTATAAAATGTATTTTTTGTATATGGTTTCCAAAACAAAATATAATTAATATCAAAATTGAGAACTACAAATTAACATTATTATTATTACTATTACTATTACCATTATTTAAAAAAACAAAAGATGAGAAGAAGTAAGAAAGAAAAAGCTGAATCATGTGATATTTAAGGAAAATGTCTCGTAACTCAAATTTTGTGACTCAAAAGTGGCTCAAATAGCCAAAACGACGTCGTTTTGGCCATTTTTATGTTGTTCTGTACTCAAAACGACGTCGTTTTGACTATTTGAGCCACTTTTGAGCCACAAAATTTGAGTTACGTAGCATTGTCGGATATTTAAGACTCAAATCTAAGTATAGGATTTAATAGAGAATACTTAATCCGTGGTATTACATGCAGTAATTAGTGTATCAACTAGTATTATGACATTATTATTAATCCTATTTATTATACAAATTACAAATACTTAAAATCTCTAAAATGATCATCTTAATGCATTAGTTAGTATACTAATTGATACATATAGTATTATTCATACTTTATTCATTAGATTAACTCCTTATCTTATTATTACACATTTAGAGGATGTTTGGTATGATGTTAATAAATATATTTTTTAATTTTTTATAAAAAAATATACAAAAAAGTAGAGAAGTGATATTATCCTAAAAAGATTTTTTTAAAAAATGCTAATATAAAAGATACCAAAAAATAGCTTAATTTCTTTAAAAAAAATTTATGTAAAATCTCTCCAAAATTACAATATCCTCATTTCCACTCTCTCCAACTGAAGTTAGGTGAAATAGTATCATCCATTATATTCCACTGGAAGATTCTCTGTAAATTCTAAGATCTTGAATATTAAGGTTCATTGCCCTCCAAATTTCACAAAATTCTATTCCAACAAAATTCAATGAAATCAAGAAGAGTGCATTGAAAGATTAAAAAAAACAATGGAATAAGTGCTCTGAGAGCACTAGTTAATGTTGGGAATGAAATAAAAAGTACCTTGGATAGAGATAAAAAGATTAAAAAAATTATTAATAGTTTCAAATTGTTGGAAATTCAACATCTTCTTTTTCTTTTTTTATTTCTTTTTATTTATTTATTTTTAATTTCTTGTGATGGAGAGGCGCGCATTAGCAAGACTTATTTCAATATATATATATATATATATATATTATTTACTTTTTTATCCTTTGCAAAACAAAAAAACAATAATAATAAATAATTTGAAGAATACTATTCGTGCAAGATATATTTTACTAATTTAAAAAAACAAAAAACTAATTTTCGTTCATTTATTTATTTTATCATTTTCACTATCAATAATACTAAATGCACATAATCAAAATACAAAAAAAACACAGAAAATGTATTATGTCTGTGTGATTGAGATATTATTTCGAATGTGATTTATATTACTTCTATGATGAATGTTAACTATACAAAGTATTTTTACGTGCTCTTTCTATATTCTACTTCTGTGTACTTAATATTATTATTTCAATATTCTTAAAATATTTTTAATATAAATTACAATACTAAATAACACTTGTTAGAATTTGGCATAAAAAGATGATAGAAAATAAAAATGAAAAGCAAAGAAAAAAAGAGAAGGAAGGATAGTTTGTAGAATATCCAACAAGAATATACCCACACAAATATATTCAATATTCACTCCCCCCCACCGATATGAAAAGGTATGGGCATAGAGTCTCAAAGCACATGTCTTTGTTTGGTTCCTTTCGGTCATTTTGTTTGTTTTTGTTTTTGTCTTTTTCACAACCAGAACAACTTTGACCTTTAAACAAGTCTCAAGACCTCCGCCTCTCAAAACGTATGATATATAAATAACAAAAAAAATAAAAATAAAAACAGAAAGTTTGATTGCGTTTAGTACAACTTTCTAACTATAATATGAGATTATGAATTATATTTTGAATTTATGAATTTTAAAATTATGATTTGAGTGTGAAAACTTTATTTGATAAAAGAATTTTGAAAATAATTTTGAAAAGAGTTTTGAATTGAGTGAAAAATTTTTGATGTGACATTTAATATTTGATATAAAAATTTACAACTCATAATTAAACATACAACTCAAAATTCTATTAAATCACATAAAAATTTTTTAAAAATTCAAAAAATATTTTTTTCGAATATATAAAAATTAACATATCAATTACAAAATATATATATATATATATTGCACTATTCCGGTCAACTGGCCGAACGACTGCTGAGACGTCCGGTGGGACGACCGGTTAGGCCAAATTTCAAAAAACAAAATTTAAAAATCGGGCACTTAAACAGAGTTTTCTGCAGAGTTATGAAAAATTAATTCCACATACCTATCCAAAAATCATATTCAAATGTGAGAGTAAAAAACTCGTTTGGAAATCGTTCCAAACAGAACCTTTATTTTTTAAATTATATAATTATAATTATTGATTAATATAACTTTATATATATATATATATATGGATGCTCTACATAAAAATTTAAAAAATAACGGATAAAATCACTAAAGTGGGCCATGATGGGCATACTTTAAGACCGGATAGTCTAATCGTTTTTTAGAACTAAGATTGAACATAAACCCAATTTGTCATATGCGTAAAAATGGTGAGAGCTGTTTCATTTTCAAAAACTCTAGTAGTGTTTTGGTTAAGATTTATAAGCCTTTGTCAGCTATAAGTTAGAAGACACTTATCTAAAGAATGTAACATCTTGACTCAAAAGTATAGGATAATTCAATTTATTCAGTAGTCAACATCTTTCAAGTTTTTTTTTTTTATTGCAATTTTATCCCTTGGTTAAACTACCTTTTTAGGCAAAATCTTAACCCTAATTTTTTTCAAGCACACATGTAAATTTGGCCTGACTTGGACCCGAGCCAGCTCATGTCGGGTCTCGCGAGCTCCTGTCAAATTTCGGGCCGGGCTGGGCCAGCCTACATACCAGAAAATTAAACCCAGGCCCATAAGGTATTTGGGCCTAAGACGAGCTATTGGGCTTGGGTTTGGGCTTGAACAAATTTTTTTATTTTTTAAATTTTTTCTATCAAAAATTTATTATTTTTCACTAAAAAAAATGCTGGACCTCAAGCTGGGCCTTAAAGCAGGTCCACGGGTTGGGCCGGGCCGGGTTTCAAATTGGTAGCCCAGGTCTTAGCCTAGGGTCTCGGACTGAACTCCTGCCCAAACGATCTTGGCCCACCTTGGGCCGCGAGCGGATTTTGGACCGCCCATGGGACGTGAGTCATTTTTACACTCCTATGCACACTAGCACCAACAATCGCAACCTTAAAACATCTCCAACGGTTCAGTATAATTTTCACCAAATCTGAGTAAAAAAAAATTGATTTTCTCAATCTGACACGAGTAGCTCCAATGGTTACACTGTAGTGTGCATCAAAAGCGAAGGGGACATCCGGTGAGTCAACCGGCTGGTCGACCAGTTAGGCTTCTCAATTTTTTTTTTCCCCCTCCCTTTCTGTTCCCAATTCGTTTATTATTTCTTTTTTCCTCCATTACATATTTTTCATTTTTTGTTGCCTCCAATAATGATTTCCTTCCAAAACCTGATATAAACACATTATCCATATGCCATATACCAAACAAGTGATATGATTATATCTAAAAGGCACATAACTAAAAAAAAAAAAACAGAACATAATGAGTATCTTAAATTCCATGATGTTCACATCATTTTCATCCTCTTCTTCTTCCTCATCCTCTGATGATGAGTCTGATGATGAATGTATAGTCACATTTTTTGAGGCTTATGAGATGAATAATGCTAGTATGATTCAGATTCTGTAATCAACTGATTGATCAAAGAAAAAAGGTGATTTTGTTGTAGGCCATAAGTACATAAGCCGTGATAGAAGGAAGGGTCATGAGCGATTGTTTGCGGATTATTTTGCGGTAAATCCAGTTTATTCACCTACAACGTTTTGGAGACGTTTTCGAATGCGTCATCCTTTATATCTGTGAATTTTGAATGACATCAAAGCACACAATCCATATTTTGTTCAAAAACAAGATGCAACTCATATTCTTGGATTGTCTCCTCTACAAAAGATGATTTCAGCTATGAGAATATTGTCATATGGAGTGGCAGCAGATGCAATTGATGATTATATGCGTATTGGGGAAAACACTGTAATTCAAAGTTTGCAACAATTTTGTAATTCAGTAATTGAAATCTTCGGACCAGAATATCTGAGATCTCCAACACCAACTGATATTGCTAGATTACTTGCTATTGGGGAGGTTCGGAGGTTTCCAGGTATGTTGAGAAGTTTAGATTGCATGCATTGGGAGTGAAAAAATTGTCCAAAGGCATAGCAAGGTCAATACGTAGGCCATCAAAAAAAGCCAACTATTATTCTTGAAGCAGTAGCTTCTTATGACTTGTCGATTTGGCATGCATTTTTTGGAATTCCTGGATCACACAATGACTTGAATGTGTTGGATTGATCGCCCTTGTTTTCTGATCTTGCTCAAGGTAAAGCTTCCCATGTCCATTACACTATTAATGGACACAATTATAGTATGGGCTATTACCTTGCTGATGGTATATACCCTCAATGGGCAACACTGGTTCAAACAATCTCTTCTCCCTAAGGAGCAAAGAAGCAACATTTTGCAATGATACAAGAGTCCGCAAGGAAGGATGTAGAGCGGGTATTCGAAGTGTTTCAATCTCGATTTTTGCAATTATAGGTGGTGTTGTACATTTTTGGTATCCGAAAATGCTTGGGAACATAATGAAGAGTTGCGTTTTATTACATAATATGATTGTCGAAGATGAGAGAGATGAGCACCTTGATTTCAATTATAAACTTTCATCAACCAACGCACCAATACAACTTTCCTATACTCCTAACAATGATTTCCAATCATTTTTGTCTCGTCATTTAGGTATTAAAGATAAAGATGTATATCATGCCCTCCGTAATGATTTAAAAGAATATATGTGGCATTTTCACAATGAAAACTAAATTCACCATGTCGACACGAACATGTAATTTTGCTTATATTTTTGGAATGGGAGGTTATCTTGTTTGTGTTGGGAAAAACTACTCACATTATATAATTTCACATTGCATATCGCAAAATTATGAGATGAACAAAACAAACCTTCAATCCCAGGAAAAATAACATGCTGAATAAAATACAGATAAAATATAAAATGGTTAAAGGAAGCAGACTGAAGCCTGTGTGATACCACTGTCTCCTTAAAATAGATTCGCCGCCTCACCGTTGGGTGCTGGAGGTACGCCGGCGTCTACTTCCCAAGATACGACGGTTTTTACCAGCTACAACAGAAGCACCTTCTGATTAGCTTAGCGAACGGACAACGGTAGCACTCTCTCTCAGGAAGAAAATTATAGGAGAAGTAGACTGACAGTGTATGGATGTCAAGGAAAAATACTATATCTCTTTTCAAAGAATAGGGCCTCCTTTTATACACCATGGGGGAGAGGGAAAGAGCCTCTAGCCATCAAGGCTAGCAACTAATGCTAGCAAAACTGCCCAATCAATTTTGTAAAACTGATGAGCCTTAAATGTGTGAGTTATATATACATTTATGAGGCAATTTCTTATTCAACCATTTTTCTCCAACAATCCCCCACATGAATAAAAATTGACCGAATATAGCAAACGCTCAACGTTTATCAACAAAGACTCGGAAAGAGAGAGTGCACATAGACTAACCCTGCATCAGAAAAGGTAGCTATTGGCCTTGAACCTTTCGTAGTGAAAGCCTATCGGATTTACTGGCTGACCAGTGAACGTGATGTCTTGAACTGTTCTGCCGTTTATGTAAATCGAGACAATAGACCTCACACAGGAGTTAGTCCAACCATTGTTCTTGTTCTCACTGGTGTGTCCGGTATGGCCCTGAAACACTAGCCTGGTTCTGTGAGTGTTTTTAAAGAATTCGGCCTTGGCAATTCTTAAAGAAGCGGCCCCACTTCGCACTCACATAGGTGACCTAGATACAGTATTTCATTATACCACATCACTAAGGTCATTAAAAGCATTAGCTTAACCTTCCACCCCCACAGGGCATCACTGTATAAAGGAATGGGCAAGAGGGTTTACCTCTTCAGTGACACACCCGTTACACAAAGTTAGGCTGTCCCTTTGTAGATCTTGGGATCTCCAGTCAACTAGGTTGGGTTTTCCGTTCCGGTAACCTTTACTAAAGGCCTTAACCCCATTCCTCTTGACGACTTTTCTACTAACTCTCGAGTTAACCCTTTGGTTAGCGGATCCGCAATGTTGTCCTTAGACTTGACATAGTCTAGAGAGACAACTTCATTTGAGAGTAGTTGTCGTATGAAATTATGTCTACGACGGATATGTCTAGACTTTCCATTATACATATTACTCTGTGCCCGACCAATCGCTGATTGGCTATCGCAATGAATACTGATAGCTGGCACAAGTTTCGACCAACGTGGAATATCCTCAACAAACTGGCGAAGCCATTCAGCTTCTTCAGTTGCTTTATCTAAAGCAATAAACTCAGATTCCATCGTTGATCTCGAGATACACGTTTGCTTGGCAGATTTCCAAGACACGGCTGCCCCTCCGAGGGTAAACACATAACCACTAGTGGATTTAGAATCCTTTATATCAGATATCCAATTTGTGTCACTATACCCTTCTAGTACCGCTGGGTATCTGGTATAATGCAGTCCATAATCCAGGGTGTAACGGATATACCCCAACACCCGCATAATGCCCTTCCAATGAGTAGCATTAGGATTACTCGTATATCTACTCAGCCTACTAACAGCGTAGGCGATATCCGGCTTTGTACAACTCATCAGATACATCAAACTCCCAATGACCCGAGAATATTCTAGTTGAGAGACACTCTCACCATTATTCTTGGTCAAATATAGACTTAAGTCTACTAGTGTCCTAAACATACTTGTATCTGACTTTCCAAATTTCTTAAGTATCTTATTAACATAATGAGCTTGAGAAAGTACAATACCACCAGATGTTCTGGTGATCTTAACACCCAGAATGACATCTGCAAGGCCCATATTCTTCATGTCAAACTTAGAGTTTAACAATCTTTTGGTAGCTTTAATCATTTCATCAATGCTACCAACAATGAGTATGTCATCAACGTATAGACACAAAATGACATAACCTTTGTCAGTGTCTTTAACATATACGCACTTATCACACTCATTGATTCGAAACCCATTTGACAACATAGCATTGTCAAACTTCTCATGCCATTATTTGGGAGCTTGCTTCAAACCATACAATGAATTGACAAGCTTACAGACTTTCTTACTTTTTCCTGGAGCTGAAAACCCCTCGGGTTGCTCCATGTAGATTTCTTCATCTAAATCTCCATTTAAAAAAGCTGTCTTTACATCCATCTGATATATTTCTAAACCATGTAAAGTTGCTATTCCAATCACTATGCGAATGGATGTAATCCTTGTCACAGGTGAATACGTATCAAAGTAATCCAGGCCTTCTTGCTGTCTGTATCCTTTGATAACTAGCCGAGCTTTATCTTTGTCAATTAACGCATCCGCTTTCATCTTTCTTCGAAAGATCCACTTACTCCCCAAGGCCTTACTGCCTGGGAGTAAATCAACCAACTCCCAAGTATGGTTCTGTAAGATGGAGTCAATCTCACTCTTAATTGCTTCTTTCCATAAAGGACTTTCAGGTGAAGTCACAGTTTCATGGAACGTTCGAGGTTCTCCTTCTAACATATAAGTTAAGAAGTCTAGACCAAAAGACTTTGTGGTTCTAGCCCTTTCACTCCTTCTTGGCTCATCTACTTCATCAGTTTGATCATCTACTTGATCAGTTATTTGATCAGCTGTTTGATCATCCATGTGATCATCTATTTCTTTCATGGAACTCGGAACCCTGTCTTGGGGATGACACAGAAATACATCTTCAAAGAAAGATGCACTTCTAGATTCCATGATAGTATTCTTGTGTATATCTGAAATATCAGACTTGTGCACAAGAAATCTATATGCACTACTATTTTGTGCATAACCAATGAAAATACAGTCCACGATTTTCGGACCTATCCTAACCCGCTTGGGTGTAGGTACCGCCACTTTTGCAAGACACCCCCACATTCGTAGGTATTTATATGAAGGCTTGTGACCTTCCCATAACTCATATGGAGTCTTGTCCACTTTCTTCCGTGGTATTCTATTAAGAATATAATTCGCAGAGAGAATTGCTTCCCCCTATAAGTTCTGTGGCAACCCAAAACTTATCAACATTGCATTCATCATCTCTTTCAGCGTCCTGTTCTTCCGCTCAGCAACACCATTTGACTGAGGCGAATAAGGCGCTGTGGTTTGGTGAATAATCCCAAATTGAGCACAAGTCTCAGCAAACGGGGATTCATACTCACCACTACGATCACTTCTCAATGCCTTGATTTTCTGGCTTAATTGATTCTCAACTTCATTTTTAAAAAGAATAAATTTATCAATAGCCTCATCTTTGCTTTTAAGCAAATACACATAACAGTATTTAGTGCAATCATCAACAAAAGTGATGAAGTACTTGTTGCCACCACGTGATTGTACAACTTTCAAGTTATACACATCACTATGCACTAAACCCAAAGGCTGGGTACTTTTTTCAATAGAATGAAAAGAAGACCTTGTCAATTTTGCTTCTACACAAGTTTCACACTTGTGTTGTGGATTAATCTTGAAAGATGGTATGTGATCTAACTTGATTAATCTACGTAAAGAGTCAAAATTTACATGACCCAATCTACCATGCCATAAATTAGGGGATTCAAGCATATAAGCAGAAGAAGAAGCTTTCTCATTAATCTTAGGGATAAGTGTCATTACATTCAATTTAAACATACCACCTGATATATATCCCTTCCCCACATAGACCCCGCCCTTGGTCAACACGACCTTGTCTGATTCAAACACCATGCGGAAGCCATGCTTGCTTAGGAGAGACCTCGAGACAAGGTTCTTACGAATGTCCGGCACAAAAAGGACATCGTTCAAAGTCAGTTCTTTTCCGGAAGTCATCTTCAGGATCACCTTGCCTTTACCCTCAACAACTGAGGTTGCATAGTTTCCCATAAACAACTTCTCCCCGTTTGAAACCGATTCGAAAGTTGTGAACATTCTCTTCTCTGCACAAATATGGCGTGTGGCCCCAGCGTCCACCACCACTCCCTCGGGTTTGACCCCACCATGTTCACTTCTGACACGACGGCTGACAGATGCATGTCGTCCACATCGCGTGACAATTCCTCTATTTTAGCCATATGTGCCCAGTTTTTGTGTTGGGAAGGGTTTTTCCTGTAGGGCTTCTTCTTCAGACAATCAACTGCCCGATGCCCGTCACTTCCACAGTTAAAGCATTTGCCATCGAACCTAAAAGTAGGCTCCTTTGGCTTGTAGGCTGGCCTTTTGGAGATTCCTCCTCTAGCCCCCAACTTTGAGCTTTTGCCTGTCGGTTGTTTTTTCCTCGCCCCCGAGGACTCGCCATGCTCAACCATGTTGGCTTTGACAGTGGAGGTACTCCCTCCTTTCTTCCTGTTGTCCTCTTCAATCCAGAGCCTGACAACGAGCTCTTCGACTGTCATCTCCTTTCGTTTGTGCTTCAAGTAGTTCTTGAAGTCTTTCCAGCCGTTAGGCAGCTTCTCAATCAAAGCAGCTGCCTGGAATGACTCACTTAGGACCATCCCCTCTGCATGTATCTCGTACAGAATCACTTGGAACTCTTGGACTTGTCTCAGGACAGTTTTAGAGTCCACCATCTTGAAGTCTAGGAACCGGCCAACGATAAATTTCTTTACCCCAGCATCCTCGGTCTTGTACTTTTTGTCCAAGGCATCCCACAACTCCTTAGCTGATTTCTTGGCATAGAACACATTGAAAAGCGGATCTGCCAAGCCGTTCAGAATGTAATTCCAGCATAAGAAGTCTGCTTGTTTCCAAGCGTCCAGAGCCATGAGCTTTTGTTTATCTTGCTCATTCTCCTCTACGGCTGGTACATCTTCACTCAGAAACCTCGCAAGGCTTAGAGTAGTCAAATAAAACAGCATCTTCTGCTACCATCTCTTGAAATTCACTCCCGTGAACTTCTCCGGGCGCTCGTAATGATTGAGCGGTCCTCCCAGAACAGCCGGAGTGATAACAGGAGGATTGACCACAGAGGTCACAGCAGGGGTTGGCAAGCCAGTCGCCCCGGGGTTCGGATCCCCACCAACATTAGCAGCAGCAGCATCAGAGACAGTTGCCATTTCTGAAAAATTACAGCAGAATTTTCACTATTCTGTATTTCTAGAAATCAAACTTAACACTAGAAAATCCCACAATTGGAAATTTAATTCAAAACTAGTCTCACCACGCAACCTAGAATCGAACATGGTCAAGAAAGTTTCCAGGAAGACTGGAGGGGTCACACCGGTCCCACTTAAAACCCAGTTAACCTTAGACAAAACTTTCAAGAGCATGTTGACTCCTAGTCCATGGGAAACAACTTTAAGAATTAAATTTTCCAATGGATGAACTAGGTTAAACACACCAAGTTCCAAAAATAAATTCGCCGCCTCACCGTTGGGTGCTGGAGGTACACCGGCGTCTACTTCCCAAGATACGACGGTTTTTACCAGCTACAACAGAAGCACCTTCTGATTAGCTTAGCGAATGGACAATAGCAGCACTCTCTCTCAAGAAGAAAATTATAGGAGAAGTAGACTGACAGTGTATGGATGTCAAGGAAAAATTCTATATCTCTTTTCAAGGAATATGGCCTCCTTTTATACACCATGGGGGAGAGGGGCGGAGCCTCTAGCTATCAAGGTTGGCAACTAATGCTAGCAAAACTGCCCAATCAATTTTGTAAAACTGATGAGCCTTAAATGTGTGAGTTATATACACATTTATGAGGTAATTTCTTATTCAACCATTTTTCTCCAACAGTTTGTACTCTTCATAATTTTATCAATATTAACCAAGTACTTGAGAAGTTCTGTTATGATGTTCTGTTGTGATAATCCAATCTATAAAGTTGACAATTGATAAATGTTCAATTCATAATTTATTGATGTTGTCTTGTTAGATATATCCACATATATTAAATTACCAAAGAATTACAATTTTTAATAACCATGTCTTAATCAGTTACAAAATAATGGGAAAAGGCTTACTAATGTTGGAAGTCATATATTTAAATATTCATTCATGAATTTGGGAATTCATTTATTCAGTACATCATGAATATTCAACACCTCATTAATTTGACAAATCAATGAGGCTGTACAATACAAATTTAAGAACTCCATTTGTTTGGAGATGTGGCATACGAGCCTCATCAAATGAGTCAATGCCTCATTACACACACCACCATCCAACTAATTCATTAAACCAATTTACCAACAACATTAAGGCCTCGTTTGGGAACATGCTAATTTAGTAACTTTTTGGCTATTTGGCTAAAATATGAGCTAAAAAAAACTAGTATGCTTGGGATGACTTTTTGACTTTTTACGAAAAGATATGCAAAAAGTAGAGAGAAAAGAGAATCTTTGACTTTTTGGTATGGGTTGTTGGCTTTTTGGCTAATTTAGTAATTTTTTGACTTTTTGGCTAAAAGAGAGGGTTCCCAAACGAGGCCTAAGTCCCTCCACCACCTACCTCATTTATTAACCCTGTATGTCAGCTCAAGATTGTAGATGAAATAGATATACAAATTCTGCTCCACAAACACTACAAATTTGGAATCACCAAATTCTGTTCCCCAAACACTACATATTCACTCTATACAAACTCTATATTGGAAGTGTGAATCTACAAAATCAGCAAGGCAAAGCAACTGAAGCAACAAGGCCAACAGCAGTAGGAACAACAAGCCATCAGCAAGAAAATTTTGTGAGTGTTCAACATGGGTCAACTGGCCTTGCAAATTATTATTTTTTTTTCTTTCTTTCAATGTGCACTTCCTTGCACTTCTGCACACCGCATTTCACACCCAAAAAAAAGGCTTCTATAGGAGAAAGATGAAGAGCATAATACCATGTTATTTGATTTTAAACAAGTTTACAGTTTGATTAATCTTTTGGTGTTTTAATTGTTGAAGAATGTAGGAAGGATAATTAAGTTGGAAGTTTGACCTTGTTCTGATAAAGTTCTGCACCCATATTTTCCAAGTAGTTTTTAAAAGAACATAGAGCTACATTAATATGGTATTATAGCTTAGGATGAATCAAACTATTTTCCAAGTATTTCTGGTAAACTTCTGCACTCTGATTTGCAAGTATTTTTGTAGTCAAGTTTTTCATGGTGAAAGCTCACCAATTGTCAGCTCCTCACACTAAATGTCACCTTTAATTCACCTTTGAGATTTAACGCATTTCCATTTTAATTTGAGCTCCTGTGTAATTCACCAGTGATATTTAACACATTTTCATTAAAATTGAACAGATATTCACATCATGCCTAGAACTAAAAGAGCCAGACCAGAACATGGTGAAAGCTCTAACCCTTCACGACGCTAACAACAGTAGCCTCAAAATCAATCTTATCCTACTTCTGATTTTCTCAGTGAAAGTCATGAACAAGCCTTTGAAAGCTTCTCCAGCTGACCTATTGTAACAGGGAGGGGGGGTAAATTTGCCACCTCAATATAATGCACTATTAGTTAGCAAACTTGACGTAATGAGGTGGCTAAATTTAATTAATTTACTGCAAAAAGTATATCTACGGCTGGTGTCTTTATTTTATATTCACCTAAGAGGTACTAACGAATAAGATGTAAATTTTACTCTTATGTTTTATGTGAAAGGAAAGGATATTCAGTTTGATATCCCTACTTTGACAGGAATTATTGGAGTTGAGGAAGGTGAGATTCATATTTATTTTCAGAGTGAGACTGACCTAGTTAGTATTGTTGGTAATTGCAGTGATGTATATACTATTATTTGTGAGAACAGATGTAGTTGGACTAATCTACAAACAAAACATTTGAAACCCTATCTTCGAATTCTCCATTGGTGGATTGTAAAATGTCATTCGGAAAAGAGGACATTTTGATGTTGTCCCATATTTTAATGCTTACTTGTTATACTGTTTTGAAGTTAGCCATAAAATAGATTTATGCTACATAATAATGAAAGAAATGATGTATGCAAATCTTGGTCAATTCATGGGGCGGTCATTACTTTTTGGGGCACTCTTGACAAAAATTTTCAAACATTTTAGGGTTCACCTTGTAGATGAAACAAAGACCAAAATCTATTCAACCATTAATCAGTATACACTGACCCGCGCTAGTGGAGCCGACAATTTAATGGGAAGTCTTAATGCATATGACCCACCAGGTGATGCTCCAGAAGATCCTCATGCCAATGCGATGCCATCAACTAAACAACCTCAATATTGGACTGAGTTTTTGGTCATGGAAGAAGAACGATATAAACAACGCGTTCAATGAGAACATCAAATAGCTAATCAGGTCAGTTTGTTGGGTACTTAGTTCGATACATTTGTCATTGCGCAGAACTCATTAATTCAACAATTTGGTGAGTTCTGTTTGGACATTGAAAAACGAAATGAAGTGGCAAACAATCGCATAGATAGGATTGAGCATCGAGTAAATGACATATACCATCACTACTTCCCTCTACCACCACCAAAGAATGACTGTTGATGTGTTTCGATGACAGCTTGGATGACACGATTTTAATTTGTTTGTTTTTAGAATGTACTTTTACATTATGTATTTTCATTATTTTGTATTTTGTTAACAACCTTTTGTTATTTTGTTGGGTCAATTTGTTTTATAAATGTAGTGGTTTTGTCTTGTATAATATAGTAGCTTCCTCTATCATATTATCCGATATTAAATCCCCTGTTAGTTTTTCACTTCCATTGCCAATCAAAACATCTGCACCATCTTTTGGAGCTTCAGGGATTCCACTGCTCCTTTTCTCTTTGATAATTTTATTTACTAAATCAACCATTTTCTTCTTTGCCTGAAAAACAAAATCCCAAGTTCAAACCATTTTACTTGAATTTTTAAAAAAAATTAAAGAATGTAATTTAACTAAATCTTGCCTATAATGATCTGTAGAGTCTACTTTTAGGGAAATTAATAGGTAGAGACATGAGACCTGCAATGAATTCTTGAAATAGTTTCCTTAGAGACTCAATTTCTTCACCAGGATCTATACTCATCAATGCCTTCACTAGCATGTGGTACCAACGACAGAACAATTGAAAAATAAATGTGTGAACTAAAATGTTGTACCAACCACATATTTATGAGCATGTTAAAATCAAATCAATACAACCCACTATCAATGTTTTTAAATAATAAAACCAATACTACCCACTAATACAGAAACAGTCAAGGCAATCTATTAGTTGTTCGAAATAAGATTTATCGTTGAAGATCTTCGTAGTACGCCATTTGCATAGGATTTAAATTTGTCATGTCCATTGACATTATTTTATAATCTTCATTTTGTTGTTCTCTTTCATTCATTATAGATAGGAGTTTTAGTTGTTCCTCCCTATCCTCGGCCCTTCTTCGACGCTCTGCAGCCTTCTGTTCACGGTCTATCGCCTTTTGTTCATATCGCTCAACAGTTCTAGAGGAGATAATTGATAACACTTCAACAATTTTGGATTGGTTGGCAGCCATTTCGTCAAATCTACTATCGTGAGTTTTTTGATTCTTTTACTTCTCATTCGCTGCCTTAGTACTAATTGGTCGTGTTGATGTATTAGTTGGTTGTTGGTGCACCGCAATATTCTAGTTGGGTTGAAAAGCCTCATTTTCAGTTGGTGGATTCGAACATGGATAAGCATGTTGCATGGTTTTTTTGGATTGTGTTCTAAATTCATCCCACTTACAAATTCGACGCAAAATATCTCAACATGTATCAAATGTGAAGTGTTTTTTCTGTATTGCATGATACATCTGCTTCGCTTCAACGACCTACAAAAACAAAATTATAAAAATTTCAATAACAAGTATACATTACAAAAGAAAATTGATATTTAATAACAGAAAAAAAATTTACCATGTCTGCCTCAGTTGTTCCACTTTGTTGCCTCAATTGAATTTGCTTAAGAAAATCACAAAATTTATTAATTGCCTTTTGCATGCCAAACCAACGGTGAGACAAAGAAATACGGTTTCGATTTGATTTACCGCTCAATTGTGGATTAAAATAAACAAGTACTCATTCCCAAAATATAGCCATGGTCTGACTATTACCAGTAATGGGATCTTGAAAGACTACCAACCAAGATCTACGTAAAGTTTCATCTTCTATAATTGTGAACGCTTTACCACAAGAAACACGAGAAGTTTCAGAAAAAAATGAATATCAATGTCCTGCTCTCGTGAAATTTCCGAAATAAAATTAATATCAGTGTTGTGCTCTGACATTTGTGATTCCTCAAACATTTCAAAATCTTCCATAGTTTGAAGCAAATTCAGTAGTGAGAGGGTAATTTATAAGTAAATTGGGCCGAGCTGGGTAAATGGGCCGATCTGTGGGTCATTGTAAGAGAGGCCCAGTAAAAGGGCCTAGAAGGTAGCTTGGTCCAAAAGAACTTTGCAGTTAGCCCGGTCCCAGAGAGCTCTGCAGTTAGCTCGGTCACCATACTCAGAGCGATAACAGTTAGCTCGATCATACCCTTCTGAACCAAGGTATGCTGAGCTTTTCTCAGGACCTTGCTACGGGTTAGCTCGGTCCAGGTTCAGTATGGTCAACACGGTCTCAGCCAGAGAAGCCGATATACGTACAGTGGAGGGGAGGACCGAGCTAAGTAAAGCTCGGTCATTTCAGCCAGTTTAGCATGGCTGATATAGCTCGGTCGTTTTGTCATACCGCCGAGATAAAACCATCTCACTTGGTTTAAGCAGTGAGGAGGGTGTTGAAGGATAAGCATTATCTTTCAGGAATGTGATTCCTAGGAAGACTCTGCATGGAGGAATAAGAGTCCTACTAGGACTGTGCCACGCGAAACCTATAAAAGCTCACAACATCACCCATGGAGAGGTAACACAACTTTGATTCTCGAATACACAGAGCTTTTTGTCTATTTGTCTATTTTGCTGACTTAGGCATCGGAGAGTTATCCGGCACACACCTGCCGACTAGCTCACGTTTGTGTTTTCAGGAAGTAAAGCGACGTCATATGAAGGAGCGCAGACTTGATCAACAGGATTATACGAGAAGGTTTATTTCTTTCCCATACAATTGGCGCCGTCTGTGGGAATATCAGACAAAGAACAAAACCTCTTGATCAAGTTTCCCTCTCTAGTTGAATGGCGCACAACGAAGATTTGCCGCAATCCGCCATCGACGGACAAACCTCAGAGGGGGGTGGGAGGCGCGAAGGATTACCCTCTATCCCTCCCATGGCGGACTTAGAGCCCTAGGGACAGAATCCCCGGAGGGATGCGAGGGGGAGGCGGGACAACAGTCCCCGTCGCTCTTGCTCACAAAGTCCTGAAAGGCAAAGGCGAAGAATCGACCCTCAAGCTCTGGAGGATCGCGTAAAAGAGCAAGATGAACTAATAAGGAAGATGGCGGCAGGAGAGGGGCGCAAAGATCAATGGAGAATTAGTGGCAACAGGAGAGGGGCGCAAAGGCAATATGCCTCCTCGCCACTCAGAAGATTGTGGTAGACATACCACGCCGTCGCAAGCAGAGAGTAGGAGCCTCAGGACAGGCGACACTTAATCAAGAACTTCCAGAACTCGTTACTCCAGGTCTCAGAGAACGAAATCATTGAGGTCTTACACTGAGGGAAGTACCTATCGGCCCTCACATACGCACCAGACATCGTCCAGACAAACGGAGTTGGCTAGATCGTCCGACTTACGGACTGTGCTTGAAGAAAGGGCACGACGAAAGAAGGATGCCAGGGCACGCGACCCACACAAAGTTTCAGCCCTTCAACGGTTGGCTCCTCAGACGCATGGAAGCGTCGAGGTTGGAATGCCAATACCGCACCTTGCCTACGAACCAACAGATAAAGCATTGGCAAGACTACATAGCTCACCGTTCGTTCCAGCGATTGAGAACGCACCATTACCCTCAGGCTTCATCCAGCCTAAATTTACCACGTACGAAGGGAAGACAGACCCTTACATGCACTTAAGCCACTTTCGCCAGGTCATGGTAGCATACCGGCGGAACGAAGCTTTGATGTGCATCCTATTCCCGTCCAGCCTTGGCGACCTAGGTTTAACCTGGTTCGAAAGGCTACTAGAAGGCAGCATAGCCTCCTGGGCGCAATTAGCAGAGGCGTTCGTAACAAGGTTCAAAACGAACACCAAGACGCCAGTGGAGATCGATCAGCTACTCTCTATTGACATAGGCGACAAGGGAACATTGAGATCCTACAACAGTCGCTACTGGGAGACATTCAACCAGATAGGGGACTGCCCCACCAATC
The DNA here is from genome assembly GCF_055761805.1 of Camellia sinensis. NCBI lineage: Eukaryota > Viridiplantae > Streptophyta > Magnoliopsida > Ericales > Theaceae > Camellia > Camellia sinensis. Next base: position 7,903,595 of record NC_138971.1, read on the forward strand.
TCGCCATCGCACATTACAAAAGAAGACTTCCAGTCGGAAACGGATTGAGGGATTCAATTACTATGACTCCACCCCTCACGATGGAAGCCTTGATGGAGAGAGTGCACCAACATATTCGGGTGGAGGAGGATGGCGCCCGTGCCAAGGCAAAATCTGGTGCAACAGCAACACCAGATAAGAAGACCACAGCAAAAATCAACACGGTAGAACGTCCAAGCAAGAATGGACGAGGTAGACGAGACAACGAAGAGGACCGAGATAAAAGATGGTTGAGAGTCTGCACTGCCATTACTACGGTATTCAAGAAACCAATCTACCGAATTCTCAGCGAGATACGCGATGAACCTTTCGTCAAATGGCCAGCTAAATTGGGAGAGGCACAGAATGACTACGACGAAAGATCTCGGTGCACCTTCCATAAGGAAAAGGGGCACCGCACTGAAAACTGCACGCCGTTGAGACAGCATCTGGTCACCTGGACCGGTACATAAAAGGAGGGACGCAGCCAGCCCTCCAAAACTACGATCATCCAGACGGAACACCAATTGACGGCCCACCTCAAGGCGTGATAAACGTAATACATGGTGTATTCGAGCCTGAGCGAGTATGTGAACTCAAGGGAATGATAAAGAAGGCCAAGCACTTAAGGGAAGTATTAAGTGCACAGCCCACCATCAAAAAAGGGAAAACAGAGGCCACGAATGTCATGTCTTTTTCCGACAAAGACTTGGAAATGATATATTGCCCTCACAACGATGCACTGGTCATCACTCTCCGCATCACAGATTACGACGTCAAGCGAATTTTGATTGACCAAGGAAGCTCATGTGAGATAATGTACTACGAAACTTTCAAACAGTTGAAATTGAAGGACAAAGACTTGGCACCCGCCATATCTCCCCTGATCAGGTTCAACTCAATGCCGGAATGGCCAGTCGGCAGGATAATCCTCCCAGTCAAAGCAGGAAGCATGACTAAACAAGTGGAATTCTGGGTATTGAAAGTGCCCTCCACTTACAACATAATCTTGGGAAGGACATGGCTGCATGCCATGAGAGCAGTAGCATCAACCTACCATTAAGTAATGCGATTCGCCAACGAAGCCGGGATAATTGAAGAGGTCTATGGAGACCAAATTATGTCCAAGCAATGCTTCGTCATAGTAAATGGTAGCCGAGCTGCCAAAGGGTTTGTTCAGATGGTGGAAGAACCTAAGAGCAATGAATTGTTTGCAGATGTTGGCAAAGCCGCGGAACAGAAGGTAGTAGAAGATTTGGTACAGGTAAGAATATATGAAAAGAACCCGGATAAGTTCTTTTTGCTTGGCTCATCTATGTCCAGCACTGAGAGAATAGAGGTCATGAAATTATTGACTTCTAACATCGAAGTGTTTGCTTGGACGCCGTATGACATGCCTGGCATTGACCCAAGCTTCATCTGTCACCAATTGAACGTCTGCCCAACTGCCAGACCAGTTATACAGCGCCCTCGCAGATCGGCACTCCACCATACCAAGATAGTGGCGGAAGAAGTAGAAAACCTGCTAGAAGCAGGAACTATCAGAGAGGTGCACTACCCCAGATGGATCTCCAATACGGTAGTGGTACCTAAAAAGAATGAAAAATGGCGTGTCTGTGTGGACTACAAAACAGTCAACAAGGCATGTCCAAAGGATAGCTTTCCTCTACCACGGATAGACTAACTGGTAGATCTGACGGTAGGACACAACCGTCTTAGCTTTCTCGATGCGTACAGAAGGCACCATCAGATCGCAATGTATGAGCCAGACCAGGAGGTTACATCTTTTACGACGCCAAGAGGACTATATTGTTACAAGGTCATGCCCTTTGGCCTTAAGACCGCAGGGGCAATATTCCAACGGATGGTCACCAAGATATTCGAACCATGGTTAGGTAAAACGATGGAGGCCTACATCGATGACATGGTGGTCAAGAGCAATAATAAGAATGACCATCTCAGGGACCTAGGTGAGATGTTCCAGATCCTGAAGAAGCACAAACTATGCCTTAATGCATCCAAGTGTGCGTTCGGCGTAGGATCTGGCAAGTTCCTAGGCTTCCTGGTGACCAACCGAGGTATAGAAGCAGACCCCTCTCAAATCAAAGCAATTCAGGAACTAGAGAGACCCAACTCAATAAAAGAAGTACAGCATCTCACCGGTATGGCAGCTACGCTAAACCGGTTCATAAGTCGGTCGTCAGACAGATGTCAACCATTTTTTCAAGCATTAAAGGCCAAGTTTGAGTGGATGAAGAATGCGACCGTGCCCTAGAAAGTTTAAAAGAATACATGTCCTCTCCACCACTGCTAGTAACCCCAATACCTGGAGAATAACTATTTTTGTACCTGGCAGTTTCATAACACGCAATCAGCGCAGTATTGGTTCGAGCGGAAGGAATCTAACATTTGCCCATCTTTTATGTCAACAAGACATTGCTGGGCGCGGAAACCAGGTACTTATCATTGGAAAAATTGGCCTTAGCCTTGATGATGGCATCAAGGAAATTGTCGCATTACTTCCACGCCCATACAATAATCGTCCTCACAGCCTTTCCATTAAAAGCTTTGTTTGAGAGGACGAACCTTTTCTGGACGAGTCTTGAAATGGGAAGTCGAATTGGGACAGTTCGACATCAAGTTCCAACCTAGAAACCGCAATAAAAGCCCAAGCCTTGGCAGACTTTGTCGCAGAATTCACACCTGGAAGTCATCAGATTTGCCCAGTCGACCTGACTGATATAACCGAACTAGGGTTGGAGGTTGACGCCGGAATAGCGCAACCCCTGGTGTAGGATACCCAGTCAAACCCTAAGGCAGACCAGAGAAAAGTAAGGGAGGAAGAAACAAACCATGCTACACCAAGCCAAGACTCACCAACAAATAAAAACTTGGTACAAACAGATAGTGAGGGGCAAACAACAAGCATGAACCTTAAAGAAAACACCAGCAACACTCTTGATCCGAAGGCATCATCTGATCCCTCCACTTGTTGGAAAATGTTCATTGGAGAAATGTGGAAGCTCTTCGTGGATGAAGCGTCCAACAGGCACAGTGCAGGGCTAGGCATAGTCCTCATCTCACCAGATGGCCTAGTGGTGGAACAATTAGTCAATCTTGGCTTCCCAGCATCAAACAACGAAGCGGAGTATGAAGCACTTTTAGCATGACTGAAATCAGCATTCTACATGAAGGCAACCGAGGTAATAGTTTACAGTGACTCACAGCTGGTGGTAAACCAAATTTCAGGAGACTACGAGGCAAAAGATGACAGGATGGCTAAGTACCAAGATTTAGTCAGAAAAGAGATCAAGAAATTTGAAGTAGTGCGGATAGAGCAGATCGGCAGGGAAGAAAATAGTAGAGCAGATGAACTAGCAGGCTTTGCTTCAATGGCAGATACATCCGTCCCACATCCATTACTGATTGACTATTTACCAAGATCAAGCATTGAAGAACCGAAAGTAGAAGAAGTATGCTGCGTCGAACTAGGCCCTTCATGGATGGATCCCATCATAGCATTCTTAAAAGACGGCGTCCTACCGGAAGAGAAGAAAGAGACCAACAAAATAAGAGCAAAGTCGCAGCGATTTTGGCTCTCCCCATCAATGGCCTTGTATAAGAAATCCTTCACAGGACCTTACCTAAAGTGTGTCCATCCCAGCAAAGTTAAAGCGTTCTTGTTCGAGGTACACGAAGGCGTATGCGGAAGCCACCAATGAGGAAGATCATTAGCCTATAGAGCCATTTCGCAAAAATATTGGTGGCCATACATGCAAGCAGATTCTGAGAAGTATGTCAAGAAGTGCGATAAATGCCAGAAGTTTGCACACCAAATACATCAACCAGCCAGAGAGCTTCTACCTTTAACTAGTCCATGGCCCTTTGCAATGTGGGGCTTGGACATAGTAGGACCACTTCCAACAGCACCCGGCAACAGAAAGTTCGTTCTTGCAGCAACAGACTACTTTACAAAGTGGGTGGAGGCAGAAGCACTAGCATCAATAAAAGAGAAAGATGTAAAGAAGTTCGTCTAGCAAAATATCATCACTCGGTTTGGCATACCGAAAGCTCTGATATCTGACAACAGCACTCAGTTCGACGGCAAAATTTTTAGAGACTTTTGTGAAGAGTACAAGATAGAGTTCTACAATTCTACACCAGCATACCCCCAAGTGAATGGCCAGGCGGAAGCATCAAACAAAGTCGTCTTGGATGGACTAAAGAAAAGGTTAGAGAAAGCAAAAGGCAAGTGGGCGGAGGAGCTCCCCCATGTTTTATGGGCTTACCGCACCACACCACGGCGGTCAACTGGCGAAACACCATTTTCCTTGGCCTATGGCATGGAAGCAGTAATACCACTGGAAGTTGGCCTCCCCACCATCAGAAGTGAAAATTTTGATCCAGACTTAAATAGAGAAGCCATAGCATTGGAGGTCAACCTTGCAGAAGAAAGAAGAGAAAGAGCACTAGTTCACATTGCTTCATACTAGCAAGAGTTGTCCAGAAAGTATAACAAGACAATACACGCAAGGCAATTCAAGATTGGAGATTGGGTACTACGCAAAGTAATGGGAAACGCCGTGGTACCCGGAGATGGCAGTTGGGGCCCAATTGGGAAGGACCTTACAAAGTGGTCGGATTAGCAGGAAAAGGGGCATACCACTTGGATGATGAGGACAGCAAAGCCATTCCCAGGCCATGGAACACTGTCAATCTCAAACTATTTTATTTTTAGCTTTTCTTTTAAGTATTTGTAATTTTCTTTTTCTTTTTTTTTTCTTTCTCAATAAAACAAGTAGCTTCTTTTCAGCATAGTTGTTTCATTCTGTAAAAGATTTTGCTTTAGTAAGCTAGGGGCATTGAAAGCATAGTTGGCCGGAGTAACCAACACCCCTCCTAAGCCCAGGATAAAGGCTGTAGGACGTTTGGTCGGAATAACCAAACACTTTACTTTAGGTTGGCAGGAAAAATCAACTTAGAGGTTGGCTGGAAAAACCAACACCCCTCCTAAGCCCAGGTTAAGGATCCAGGCTGCAGCACATTTGATCGGAATAACCAAACACTTTTCTCTAGGTTGGCAGAAAAAACCAACTTAGAGGTTGGCTGGAAAAACCAACACCCCTCCTAAGCCCAGGATAAGGATCTAGGTTGCAGGACGTTTGGTCGGAATAACCAAACACTTTTCTCTAGGTTGGCAGGAAAAACTAACTTCGAGGTTGGCTAGAAAAACCAACACTTAGGACTCCTCAGCCGAAATAAGGATCTAAGCTGAAGAGTGGTTGGCTGGGAAAACCAACACTTATTGTTCTTCAGCCGAGATAAGGATCTAGGCTACAGAAGTTGGCTGGAAAAATCAACATTTACAACCCCTCAGCCGAAATAAGGATCTAGGCTGAAGAGTGGTTGACTGAGAAAACCAACGCTTATTGTTCTTTAGCCAAAGTAAGGATCTAGGCTGAAGAAGTTGGCTGGAAAAACCAACATTTAGTACTCTTCCACCAAAGTAAGGATCTAGGCTAAAGAGTGGTTGGCTGAAAAAACCAACGCTTATTGTTCTTTAGTCGAGATAAGGATCAAGGCTAAAGACGTTGGCAGGTATGGCCAGTCAGATTGCAAAGCTAAAATCGAGATATTTACCTCGGCTGGAAAGTGTTATACTACATTCAGAATACTTTTGAAAAGTAAAGGCAAGCATAAGAATAAACCGAAATAACAGTTGAAAAACAAAAGAGGTTTTCATTGAAGATTCAAATCAAGTACATAGGAGGGGCCTCAGCCCGGTTACAATTTTTTGTCCAAAAGCAAAAAGAAGAAAAGTACAGAATCAAGCAAAAAGATCATCTAAGTCAGCATCAAGAACAATCCGGTCTTCACCCAGGGATAGCTCGGATGTGGCAAGCACCCCTTGGTTAGGCTCGGTCGAAAGCACCGCATCAGCAGGCAAAGGTGGGATGGAGACCTCTGCAGTGGGGGAGGTAGACTGGCGACCGGGTTGAGTGTTGTCTTCTGGAGTCTCATCCTCATCCTCCTTCTCCCGAAATTGTTGCTGAACGGTAGCAGCATACTCCGCCAGTGAGCTCGATATGAAATATGGAGGAGGATTGAAGACCTCGGTCTCAGGTCCATGACCGAGCTGCGCCACAGCCCCCCTCTACCCGCATTTAAAGAATGGGTCCTTCGCAGCTTCACACTGCTTGATGTACAGGGCTTCGCCGTCTTTGAAACCGTGGTCCTCCGCATCCTCCAGTTTCTTCTCGAGCTTTGTTATTTCGGCATTCTTTTTTCCTTCAAGCTTGGCTAGCTAGCGAAGGTATTTATCTTTTATCACAGCCGCAGCCTTTTGCTTGTCTGCTTCAGCTGAGCTAACAAGACCGGTCAGACGACCATTCTTGGTTTGTAGCTCAGCTATCTGCTTCCTGGCCTGTTCTAGCTCGGCGGTCTTTTCGTTGGCCTCTGCCATGGCCTGCCTAGTGGTTTTTCGAAGTTCCAACACTCACTTGTGAGCGATGTGGTTTTTCTATATGGCCTGCAAAAGGATGGAAAGAAACTTTTTAAGTACGACCGAGCAAAAAGTTGTAAGAATTTGAAAGATAAGCAAGGGAGCTACTTACTAGCACCATGGATTTTGTGGACGAGCGAAGGGCCTTCAGCTCGGTTAGGTGGTCATGGTGCTCCATGTCGGGTGGAAGGCAAACGCTCTTGGCCAGATTGAATGCCATTAGGTGGTCTTTTTCAGTGACCACTGAATCAGTGTCTCGTATAGCACGGTTCTGAAAAGTGATCTTGGGAGCCCACTTGGAAGAGCTAGCTCGGTCGGAACGCTCCGGTTGTGGGTTCGGTGGAGGGCTTGGCGGAAGGATGAGATCTTCTTCATCAACAAGGTGTGGCTCGGTTGTGGAAGTCCGAGCACGCTTGTTGGGACGTGATGATGCGGGTTGCTGGGATGGAAGGGCCACCACGGTTTCCTGAGTTTGACCGAATGGTGGTACCTCGGGCTGGTTTGTTTCGATCAGGAGTGCCCTTACAGCTCGTTTCTTAGCCATCTCTTGCTCAGCGGTTAGAGGGATCAATCTGATTTGGGGCAAGTTTGGGTCCGGTTCAGGAGAGGCTTCCAACAAAAAGTCAGTTACCTTGGTCTTTCGTTTACCGCTATATCGATAGGTCGGCTCAAAATCCAGTAGCTCAGTCCAACTTCGGTTTGGATATCGCAGCGCGGCGCGAAGAACGTTCAAATTGGGGTAGTTGTATTGGGACTTGAGAAAGTTTAAATCTACATGAAGGAAGACAACAGTTAGTGCAGTTTTAGATGAGAAAACCGAAGTAAAAAAAGGCATAGAATGAAGCCGAGGTAACTCTACCAGCTACACCCTTGTTTCAATTTATTCTGTTGCCAGGGATCTGGGCTTGTTGGTCCTCAAAATTTCTAGATACCCAGAGGAAATCATCATCGTTCACGTCTTTATCCGGGGTATCCTTTATTATCTTTTCACGCCGGCGTCTTATTCTTAAATAATAGACCCATCCATCTTCAGCGGAGCCTATAGAATATTGATGGAAGAGCTCGGCTAAACCGAGATTAAGGCCAGCCCGGCGGTTTAGCTCGGCAATACCATTTATTATACGGTAATAATTGGTGGAAAGTTGGGTTGGGCAAAAGTTGGTCTGCTTAAGGAATTCACAGAGAAGAGGTTGTATAAGGAATCTTAGTCCGGTTTCTACTATGGACAGAAGGGTAAAGGGAACGAAGCCGTGTTTTCCCCATGGTATGATATCCAGGTCGGCTAAGGTGAGACGGACATCATCAGGGATGTTATAATCCTTTTGAAATTCAGCCATGGCACCTGGTGAGTTAACTAAGAACCTATACTTTTCCATTTGCGGTTTAAGTTATAAATGAATTAAACAGGAGTATTAGCTCGGTCGAAGTATGATGCTGAGTAGCTCGGTTGAGCGCTCAAAGGAGTACCTGGGCAACCTAAGTCTGCAAAGTGAAAAACAAAGGTGTTAAGCATAGATCGCTCGACCGTGCTACAAAAAACAAGGGCAAGATAAATGAAGTCCTAGCTCGGCTACGCAAGATGCTATCAATTTTTAGCTCGGTTTGAGCAAGGGGCTTTTTAGCCCGGTTGAGCCTTTGGGGTAGCATCCTTAGTACGGTTGGTACTAAGGAAGCTGGTTTAGCATCAAGTTTTAGCTCGGTCGGTAATGGTGGCTTTCTAGTGCGGTGGTGTGCAAACCTAATCTAATTCGCTAACTCGGCTAGGCAAAGCACAAGGTATTTTGGACTTATTGAAACTACAAATGAGTGTTAGTTCGGTTGTTTAGTTTTGCTGGGTTCACACCTACTACAAACAACATCCTAGTTCGGTTGAAGTATAATTTTGGATCAAACGCGTTGTTCTTCAGATTATTCATGAATATAATGGTTCTAGTACGAGTTTCTTTCCAGAAAAGTGGAAACTAAAGTGGTGTGTTTTGAAAAAACATATGAGTATAATGCTACATGCTACCAAAAAGTAAGAAAATGAGCAAAGATTCAGTTACTTACTACTGTAAAGTGAATGATCTGAGAGTGAAACAGCAGAGGCATTAGCCAAAGATGCAAAGCTTCACAGATAAAATGATGAGGAAGAATGAAGGCTCAAAACGAGAGAGATAGAAGGTGAATAGTGCAAGCGAATGATTCAAAAAAGTAGGGTTTGTTTTGTGGAAAATGAAGCAAAATGGCGAGACTGTTCAAACTTTTGCAAAATACGAAGATGGCGTGACAGCTACGCCAAGCAAATGACAGTTCGCCATGTGTCCTAGGAATGGGAAGTGATTCAGTTTCAGTACGACTGAAGAGACGTTTTGTAACCGTACCGATCGGTAGCCCGGCGGCATATTAGCTCGGTGGAAAGGCTTGTTTTTTAGCTCGGCTAGAAAAAGATAATCCCTATCATGCTGCGCAGATGGGATTAAGGGGCAATTGAGAGGGTCATTTATAAGTAAATTGGGCCGAGCTGGGTAAATGGGCCGATCTGTGGGTCATTGTAAGAGAGGCCGAGTAAAAGGGCCTAGAAGGTAGCTTGGTCCAAAAGAACTCTGTAGTTAGCCCGGTCCTAGAGAGCTCTGCAGTTAGCTCGGTCACCATACTCAGAGCGTAACAGTTAGCTCGATCATACCCTTCTGAACCAAGGTATGCTGAGCTTTTCTCAGGACCTTGCTACGGGTTAGCTCGGTCCAGGCTCAGTATGGTCAGCACGGTCTTAGCCAGAGAAGTCGATATATGTACAGTGGAGGGGAGGACTGAGCTAAGTAAAGCTCGGTCATTTTAGCCAGTTTAGCATGGCTGATATAGCACGGTCGTTTTGTCATACCGCCGAGATAAAACCATCTCACATGGTTTAAGCAGTGAGGAGGGTGTTGAAGAATAAGCATTATCTTTTAGGAATGTGATTCCTAGGAGGACTCTGCATGGAGGAATAAGAATCCTACTAGGACTGTGCCACGCGAAACCTATAAAAGCTCACAACATCACCCATGGAGAGGTAACACAACTTTGATTCCCGAATACACAGAGCTTTTTGTCTATTTGTCTATTTTGCTGACTTAGGCATCGGAGGTATCCGTCACACACCCGCCGGCTAGCTCACGTTTGTGTTTTCAGGGAGTAAAGCGACGTCATACGAAGGAGCGCAGACTTAATCAACAGGATTATACGAGAAGGTTTATTTCTTTCCCGTACAAGTAGGATAAAATATCTAACTTAAACAGTGAAATATATTGTAATGATATACACTGAACCTCACAATCAGATAATATAAACTGAAGCTCACAAAGAAAAATTATAATGACACAGAACTATAAAAATTCATAGCATGTCTATAACTTCAACAAATTGTAATGCTATTATCAAACTGTAGGTCACAAAGAAATTTAAGCTGAAAAACAGAGAATACACACTGAAGCTCACAAACAAAATAGAAATTGTAATGACATTACCAAATTGAAGCCCACAAAGAAAATAAAAATTGTAATGATATAATGAAATTAAAAGATTGGTATATTTTATAGAGCACAACAACAACGGTAAGTTCTCAAAATACTTTGTCAACCCAACGGTAAGTTATTGGAATTGCTGATGTAGAACGGCTATTTCTCAATTCAAAATTTATATGTATATAGGATGTAACTTTTTCATGTTGCACTTTCATGGGAATTTAAATTTATATCAACCTTTAATTTATTCCTAGTCCACAAAAGTAACCTACCTATTTGAACCAGTTCACAGGCCAACAGATTGAGGCAAGTGCGCATGCTCTGGCCGACCGGTGGGTCAACCAGCCGAACGTCCAGCCAGTCGGTTGACCGATTGGCCTACCCCCAACGTTACAGCACAGTGAAATGGTGAAATCTCACGCTTATCCTCAGTTTGATGAAAGTTTTGTTCCGTTCTCAATTTGATATGAATTTGGTGAAACCACTGGAGAGAGAAAAAGTGACTTTTTTCATCAAATTTGAATTTGATGCTTAATCTGATGCAACGTTGGAGATGGTCTTATTGCCTATTTCTGACTTTGGCAATGTCGCCTCCTCAGTCTCTAACTCCGCTAATCATAGTCTCTTCAACCCCCAACTCCGTCGACTGTTACCTCTCCAACCCCCATCATAGCTCATCTCTTCTCTCATTTTCTTCTTCTTCGCATCTCTCTCTCTCTCTCTCTCATTCTTCATGTCTCTTTTCTTCTTCGTCAACAACTCACGTTGCTCTTTCAGCCATCACTGCAACTCAGCCTACCGCTGCAACTCACCTTCTTATCGCTACAAATCGCAATCGACGCTGTTAGAAATCGCAATCTAGGGTTTAACATCATTTGTTTAAAAGAAAAAAGATGATAAAGGCTAGAGAAAGTATGGGTAGTAACGAGAGAAGGCAAAAGCGAGAAGGGAATAGGGATGAAGAGGGGCGATGACTGAAGGGAGTAGTAGCCGGCAATGGTGAGTGGTTAGGGTTAGGATTAGGGTTTTGAGTTTATTAGGGAAGATAAGGATAATATGGTATTATATAAAAATTAGTGGTGTGTATTAAGACAAAGTCAATATGTTCAATTTGTGTATAGTGTGAACAGAGTAAATGGTATTTACTGAGATAAATTGTGGTGTGTGAATAGAATTTTCCAAAAGTATATTTCAGCAAAATATATATATACACATACGTTTATAGTTAATTACATGAAAAATTATATTACACACACCCTACACCATATGCACATTTAATTATGCTATTTTCTTCTTTAATTATGATCAATTTTCTTTTTTAATTATAATATTATTTTAAGATATTTGTTTATGACTTTTTTGCACTTAGTTATGACTAAAAAAAATAAAATTATACTATTTTTTTTTATAATTATAAAATATATACGGTACACAACCTTTAAAAATGTGCACCTTAATCGTTTCGTAATTACATATACATGTACAATGTTATTTCATTTACATAATGATATCATACCTAACAATGGGATTCTAGCAACCCCATTAAACAATTATTATCTCGGGTGGGTATGTACCATTGCATCAAACTCAAACCATCCATATAACATTTTCGTTAGAGATGCCTTAATGCCGCAAATATGTTAAACTTTATATATATATATATATATAGTAACAGTGGGTGATGTTAGCAAATTAGTAAATTAAAAATTATTACAATTGGACATTCGACACTTTTTTATAAGCTTAAATTTTAAATCTCTCTTTAAAAATATAAAGATACAACCGCTAGAATTATGCTCAATTTATCTATTTGAGAAGAATTAACTGTATATAAGATTTTCGCAAAATAGGACACAATGCAAGACATTTTTGATATTTCAAACCATAATGTTAGAGCCATGTGTAGCGTACTGATCAATAAATCAACTTTACTTTCTTTCAATTGACAGAATAGAATAGACTAGACAATGCAAAAAATGTACTAGCTTAGTAATTGATTACAAATCACCCCCCTTGCTTCTCCAATAATATAGCCTATTTTTAAAACCAACGAGAAAATTAAGAGACTCCAAAGTCAATACCCAAGAACCTAAATTCATGAGAAATAATGCTAATACATGTACCTACCTCATCCAATTCCAAATGAATATGGGTTGCATCAATGGTTACTCTACATGGCACTACATTTTCACTGCCTACGAAAAGCAAACAGCGCTCGTATAGGCCATCCGTTGGTGGAAGATTTAACAAACAAGATTTTCGAGCTGACACGATACGTTGATTGCTGATTAACCATTCCTGATCTTTCACCAACAACATAAGACGATGGTGGCGACCCAAAAGCTCCGAGACATATTTCATGTCTCCATTGGCAAGAGCATGACGAACGCGAGTAGACGAGACTTGCCCTTGCTCCTTTGAATCACCAGAGCCTATATTTCTGGAGTCATGGTTCTGATCCATGACAGAATTTATAATATATGCTGACATACCATACTTATCGCATAGCTTTACCAGCTCTGATGCATCACCAGCAGCTTTGTATCCAAACTGGTAGTTTTCACCTACCACATAAAAGTCATTTAGTTCAATCATTCAAGTAAAGTCGTTAGAAGATATAAACACTCTGGGACTTGAAATAATGTCACCTGCCACAACGCCACGTACTCCAAATTCCTTTGATAACTTCTCAACAAACTGACATGGGGTGAGGTGGCGAACTTTTGAAAATTCGACCTGGTACTCTGTAGGAATCATGTTACCACAGTATGGAGCCCAGGAGGAAAGAACCCGCTTCCGGTCAAATTTGGCAACTATGGGAGCCCTGCACAGAGAAATTGATATCAAGTTTCTTTAACATCCCCAACCACCTGTTATTTTTGAAATGGAATATCATAAGCAAAGGGCTACGGTGATGAAGATCCATTCCAGCATCATGCCAGCTGTTTTAAATGGTTATAATCAGCCCAAGAAGTCATTGAGTCTGACTTCAAACCTAACTGATTAATGATTTACAAGATTTTATACAGCTTTGGAAAGTTTTAAAGAGTAATTATTCAAGGAGTTTTCCTTCAAAAGTTCTATTTTTATATTTGTCGGGCATCCCACATTAGTTTGCGGACGATGTCAATATGATGAATTTATAAGATGCAGTAGGACACTTCTAACCTGGAGGAGCCTTTTGGGTTGGTGCCCAAAGGGAAAAACCAAGAGGCCAGCTGTTGGGCTGGGTCATAGTAGAAAATACTTTAAAGTGGAGACTGGGCCATGCATCTAACATGGTATGAGAGCCAAGGCGGGAATGTTGCATCCCACATCGATTGCAGACGATGTCCATATGGACTTATAAGATAGTGCAGGACACTTCTAACTTGGAGGCACTTTTGGGTTGGAGCTGAAGGGGACACAAACTCATGAGGCCGGTTGTTGGGCCGGGTCATAGCAGTCAATACTTATAGATGAAGGCTAGGCCACGCGTCTAACAATATTTATCGGAAATCAAGCAAAATCTAGTGTAGAAATGAAGTCTAGGGCCAAAGGATATCTTCTCTTGCACTCACTACAAATATCCTACATGAATGAATGAAGAGGGTCCCACTTATGGATATTTCTTAGACACCATGCTACTGGGTGATTAATTTCCCTTTTCCACAATTGTAGGGTTGGGCGGGAAGAATTATTTTCTGAATCATAGTTATATAAATAATAATAATAAAGTTCTGAATCCACTACATTGCAATGGTAGTAGAACATCCAGTCCTCCGCCAATCCAATTGCATCTATAACCCTCTCTATATGAAACTCTTTTTCATAACTTTAAAACACTTCCTAATATGAAGCCTTTACTTGAAACACACCATGAACAAACCCTACAACACATGTCCAAAATATTTTGAAACTACTATACACAACTAGCTCTTAGAACTTACTAAACCATAACTGAAATTGACTGAAGCAAATTAAGCATAAACAAGACTCTACTAAAACTACTAAATTGAATATGGATGGTTTACAGGCTCCACCTTGAAATTATTGAAATTTCTGATTTTAGCCACTTCCTTGAATTTTACTCTTTCTTGCTCGTCTTATAGGTTGCTTCAATTTACCAATAACTCTCCCTAAAAGATTATTCATCCCAATTGGGACTAATATGGCATCTAATGGATAGCTTATATCTAAATGAGGATTCTGAACACCATATAGGATCCAATGCTTCCTATCAAGTGATAATTGAAGAAGATTGCATCAATTTCCATGACTTGGATTTGGAAATTAGACAATTCTGCATGAAGATTTCATATCTAGCTGATCTCTGAATTGGACAAGGGGGAAATTGGCCCAGCCAAACTAGTAGTTTACATTACACCTTCATCTTCATAGCAGATTGAAAGCTACCCAAGTAGCTTTTGTAATGTTTTCTTGTGCTTTCCTGTTCTTTTGCACCTACTGTGGAGGTTTCCCCTAGCACCGTACTCTCCTCTTTGCTTCCTAAATCTATTCACATTTTATAAAATATATATATATATATATATAGAGAGAGAGAGAGAGAGAGAGAGAGAGAATATATACGAAAATATCCACACCTAGGTTCCCAACCAAGTACTTCTGCCATTCCAACAAATGATAAAAGAAATGGAACTCCAATCTTTGCCGCTTGGATTGCAAGTTCTCGATGACCAATGTGTAGGGCATCAAACTTTCCCAAAGCTACTATCCCTCCTGGTAAAGTATGACCAAGAAATCATAAATGACATGTTTAAAATAAAAGAATACAAATTAATAACCAAGGGTCTTGCTAGCAAGTGTCCTAGGGCACAAGAAAAGGACAAAAATGAGAAACATAACACTTTTCACTAATTTCAAAACACTTCATTGAAAAAAAATTTCAATTTTTTTCACCATTTCCAAAGAACTTTTTACACAAATTCCAATATAAAATAATGCACTGGGGACACTTGTTACCATTTGCAAATAATTAAAAGCAATCCTTTCCGTACTCAATCCATTCAAATTATTATAGCATTAAAAAATAAATAACTAAACATTTATGACATACAAAATACTTATGGTGCCAACAATCCCCTGATATTTAAAAGCAAACTAAACCCAACCACAACGAACACTTCAAGGTTGGCATAAGTAAGAAATGGGTAAACCAGTGCACACAAAATCATTCCAACATCTATTAAATGGAGGAATAAATTAAATAAAACAATACAGAAGCCTCCTGTTACATGAGACCAAAAAAAAAAAAGGGACAACTAGAAGCTCTACATAAACTAATATAATCTCTCTCTAAGACTTTCCTTACGAAGGAAATTTCCGGCGGGTTGTGTTAGATACCTGGGATGTTTCCGGTGAAGGCGGCTAATGGACCACGTCGGCGAATCCTTTTCCTTAGAGGACGGTCCTTTGAATTTGAGGAAGTGGCTGGGGATCTGAGAGGCCATCATCAATTGTCCATTGTGGGGCATGGGGAAGGACTACAGCGGGAGGTGGTGCTGACGGGGTATGAAGTACAATGGATAGGTACGAAGCTGCGGACAGCGTCCCGTATGGTCGATCGCTATTTCTTGGGTCGCCTAGAAGGGAAAAGATGGAGTGTGGCAACCTGGATTCGCGAGGAAGAGAATGGCGGCTCGTCGGTGCAGATACTGGTGACGGTGGACGGCAAAAGGAATCAGGTTTACCTTTCTTTGTCAGAGTTTGGGAATGGGTGGGAAGGGGTAGCGCTAGTTATTGAAGGATTCGATATAGGGGCTGGCCGTGTGCCAAAGGATGGTGGGGTTAATGGGGGTAAGGAGGTCTTGGCTGTGAAAAGGGGTTTTCCAACGATTGGGGCGACTCGTAGCCCAAACAGTGGAGTTGACGTGGTGTAGGGTGTGGCGGAGGAAGGGTGGTTTAGTTTACTGAACAGGGCGTTAGTGGGTAGGGTGGGTTTCAGGGGGGGTAAAGGGGTTAGCTTTTTAGCCATGACAGATTAGGTAAGGCGGTGGTGGAAGGAGGTCGGGGAAGTGGAAATTCGACCAATAGGGAGCCAAGATTACCTGTTTGTGATGTCGACACGCCGAAACAGTTATGCGACGACAGTGGGAGATTGCAGGATGTGACTTGAATCTAGTAGGGTGGTCACCAGCAATCTTGTGACAGATGACAACAGTGTCGGAATAGAGGCCCAATGTCTGGGTGAGGGTGGTGGGCCTACCCATACATCTCCGCAGCGAGAAGACATACCGTACCATTGGCGACCGATGCGGCAGTTTTGTGGAGGTGGACGAATTGTCGGTGGACCTTGGGGTGGTCCACTTGCGGGTCAACTGGTGGCCACATCCTATCTAAGGTACTGGTGCGCTGGGAAAATTCATCATTTTCAATCCCTATCTGGCTGGAGGAAGGGTCAACGGTGGATGTTGAGATGTTGTCAAATGGAATGAGGGGAGAACTGCGGCAGGAGAAGGAAGGTCGAGATTGGAGGCGTGATCGTCGGAATTGGCGAAGATTTGGGAGTACACCAGATTTTTCAAGATTTGAGGGCATTCAACGGCTGGCTCAACGAGCCTTGCCTTCTACAGGGGTGAGGAGGTATCGGGGCTGGGAGGCCCAAGGCAAGCAAGGTTTGGAACTGTGCCCAGTGGGCCAAGGCATTAAAGAGAGAGCCTATGGTAGGGAAGACAAAAGGCCCGTAGAGGATGTTGAGATGTTGGGCTCTACTTCTTTAGGGTTAAAGGCCCATAATGAATTGGGTCATGACCCTGGACATGGGCTGAGGCTTCCTCTGTCTGGGTCCATTTTGCAATTGGCGGGTCAGGAGACAGATCCCCCAGTGAATCGGATTCTCGAATCTTTACGCACTAGTGTGGGGGAGTCCTGGCCGAAGTCGACCACAACGGTAGATATGTCGGCGCGAACGGAGCCGGGGCCATCGCCGACAAACGGCTTATTGGCAACTCTTGGAAATGGGTCATCTGAGAGGTTAGTGCACTCTATCGAAGGTCTTGGCAGAGTCGGTCTGACAATGGGCCCAAATTAGGTAGCTGCGACGTCAAGCGTGGAGGTAAGGACAGTGGGCCATCTGGACGATGAGGTGTGGAGGGCGTAGGAGGCTAATGGACTATCTTTTCGAGATGAGGTCGCCAATGCTGGAGATGGGGAGAGGCGAGTCAGGTTTGACCAGGATGATGTTCTGGTATATGGAGCCATGGCTGAGGCCGATACAGAGGGTCATAATGAATTGAGCTGGTACTGCAGCCTCTGGCTATGGACAGGGGCAACCAGGAGGGACTGATAGGTCCAACACAGGTGCAGTTTAAAGACAGTAATGTCTTTGGAAGGAATGGAATACTTGCAGTAGAGGATATATCAAATTGGGTGTTGGAACATATAACTGAGGTTAGTCGGTTATTAGGTCTATCATTCGAAGGGCATGAAGAGGAAGCCTTACGGTTATTTTCTACCATGGAGGCGTCGTGGCAAAAAAGGTCTCCTAGTAACCCAATTGGTACAGTGGCAGAGACTAGTCATAAAGGGGAACGGGAGTTAAGGAATTTAGTGTGTTCAATCAATTATGAACAGGGTGGGGCAAGGGCTAATCGTGACTTACGTAGACGTCGGGGGGTTCCTTTGTTATTAAAATGAAGTTAAAAATTGTCATGGAATGTGCGGGGATTGAATGATAGGGATAAAAGGGTAGCAATGAAGGCAATCTTGCGAAGTACGAAAGCTAATGTGGCATGCTTACAAGAGACAAAGATGGAGGTGTTGGGGTTAGAGGTGGTGCGAGAAATTTAGGGAGGCCGATTTGTAGAGTAGTTACATTTGCTGGCAGTGGGCACGGCAGGAGGTGTTCTAATCTGTTGGTACCCGAGGGTGGTTGTGAAGAAAGAAAAGGAGTCGGGTAGCTTTTCAGTGTCTTCTCTATTTCGGTGTGTGGCGGATCAGTTCCAATGAGTGTTCACGGGGGTGTATGGCCCAGTGTGGATCGCGGGAGTTCTTTTCAGAGTTAGAGGCGGTGGCATTTCGTTGGTCAGTGCCTTGGTGTGTGGAGAGTGACTTTAACATGATGAGGTGGCCAACTGAGAGGGTGGGGAGTTCCCGAGAGTGAGGCTCCATGCAAAGGTTCTGTTCTTTTATTGATGAAATGCAGTTAATTGACATGAAGCTTCAGGGAGGGCGATTAACTTAGTCGACTGGGCAGAGTTTGTCTCGGATTGATCGATTTTTGATCTCCAACGATTGGGAGGAACATTTTTTGGATGTTGTTCAAATTCGGTTGTCTCATCCGGTGTCTGATCATTGGCCTCTTTTACTCGATAGTGGGGGGCTCCACAGTGGCCCAGTGCCTTTCCGTTTTGAGAACATGTGGTTGCATTCAGAAGCTTTCTTAGAGATGGTTCGGGGGCGGTGGAACTCTTATGCAGTTACAGGGTCGCCTAGTTGTATGTTGGCGCAGAAGTTGAAATTACTTAAAAGGGATCTGAAAAGCTGGAATAGGGAGGTTTTTGGCCAACTAGAGGGTCAGAGACAAGCGGTGGTGTTCTTACTATCTTCCTTAGATGAGTTAGAGGCTGAAGGAGGCTTATCAATGGATGATGTTGCTAGAAAGGAGGCGGCTAGACAAGATTATGTCCGTATTTCACGCTTAGAGGAGGTGAGTTTTAGACAAAGGTCTAGGTGTTTGTGGTTGAAGGATGGGGATCGTAACACAAAATTCTTCCATCGAATGGCTAATGCCCATCGTCGGATGAATCATATTAGTCAAATGCGGATGAATGGGCATGACCTAGTAAATGAAGAGGAGATCAAGGAAAGGATTATGGATTTCTATAAGAATTTGTTTCATTCGCAAGAAGGGGAGTGGCGGCCAGGGCTAGAAGGGGTTCATTTTGATATGATTTCAGTCAAGGATAGGGTGGCCTTGGAGCAAGTCATTACGGAGGAGGAGGTATTTCGAGCTTTGCAGGCCATGAGTGGGGATAAGGCTCCCGGTCCCGATGGTTTTACTATGGCTTTCTATCAGCACTGTTGGAGTGTGGTTAAGGCAGGCATGATGGCAGCACTGGAGGCTTTTCTCGGGACTGGGCAGTTTGAGAAAAATCTTAATGCGACTTTTTTGGTTTTGATTCCGAAGAAAGGAGGGGCTGAGGACATTAGGGACTTTCGGCCAATCAGTCTGCTTGGGAGTGTTTATAAACTGTTGGCTAAGGTGTTGGCAAATAGACTTCGCGGGGTTTTGCAGACAATCGTGTCTGACTCTCAAAATGCTTTTGTAAGGGGTCGGCAGATTTTAGATGCAGTCTTGATGGCTAATGAATGTGTGGATTCCCTGATCAAGCAGGGGCAACCGGGTGTGATTTGTAAGTTGGATATAGAGAATGCCTATGATAATGTGAGGTGGGAGTTTTTATTGTATACTTTGGATCGTATGGATTTTGGGAAGACTTGGTGTAGCTGGATTCAGTTTTGTATTTCTACTGTGCGGTTGTCGATTATGGTTAATGGTACTCCAACAGGGTTTTTTCGAACATATTGAGGTCTTCGTCAAGGAGACCCTTTGTCGCCACTTTCGTTTATTTTAGTGATGGAGGCCTTGAGCAGATTGTTGGAAAGAGCAAGTCTTGAAGGTTTGCTAGAAGGTTTTGTGGTGGAGTACCCTACAGGAGCACATCTGAGTGTTTCCCATTTGTTGTATGCCGATGATGCACTAATCTTCTATGGGGCGGTGGCGGAACAGTTAGGTTACTTGAGATGTGTTTTGTTGTGCTTCGAGGTTGTCTCAGGTCTTTGGGTGAATTTGGAAAAGTCTGAGTTGATTCCAGTGGGTCAAGTGGAGGGGTTGCCAGTGATAGCAGCGGTCTTAGGCTATAAGGTGTCCATCTTGCCGGTGACTTATTTGGGTTTGCCGTTGGGGGCGTTTAAGACTATAGGGGTATGGGACGGGGTTGTGGAGCGGATTCAACAATGGTTCGCAGGTTGGAAGAGGCAATATCTGTCGCAAAAGGGAAGGTTGACTTTGATCAAGAGCGTGCTAAGCAATATCCCGACATACTTTATGTCAGTGCATGTTAATCTGGTGTCTGTGGCGCGGCGGATTGAGAAGTTACAAAGGAATTTTTTATGGGGTAGTAGGGGTGCTGATTTTAGGTATCACTTGGAGGATTGAGGGCAGATTTGTCAATTGAAAGTGGCAGGGGGGTTGGTGAGCCCGAGCGGTTGTGTAGGAAGGTGATGGCTGTGAAGTATGGGATAACTCGGGGGAATGGGGGTCAGAAGCGGTGCTGGGTTTGTATGGTTGTGGGTTATGGAAAGGGATCTGGTTGGGAAGAAGTAAGTTTTGGGGTAGGGTGGGTTTTTGGGTCAGTGATGGGGTGAGGGTGCGTTTTTAAAAGAATTGATGGTGTGGAGTGCATTCATTGGAGGCTCGCTTTCCTTAGATCTTTAGTATTGTGAGGGATCAGGAGGCTATGGTGGCATCCTATTTCAAAGGCGGGGTGGGGTGGGGTGGGGTGGGGTGGGGTGGGGAGGGGGTGGTTTGGGACATTACGCTACAGCGACCCGTTCAAGACTGGGAGGTTGATCAGCTGGTGGAGTTATGGGGTTACTTGTATGGATTGGGGGTGAATGGGGTGGGAGAGGATGTTTTGTGCTGGACTATTGGGGCTAAAGGGTGTTTTTCAGTCTCGTCATTCTATTGGAGCTTGATGGGGGAGGTAAGGCGGGATTTTCCTTGGAGGAGTGTTTGGGTGCCAAGAGTTCCATCTAAGGTGGTTTTCTTTATGTGGATGGCAGCTTTGAGTTGAAATCTCTTGATTGACAACTTGATGCGGCAGGGTCACAATCTAGTGAATCGGTGTTGTATGTGTTATGATGCAGAGTCTGTGGATCATTTGTTCTTGCATTGTCCGGTGGTGTCCCCATGTGTGGGCCTTTGTTTTCTCTCTTTTTGGGAGTGTCTAGGTTCAGCCGAGGCGGGTGGTGGACATGTTGTGGAGCTGGCGCGGGGCTTGGGTTAGGCGTCGACAGCGGCATGTGTGGAATTTGGTCCCTTTTTGTTTGATGTGGTTAGTTTGGTTGGAATGTAATAGATGCACATTTCAAGATATTCAACGCAATGTTAGTTAGATTGAGAGTCGCTTTCTGGTTGTTTTGTATAGTTGGTTAGAGATGAAAACTAATCCGGATATGTTTAGTTTTTTAGAGTTTTTGGATATAGGTTAGAGAGTGTATTTTACCCTCTTGGGGATTTTTGTATTCTTTGCATCATCTTGATGCTTTCTCAATAAAGTCCGCATACTTATCTATCCAAAAAAAAAAAAAGAGAGAGAGAGAAAGCCTTACAGCGGAATAAAATTGCCAAGGAATAACAATCAAGTGACTGACAGACTGTAGATAATAAGGCATATAAGTCCCAAAATATTAGACAAAATAAATAAATAAATGTTTTCTTATATAATAATAATTTACAGAGAACTGACCAGAATCGGAGTCCAGGGTTTGAATCTCACTCCCCTAGCTACAATCTCTGATGTACCAAAAAAATTTATAAAGAACCCAGGTGGAGAAAAAAAATACACTAATAAAACCTATAACAATACACGCAACCAAAAAAATGCAATTGCTATTGCCAGATAAAGAAATTTCTATGAAGTATTCTACAAAAGTATTGTCCACTCAAATTGGATAAGAATTGATTTTGTAGTAAAGAAACAAAAGAGAGCTACAAACTAGTCCAAACACACAAAAAAAAGGTGTACATTTATCTTTTCCCTTATTACAGAATGACAGAAAAATTAGTATAATCCCCTTTCCACTCCACATTCCAATTTAAAATTATTCATGCAAAACTGCAAAACAATTTCTTTGAACAGGTTGTAAAATTAGAAACCTTCATATATATATATATATAGATAGATAGAGAGAGAGAGAGAGAGAGATTCAATAAAAAAATTGAACCAAATAATGCAAGCTTGAAATTATAATTTTTTTTAAATGCATGAACGGCAAGATGAAAGAGGAAAATACGTTACAAGAGTTGATTGTTGATTGATCCCCCAACTTATTTAAGTCAATAAGAAGGATGCCAATGAAATTATCCAGCAACCAACTTCAGCTCAAACCTAATCTATGACGTCTTATGATAGTTTGACAAGTGGCCAGCTCACTTTAGCTAAGGGAGCCCTTGGGAGAAGAGGTTGAGAAAACATGAAAGTACCCAAAGGATTCTTGTGTGTATCCACAAAGAGCTAGTTATCCTCATATTGACCAGTAGATGCACACTTGGACAAGCCTCATACCTATTTGTTGAAATCTTATCGGATGATCCCTTTTCAATCAGCTTTCAACCATAGTACAACATTCCGCTATACTTAACTGAATTTGAGTCTGAACTTCAGGACCACACAAAGAGCTTATCCGAATTTCACAACGCACACTTCCAAAAAGCTTTAAGAGTCTACTTTGAACTCCAATTGGTTTGGTTTCCAGATCCCCAATACCTTTTGAGTTATGACTATTTCACCATCAATATGTCAAGATGAAGTAAATTTTGTAATATACTCATAACATTTTCATTTTAAATTGAATCAAGACACCTTTATATGGTTGGAAAGCTAATTTCAAAGCACCAAAAGATAGCAGAAACAAATTTTAAAAATTGAGGAATTTTGCATATAAAACAAATGGTGAAGGTAGACCCTTTTCTTTTAAATGTTTTAACTTCATTCTTCATTTTAAGCCTAGAAAGCCCCCACTTTGTTGATTGTTCAACATCTGGAATAATGCCCAAAATCCCATGTGATTTGGCTATTCAGCAATAGCAGAACAGTTTACCACGTGGGTTAAGTCTCTACAATAACACCCAGGACCTTTCTTGGTCTGACACAGATTGCCCGAACCTTAGGAGATCATTTTGATACAACCCAAGTGCAATTTGGCCCAGCCAGATCCATTCTAGCACATTCTCCAGCAGCCAACTTCTACTCAAACCTAACCTATGAGATCTTATGATAGTTTGACTAGTGGTCAACTCACTTTAGCTAAGGGAGCTCTTGGGAGAAGTGGTCAATAAGACATGAGATGAGAGTTCCCCAAAGATCCTTCTTGTGTGCATCCTTCGATAGTAAGCATGAAGGACAAAGGTTAGTTGTCCTCCTATGACCAGTAGATGCACACACTTGGGCACGCCTGAAACCTATTTTGTTGAGATCTTATCAGATGACCCCCTTTCAATTTGTTTTCAACCATAGTACAACAATGTTGACGTCAACACAAAGCCACTCCAAAACTAAACTAACGTAGCAAAAACTACTAAAACCAACATTTTTCCTACACATTTTCCTGTCCTTCTGAGCATTTCATACCCCAAAACACCTGTCACAACATACTTGGCTTCTCCTTTCTACAAGTAGAGAGCTTACCTTACTATTTTGAAGCCAAGCAAAGGGAACTAAGTTGTTTTCCTATAGAACACTTATCCCATAACATTTTAGCAGCAGTTTACTACTCTGAACTAGCCTCCAAGGCTATGAAGCACAGATACTTCAAATAGGGTGATGTATCTGTATTAGATACTTATACTACTTGGATACTTGCGGATACATATTGGATACTTCTTAAAAATATCGGATACTTCTTAATTAATTTTGGAGTATTGAATAGCTAATTTTGAAGTATCGAATACTCCAAGTCACGTATTACTTGTTTTACGAAATTAGAATTGTAGCATTTTTTGCATAGTATTATAATATAATATAGTTACAAGAATAAATATAAGAATATTTTTCGAATAGTTTGTTTAGTTCTTTAATAAGAAGAACATAGTAAGTTAAATAATATAATTTGTTAAATTGATGTATCATAATTGTCTCATGCACGCCTCCTATAACTATATAGAAAGTAAGGATTAACAAAAGAATATAACAATAGTAAAATTAAATATCAATAAATAAATAAGCAGGTAAACTAGAATACAACATTTTTACTAATGCCAAAGGAAAAAACATAGAGACAAATTGTGGATTGTTCTATTATATTTACATAAATGAAATATTTGCAAGACCTATTTAAAAGATAAACAAGCTACTAGCTTAAATTAATACCTAAATCTTAAATGTTAGTATTTTGCATTATAAATTACATTGAGATTTCTCAACATTCTTCAATTTATGTGTAATTTATAACTAATAATTTTTAAAAAATATATTTTTCACAAATGTATCCTAACCGTATTCGTATCCTATTTTTTAAAGTTTTGTCGTATCGCCATATCCGTATCGTATTGTATTGTATCCGTATCTCATATCTGTATCCATGCTTCCTAGCTCCAAGGCATATTTTTTTACAGGTCTCAAATGCTTAACTTTTGAACCCCCACGTAGCTTTCGTAATGCATTCCACTCTCTATTCTAAACATTGTCTTCTCTAGCAGTAAGCCCATCTTCTTCAGTTCACATATCAACCATTTTTAATTATCTTAGCACATTGGACCAGCCAACATGTTCCACCTAAAACCAATGCCTCCGTTAGCTAGATTCTAGATGTGTCGAATCACACTTGCTCTTGTGTTTTTGGGTGTTTCTCCATTTTAGCCCATCAAGTGTGGACTCCAGAGCCCATTCGAGTGCCATCTCAAAGCGAGCCAAAAAACACCCAATAACAACTGACGTACCCTTAAGTCAGCCTGATGCCTCGAGGCCACACTTATGCTGGGTCTAGACTTCCCTTGAACCCGTGAGCAGAGATTGGGCTAGCCCACAAGCCTACACCCAAAACGTGATCCCCACAGTGTCTCTTGTTCATTCTTCAGTAATCAAAGACAAGCAAGCAAGAAACATTCTTTATCAAGAAAGAAAATAAAGAAGAGTTTATGATTTCAATGAGGTGCATGCATCCATTATATACATAAATCAGGGGACAATAAGGAAAAATAAATAATCAGTAAAGAGAAAACCTGCCACGGAGGCCAATCCTTCAGGTGGAGGCTCGCGATCATCTTCATGTTGGCTTTGCACAAGGAAAGAAGAATCAGACACACTGATAAGAATAGGGATCATTGACAAAAGCAGGATAAAAGTAACTGAATATAATTTCCATATTTTTGGGGTTACACTCACTGGTCCAGTGAGTGTGAAAGCTTTCGAAAGAGCATATAGTATAGTAGAATAACAACTAAAAGATGAAATAAAAATTGAAAACGCTATGGGAATCTTGAAAGAACAATTCCAAAAACAAAAAATTTGTATTTTTTCAAACACAAACACTTGCATGAATTGATGCTCTCAAACATTGTATTGAGCCTCATACTGCTAAAAGTTTATTCAAAATCTCTTCTTTTTATTTTTTATTTTTTATTTCTTCTGTTCAATTCAATCCAATCCAATGCAAAGACAATGAATAAAAAGATGCAATTTATGTATCAAACTAAACTTTAGAAATTAATAATGATTTATTTTCCACAGTTTTCTCAACAAACAAACAGATGGTAATTGCAATTTTCATATAGAATAGAAATAAGAAGAAAAAGATAATAAAAAAGGAAAGAAACGAACCTGAAACAGTCAGAGAGCACAGGAATTCCGGCGGTAGGCGATTTGGGTTGAAGAGAAGCAGAAAGAGGGAGGCCGAAATCGATGTTTGAAGAAGAAGAAGAAGAAGAAGAAGAAGAAGAAGAAGAAGAATTTGATCGTTTATCAGAAAGAGGGGCAACGGAGGAGGGAGGTCTGAGCATCAAAGAAGATGAAAGGTGAACATTTCTAGAGTAGCAAAAACCCAACCCTAGGTGGTTCTGATTACACACTCGTATGTGCTGCGAAATACGAGAGCTAGTAGACATTATATTGTTATTCAATCACTCAGATCACTTGCAGAAGAGCAAACTAGAAGAAGAAGAAGAAGAAGAAGATTGGGAGAATGATGAATGAATCAATGAGTTTGGTGTCGGGTTGTGGTTCTTCTACTTCCTACATTGGGGACTTCTTCTGTATGTAAAGTTGTCCAATGCAAGTCCACTAGTTTTCCATTTTTCTCTCTTTTTTTTTTATTTTTTTTGTTTTTTTATTTTTTTATCAAAATAATTTTATATCTATTATGTAATTTTTGTACAAATACCAAAATTGTGTCATGCCCACAAACCAAAGTGAAATTGCAAATCAATAAAAATATAGAAATTATAATAAAAAAATATACTATGAAAATAAAAAAATATAAAAATACTAAGTGATTAAAAAATTGTGACCTTAATTGCACGTGACGCTTACATATAAGTATCTTTGTAGCAGGTCAAGAATTATATTATTTTGAAGAATTTATTAATGCTTACCATACTTTTTCTTTTATAAAGATTTCAAAATATAATTTATATATTTAACCTACTCTGACGGATATGGGAAAAAGAGTCCCCAAAACAACAAATACAGAATAATATGAAACTCTACCTCCCTTCCTCTCCTCTGGCAGTTCTGAGCTACTAGTTTGTTTTGTGTTTGCTCACACAACACAACTGTTCATTTTTTAGAATACAAATTATTTTCAATAAAATAAAAAATAAATATTTTTGGTAAAACTTGGCCAATTCTTCTGAATCCGACTTTATCTACTCTTCCTATATTAAACTTTAAACTTGTAGACATGACTAGTTTTAAAAAGAAAAAATTACCTTCAACCAAAAAATCAAAATAAAGATTCAATCCGTGAACAAAACAAACAAAACAATTGGGTTTAGATTGAATCTTTTGCCTTTTCAGTTCAAAACAAATGATATCATTGACCAACTATATATATCTTGATTTTCTACACAAATAGATTGAAATCTTTTACAAACCGGACCAGCCTTACTAGCCAGGAAGAGTCACAAAACTGCTCATCCCACCCCGAGCTCACACAACACAATTTTTTTTTAAAAAAAATAAAAATAAAAATAAAAAATGATATACATATTTGAATCGCTAGGATTCTTCAATGTGCACCCACTCATCTATCGTGGTACACATCAATTCTTGGAACTTAATGCAAAATCGAAAGCCACGAAAGAGGCATACAATGACACAGTTGCAACCTCAGTAAAAAGTATGGATGTACTACTGATTTTAATTTATCCGCGAGCTATTCCTTCTTCCCCACCACTTCTTTCTAGCCTTATCACTAACCCCTTCTTCACTTCCAAGCTTGTTCAGAATTACCTTTGTTTCCCTTAGTCTTGTCCCATAATCCTTCTTCCACGCTTCAAACATCTGTTTCAATCTCCGAAGCTCACGATCCGGGTTCAAATTTGCCTCGACCTGACCCGACTTTACCTCCACCAAGAACTTAGCATCATCACCGAACACTTGACTCCTCTGTTCAAATTCTTCAGCCAACCGACTTATCACACTCAGGCCCGCACTCATCGGTCTCAGCCCATTGTTCTCAGGACCCCTGAAGTTGCTTCCAGTCTCCCAGCTGTCATCGTTGAGGTTGACTGATGCGTCAGAATTTCTCTCGGAATCCTCAATCGCAAGGCTCTTCTTCGCAATGGAAAGGCTGGACTGGAGCGATCTCATTTGTTTCTGCCAGACTTCTTCCATGGACTTCATTTTCAACTCGTATTCGGACCATCGATTCTCATACTGTTGGAGCCGTTGGTGGAGGATGTCGTTCTCCTCTTCTTTCTCTCTTAGAGCTGCCTCGGCTTTAAGAACTCGGCGTTGTAGCTCAGCAAGGAACGATGACTTCACCAACACCTCATCTGACTCATTACCCTGCACGACTCATCATAGTTACCTCATACGCAAAAAATACAAGGGGAAATGGAAAGAGAACAATTCACATAATAACAACAAAAACTATAATGAGCCCACCATGATTCATTTTCTTGTAAATATTTAAAGCGTAACATATTTCAGTACTCTCCCTCACACATCGCCTCTCATGAATAAGCCATTATTGTGGCAAGCAAATGGATAAAAATGACGTCTGTGCTTGCACGAAGTTGCTTTTGCCTTTTGGGTCCATCAATATACAGATTTGAAAGAAAGAAGAAAAGCAAGTGCAACGACAACAGAGAGGTGTTCTCTATGACCTCTGCCCCATCATATCATACTTTAATAACAAAATTAACCATAATGCATACAATAAGAGTAAATCTAAGTGCACAGATGATCCTCAAAAAATGGGACACAAACATGATACGACGGATAAGTCCCACACATGGTGGGAAACACTATTTGTCTCCCATTGAAAATCTTCAAGAAGAAATCAAACTTCCTCATTAAAAAAAGAACTTCAGTAAATATTCAGTGTCTTTAAAACAAGCATAAAAAATGAAAGAATGTAATCATTGCATAGGTAGTAAAAGCCAAGGCAGAGTCAACGAGTACCTTTCTGCCACCAAATTGCAGTAATGCTATGTCTCCTGAGCATCTTCTAACTAACCAGCCCCGAATAACTGCAAAATAGCAGGTCAGGAACATGAAACAAACAAACTGTGCAGCTGCATAAATAAATTACCTTAGGAAGGCAATATCAGACTGGAGTTTGCCCACTGTAGGGGGTTTCAGCAACTGTCTCAAAACTGATCACCCCCAATGCAGTTATTCATTTTGAAAATACAACTTATAAATTTCCAAACTATTCTTCAGAAAATTAATATCACTAATTGCTTTTTTATAATCTTTCTTATTTTTTAATAAGACTACAACCTGCTCAAACCCAGAGTGCATTGCCAGCTTTTCTGTGAATTCATATATCATGTTGGTGACTAAGCAGGACTCTCTTTAAAGGTATTAGGCGTACACCAAAGGTACTGACAAATTACCTGATTGTATTCGAATTGATGCATCACAAACATCTACAAATCTTTTTCTGTCAATCCTGCTTTTCACTTGCTTTTGTATGATCACAGCAGCTCTATGCTTCTGTAGCAGGACTGCATATTCTTTCCTAGTTTTCTTACCTCGGACAACTGTAAGAACAGATTTTCAAAAATCGATATCGTAGGTCCATTTATGATAAATTAGGCTACCTCGTAAAAGGTATTTAAAAAAATTCAGACTATAGGCGAACGTTGACATACATGATTGAAGGGTGGCAATTCCCCTCTTCAGTTCCTTGAGGTAACGGCGAGCTTGGTGACCTCTAAAACAGCTTTGAACGCGTAAGATACCATGGAGAGTACAGTTTCTTGTATCCTCCAGCACACCAATCTGTATAGATGGTCAATGTCACACAAAGATTGATGATGAATAAAATGAATGACTTTGTTTCTAAAATTGAATTTCTGATATTTTGTCCAAGCATAAGATTTGTAAAAATTAGAGAATTCACAATTCAGCCCATAAAGTATAAACACTCATTAAACTATACAGAATAGTTAGTGTGTGGGCTGGCTTTTTGCCACCTCTATCCATGTCATATGTAGACATCATGTTTTCTTATTACCACTACCATGTTTAGGTGTTGGGGCTTCCCTCTTCTTCCATTTCTTTTGTAAAACAGATGATTTCGCTATAAAATTGACGAGTTTCCCTGACCAAGATTAAACTATTTGTGGAAAGGCTTGTTAGGGTCTATCTTCCAATTTCACATTAGTCCAGAAAGCAGTCTACAAGGGTATCAGTTACGTAATACTACAAACAGTTGTAATTATAAAATAAAAAAGATTAAAATACTCAACAGAATCAGCAAAAATGTGTAATGCCCAAGCAACGAAGTATTTGGAACAACAGTTAACAGTTTCTACAAGCTTTTATCACAAGTCAACATTAGGACTGCAAATGAACCGAATTGTTCACGAACAGGCTCGGCTCGACTCAGCTCGAATAATAGACTCATTTAGTAAACAAGTAGAGCTCGAGCTCAAATAAGCTCGGCTCGTTTATCTCCATTTAAATTATATAGTAAATATATTATTTATATATTAAATAATATAAACAATATTTTTATTTAAATAAATTAAAAAAAATCTTACCGAGCCGAGCTCGAGTTTCATTAATATTAACGAGGCGAGCCAAGCCAAGCTTGAGCTCAGCAATGCACGGCTCAGCTCAGCTCGTTTGCAGCCCTAGTCAACATATACCTAATACAAAGGCCTAAACGTAAAAATTATGTAAAATCCTTTCACTTGAACTACCTCATGCTGCCAAAATCCAAATGAAAATAGTCAGGTATTTCAATTCAACTAGATCCGATGCATGTGTTAAAACACATCACCCACGGAAGTTCTTTCCTTTCCATCAAGGAAATTTACTACATTTGTTGTATAGCATCTGTAGATGGGCAAAAGCTCAAACGTGCGGCCCTCCCTTTTTTGAGATAGGTTTATAACCTTTTCCCATAACACATGTTTGGCCAACTCATGTACCAAAAGATCATCACCAAATGTTGGTCTCGCCACACTGAGAGGCAGGAAGGGGTGAACTGCCTAGATATTTAAACCTCTAGCTTTAGCCCCAGTAATAGATGACATATCCATGAAAATTGCAATATATCTGTACGTTCAAGACCTAAATATATCCTTTTTCATTGATTTTTTACTTTGATATTTATATATTTTTCTATGGTCTTCCAAAGCAAATACCAATATTTTGCAATGTATCCATTTGGATATTTTTGAAGGTGTGATATCTATTTTATCATCAAGCTACTACTGACTTTAGTTATGCAAAAAGGCAGCTCAACTCAAGCTGTTTTTACTCAATGTGGGAAAACCCGTCCACATGCACAGAAAATTTTCAACTTTTACCCTGTTAGGATGAAGGCCTTAGTAGGATTATCTAAATATTTGCATCTTTATTGAATAAACTAGATTGCAGAGTCAATTGAAAGTGTACATCTTACCTGGCCAGTGCGGAAAAACAATTTTGTGTAGCCAACTTGATACATCTCAGGCAAAATATTGAACTGATGAAGAATTGCAACTGAAACACTTAGTGGGTCTTGCGATGCAACATTGTCCAGTAAAAGAAAACCATACCTAATGCACGATACATGAAAAGAGGGCATTATAAAAATAAAAATAAAAGGATCATTGAGACAAGAAAAATCAGATGCTTGAGAATTTATTACACAATTTTTAGCATGTCAATAGAACTAAAAAAATTAAATAAAATGACACCATATTTCTTTACCTTCTGGCAAACTTTTGATGAGTCATCCTGGTAGGAAAGCCAGATCTTGATATTCGAACAACTTCTAGGACCCCACAGCATCTTAGCTGCTGCAGCACAAGTTCTTGTTCATACATTCCAGGAGATTGAACGTTGTTGGGTTTGATACAACGAATGAAATGTGGTGTTGTACTCTCTAAACGTTGCATTAATTGGAACAATTGGCCCTAAATATCAGCAAACATGAATCAAATTAAAGAAGCCAACTCATCCTGAAAAGAAAATTTTATACAATATCATGTGATAAACCACAAACCATGAGGGTCAAGTATTCTCAGAAATGATAATGTAATATCATGTTATACTAATCCATCATTTGTATCAGACACAAACCCATGTGCATATGAAAAACCAAGAGTCACCCCAAATTTAAGACATATTTTATGATTATTTATTTCAAGGCTACAACATATGTAACCTCCAACTCTTATGTACACAGAAAAATATTCATATTTCACATTCTATAAAGAAATATTCCTACATTTTGGAATCTACATCTGGATCATAAATAAGACTAGTCATAGAAACATGGGCCAAACCTCTGTAATCAATTTGTACATGATCTTAATTAACAATACACCCCATAAGTGGTTCATCAGTCACTACTATTTTAAACTTCAGTAAAATATCGCTTTCAATATGATTGAAGTTCACCTAAGAAGTTCAAATCCATTCTTGCCACTGCTTAAGCTTTTGTCCAAAAAGTTTCTTTTATGGTTTATGATGCCTTTGAGTTAACACCGCTTTTGATTCTTGAAGCATTCTTAACAAGAGTTGAAACCAAAAGTCTTAGCCATGCAGGATTGGTACCCACTATAGTACAGCTTAGGAATACTATCTGTTTTTCTCTCATCAATGTAGCACACACATGGGACAAACACAACATCACAAATATGCTAACACAACAATTCCTAAGAAACTAGGACATGCACACAGTAAGGACACCAAATCATATTACTATTCATATACTTTTGATGCATATAATGTAAGAAAAATATCTGATGTAAATAAATATCTAAAAATTCTACTTACAAATGCAAAATATGAAAGACGAAATCCCACAAATGCCATATATAATGTACGCCTCTTAGAAATGTTTCAAAATGTATTTGGGGTGGTGGGTTGCATTCCCAAGAAAGTCAAACCTTAGTCATGCTAAGAGATTCACCACATAGGTCTTATTAGAGACTCTGAAAACTGTCGTCAAAATGGAAACAGGTCCTCCCTAGAAGTGTCCATGCTACTAATACTCTCATTACTATTAGTGACATTTCTGATTCGCTATCTTGTATTTAAAAATTTTATGTCCTTGAATAAGTCACGTTGTGCCTTTTTAATTTGATAGAATGGGTTTTTAA
Organism: Camellia sinensis; assembly: GCF_055761805.1. Lineage (NCBI taxonomy): Eukaryota > Viridiplantae > Streptophyta > Magnoliopsida > Ericales > Theaceae > Camellia > Camellia sinensis. The sequence continues at coordinate 7,936,089 of NC_138971.1, forward strand.
AGAAAATTACTATCCATGTAAATGGCCCAGACACCCTTTTCTTTGTTTTGCTACTTCAATGCTAATTAGAAAGCAAAAAAATAAAAGAAGAAATAAAATTTAAGTGCCCCAAATGTCACACAATGCCTCTCAGACATTCATGCTATTCTAATTAGCATAAATGGCGACAATGTGAAATTCCATGATCAGTCTTTGGGACAAACAAAACTCCAGAAAGTGAATGTACCTTAAATTTTGCTGCAACACTTAACTTTTGGGAGTCTGCTCCACCTGATTTATATAGTGCACCAACAACAGGCTTCTCAGATTGAGCAAGCAAAGACGATGCAAATACCTGAGGAAGGTGGCATTTGCAAGAGGATAATAGTTGAATGGTATCCAAGTGTAATAAATCACGATTCTTCTCCAGAAACCCACTTGTGTCATACATAACCTGCAAGGAGCAAGTGGAACTATTACTTCATTCATCTGACCGAAGTGAAAAGGTGATACAACTAAAAGAATTAATGGCCCATCACCTATAGTACATCTCCAAACTCAAGAGAACTTAGATAAATCAACTTTGGTCAGATTTGGTGCGGTAGTTTATCTTCTGCTAAAACTTGATAAGAGTTTTCATATCTACTTGGCAAGCATTTGGATTGTAACAACAAAAGGAATAACAATGCAGGATTTGCTACGGTAAATAAATACCTCGCCAGCATAATGGGAAACACTAAAAGCTTTGCCCCGTTCTCCCCTAAAACAAGAATTGGAATTTAGATGCTGCTTAAGCTTGTTGGCAAACGTCAAATCTGTACCATTTGGGAAGGTAGACTCTTCATCTAACAGAGACAATAACCCCAATGGTTTCTGCATCCAAGAAAGAGATCAAAGGGCATTACTTAATATGTATATACATAATAAATGTGACAGACAGACAGTAAATAACAATAGGTTTAAACCTTTTAACAAAAGCACCGGAAACTTTATTTTCATTACCTACCAATCCTCCAGCCCAATTTCATGTAAATAATATATCTTTGAGTCAAGGAGAGAGAGAGAGAGAGAGAGCACAAAGAAACTGATACACGATGCAAACTAGCATTAAAAATTTTATGCAGAACATTTGGTACTCCATCATATGAATTGTAACATCTGATACAGACTTTCAACATCGTACCACGTAACTATTCATAACATGAGGGGGGATAATGTTTCAATTTATACAGCACATAAAAAAATCAATATTAGATCTTCATGGTTCTTTTGGATTTTGATAAGGCACAGAGGACAATATCATCTTATACTAACAACGTTAAAAACACAAGAAACAAAACACTACAAACACTACACATCATAATTAGCACATTGAAGCCAATGCATCAATGATCTCTATACCTTTTCAAAAAGATTCAAACAGTCTTGGTTGTCTTCAAAATCAACTCTGGCCCAATCAATGCCATCTTGGATATATTCCTAACACAGAAATTTCAATTGTCAATCGAAAAGAGTTACAGGATAACTACTCAATAGATTTGACCATCACTAAAATGGACTTTCTGTCCATTGTAAACAAAAAGAGACCAGTATTCTAAGATCCAATGGAAAGTAACATTTTTAACATTCCCATATCAATGCTGAACCCCATTGATGTTCCTGAAAATTTGAACACGAACTCACTGGGGTTATCATTGAAGTATGAATCATTGACAATAGTTGGGGTTCCCACGCGCCACAAAATGTAATGGCTTTTTTTTTTTTTTATGGATACAACAAAAAACAATATTCATAATTTCAGGTGTCCGGTAATCATTTTTTTTCCCCTGAAGTTTTATTATTCAAAAATCAGTATAGGTTAAGGTAAGCACCTGTCTGTCAATTAAAACCTTATGGAAGGTAGGTGTAATTATTTCAAAACTGTGAGGCTTACTCTATTTTTTTTCCAAACTTCAGGGGAGGTTAGTGTAATTTACCCTAAATAATGTATTCTATACAATCAAGACAAATAAATTGACTTAATACTAACAAAAAAATTTTTCCAGTGTTCTATCTATACCCAGTTTGCATGTGTAAGAACCAAGATGAGCGCTGGAGCTGAAAATTTTGCTCACCACTCTGACATTTACTTAACCTTAGTCAAAAACACTTCAAATTGATGAAAACTTTTGATCTTCAAGATGAGCATCTATCTGTCAACCTGTTGAATGCATTTTGCAGCCTCTTTTTATATATATGGGTGTACATGTATACTGAAATTGACAAGTTGCTTTTTTACACACATACATATACGAGTCAAAGATGTTAGAAAAGTGCAATTGTCATTGCCCACTTATTTCATCATAAGGTCATGAATGTGAGCCTAAGTGATTATATTGTTCCAGTGCGAACTCTAATTGATCCTTCTTTTGTGGTAACTGTTGTGCAAATTATTGAGTTTAAAATTTTGAGTCGCATGAAATTTACTGGATACAATACAACAAATCCTCCTGTCCCATCCACAAGGCTTCATTCAGCATAAGCACTAATATTTCAGTACTCAGAATACACAAAAAAAAATGGTGACCCCTCATGCAAAAGCAGGGTCTCGAAAGGGCAAGAAGTACACAACCTAATTGAAAAGCCCAGCCCACATTTCTCCTTAAAACCCAGGTATTAAGGAGAGGGAAACTGGAGTCTTGTATGGGGCAACTCCAGGCAATGTGGGACACATTTCAACACACCTTCCTGGACCACAACATACAGTAGCCAGACAGGCGGCACACCAATCACAGGCCCAACTAAGCTCTAATACCAAATTGAAAAGCGCAGCCCACACTTCTCTTTAAAACCCAGGTATTAATGAGAGGGAAACTAGAGCCTTATAACCAGCACAGAAGGGGCAACTCCAGGCGATGTGGGACACATTCTAACAAGCCTTGTTTTCCACGCTAAATTGACCAATTTGTTTTATTTACTTAATACTCTTCAAAGGTCACTCCAAAATTTATGCAAGTTAACTATTTAACAGATGTATAAAACCAGGGTAATGAGCTAGAACTGAAAGTGGGTTCCAACTTTGGATAAAGTTCTGGTTTACTCAACCGAAGACTGCCTGTGCTTTTTAAGCCTAATTATTACCAGAATTTCTATCTGAAACTTGAGAGAAGAAATCATAACACACAGAATCCCTTTTCCTTTTCTTTTTTCTTTTTCTTATTTTTTTGGGGTGCCATCTGGGACACTCAGAATTTTTCAACATTGATTTTCCAGGTACTTAAAACACAGTCTTGAGAAAAAATTAGAACAGTTACCTCCTGCTCTAACTTAAATAAGTGACGATTGAAGTGTTGCTGCAATCTCTCATTTGCATAATTTATGCAAAATTGCTCAAAACTATTACTCTGAAAAAAATAAAAAAATAAAACGGGGTTATGTAGCATCGTTGCTTATATCATTATAAAAGAAACGTAAAGATAAACACAGTAAAGCACAGGAACATACATCAAATGATTCAAAGCCATATATATCAAGAATACTGATGGATCTTCCAGTACGACGTTTGCCCACTGCAAGAGACTTGTTAATTTGCTCGACCAGCCAGTCAAACAAACAAGAATATATTGATTTTGCTAAAGCATCTCTTGTGTCAATGGCCTGAAAAATGGAAGGCAGAATTGAAAGATCATCACATTTGAGTCGGTTCTTACAAACTTTAACAGATAAAAATAACTGTAAAAACTTCTGGAACTTGACAAAATTTAAGGGCAATCCTCTGTATTACATATCATATGAATGGAAAGAAGATTTTAAAAATATGTAGCTTCCACTATGAATTCCTTTCCAGAAGTAGCCATAAATAGATCCAATGCAACCTATTACAACTTTATTAGATGAAGAAGAGAAAGAAGTTGCAAAACTTATATGAGGCATAAGCCTTGCCAATTGGACAATGTCATTTAATAATTTAATATGAGAGGGAAAAAAAAGTACTTGATAGAAGTAACACCTTTAAATGCACATTTATCATTAAAATAAATTTATAGAAGATAGCATGTATTGTAGTGTAGTAATATGAACTCAACATCGTGTATATAAAATATGAATCTCATATGCTCTCAACCAAAGGTCACAGGCCAATGCAAGATCAACATGTCACACTTGATACACAAAACATGTGCAGTCTCTGTCTCGGTGTGGTAGTTTTTATGCTCCCAACATTAGGCCATGGGGCAGGGCTCAAAGATAAATGCCCAATTTACCAATTTCCAAATCATGACATGAGTTAAGTATTGACAGTATCTTGAACAGGCACACTTCACTCAACTTGCAATATCAATGTTACTATATGAACAAATTAATGATGTCTCCTAAGGAGCTTCTGCAAAAGTATGAATTCAACCATCCCATCATAAAATATATAAATATATGTGTGTGTATGTATAATAATAAATAAACAATAAAAACAAATATACTGAGTTCATGGCTAAAATCTATCATTTTGAGGCACATTCTGTATCTATACTTGTGAGGTGCCAAACAAAACCATTACACATGGCTAAATGATGCGGTGCTTAATGTCACATCCTGCTAAATTCTCCATGGCAAAAATCCTACCAAATGGGAGCTTGGAAGAATGGAGCCAATGGAAGAATCTAGAACTTCCTAGCAAACTCTAGCACATGTGAGATCATGGAGAATTCTAGAAGCCCCTAGATAATTCAAGTACATACACACTTATACATGTAATTAGACTTGTAGATATTTGTATAAATATTTCTAGAAGGCATTCTAGAATCTTCTTGTAGCTTGTAAGAAGGCTTCCATGGGAAGCTTCTACATACCTCTTTCTTGTGTATTCAAGAATGTTCCAAATGTGCCTATAAATAGGAGAGGAGCTTATTTGCTCCAAACCATCCAAGAATTGTACAATTTCTCTTAAAGTGAATACAAAGGCATTCTCTTAAACTCTCTGTCTTCTCCTTCTCTTTCTTGCAAACTTGTGAGTCAAGCTAACTTAGTCTCACTAGTAAGGCTTGTAAGCGTCTAAGCGCCGCACGGAATGCTTGGAAATAACCAAGGTCGTGACATTAAGCTTTTATTTCGTCATTTTTCAAAAAGGCAGGTATCGAGTACTAAAACCAAAAAAAAAACAAAATATAAGGCAAGACAATGATGAAAGAACAAATCCAAAAAAAAAAAAAGTGAAATCCATGCATTGAATATGTGACTTCAAATTTCCTATAAAAGTTTCAAAATTTTGAACCCAAAAGTTGGTCCTGAAGGAATTTCCAATAAGTCCCACCATGAGAACATCATGAAGGCACAAGTAGGGCTGTAAACGAACCGAGCCGTTCATGAACAAGCTCGAGTTCGGCTCGTTCAAACTCGGCTCAATTAATAAACGAGCCGAGCTCGAACTTAAATTTTAAGCTCGTTTAACAAACGAGCCGAGCCCGAGCTCAATAATACTCAGTTTGATAGGCTCGCGAGCTCAAACATATATATATTATACAATATGTATATATTTATATAATATATAAATAAATATAAATATAATTAATAAAATATTAAACTTACAATTTTTTTTCTATTATATATGTGTCCATATATATATATATATATATTGTAACTTCAACTTTGGAATCATTTGTTTCAGCTTTAGTTGACTGGAGAAGCAATGGGCCACCACATGGGACTTTTATAAGCATTCACCTTTGAGCATACTTTTGTCATGGACCGATGTGGGACTCTTTTGTGCAATTCCTCACAGCAACAAAACGGCGTCGTTTTGCTGTATCATGTTTCAAACAATCTGTCCCACATCGTTTACACAATGTTGTTCAAGGCAAATTGATATCTATTTATGTTATGTGTAGTAGTAGGCTGGCTTGAAGTCTTGTTTCAAGTGTTCCAAGAGTTTCACTTGGCCAACGAGCCATAACGAGCCGAGCTCGAGTTAGAAAAATTTTATGTGAGCCGAGCTCGAGCTGATATATTTGAGCTCGCTTCGAGCTCGAGCCGAGCTCGAACATCTTTAAAATAAATCGAGCAGAGCTCGAACAATGATAAACTCGACTCGGCTCGGCTCGATTACACCCCTAGGCACAAGCCTCATAAACCTCATGAAACAGTGATTCCTAACTCCACAAACCTATGATACATGCACTCAATAGATCCACTTCAAATTATCCAAAATAAGATAGTCAAACCATGTATCTGATCTTAGTAAAAAAATAAAAACAAAGAAAAAGCCTCTAATTTCAGTTGAAAAAATAATTTATGAGGGCTTAATATGTGAAGAACCCGCCAAAAGCATCTAGTTCATTGATACTACAATGCCATTCATAGATTGACTACAATGTACAATCTAAAATATGTTATGTTGCCCAATAAAATAATTTACCTGAGATTGAGTTAGCTTTTGAACAATAGTATCATTCCCAACTCTCATTTTGCGAGTTGATAAAGCTAGCTTTAATTCAGCAACAGTACACTCAATCAAATTAGCAACAGTGGTTAGACCTGAAATTTGAAAAACCCGAACTTAGGAGAATTCATAGAAAGTTCAAGAAGCAATGAAAATAAACATGTATATATTATAAAACATATTATGTGCTCTTCATGACTGTAGTGCATTAGATTGATAAGTAGAACTCATTTACATGATTTTTACATTGGTGGCTTACCAAAAGAGGAAAAACAGACAGAATAAGTGATGGATAGAGAAGAGTACTAATTTACAATTACTTTTTGGGCAAATTACATTTTACCCCCTTCAGCTATTGCCTCAAGTCACTTTACTCCCTTGAACTAAAAATTGTAACACTTAACCTCCCTCATCTATTAATTTTTTTCAATTTGGACCTTAATGACAGAATCGCCCTTTCAACTATAGGGGTAAATTAAACTTTACCTCCTTAAACTATAACTCAATATCACTCTACCCCCTCAACTATCACTCTACCCCCTCGACTAAAAAAATTGTATGATTTTTAAGCTAAAATACAGTTTTTGATTTTTGTTTTTCAAATTTTCAAATTTTTTGTTTTTAGTACATTTATTCATATGTTAGTAAAAACTTTTAAATTTTTAGATGCACCTAAAATGTATTGTCACAACAAACCAGGGAACCCAACTCTCTGGATCTCCCATTTCAGACTTCCGAACGCAATAGCGGATGTTCCATGTTGCATAGCTAAAATGTATGTTCTCCGGATCTACCATATCGGACATCCAGTAGGTCTAACAGATGACTGATCAGACCCGGCAGACACATTTCCACGTGCTTAGGAGTTGGGACTACAAATTAGGCACTTGGCCATGTCTTAGAACCTTAATAATGCCTAGCAATCCTTGGTTATGACAATTAGTTGGGCTCCTCGCGTGCCTTGATTGTAGGAGGTGCAGGAGTGTAAAGGATTTATTTGTGAATCCTCTTTTGCTTTAACAGATTTTTAGGAGAGCTCAATTTTTGTGTTGAGCATTTTTGCTATGTGCAAAGCTCTTTTATCTCTTTTTTACAGAGGTTGCACCCGTTTTGGCGCTTTCTTAATAAACATTTACTTATCAAGAGAGTATTCAGAAATATTTTCACTCCACATATATCTAGATCCCCGTGAGTTTTGGGGGTAACAATTGTAATATTTTTTATTTTGTCTACAGAATTCTATCAATGAATTTGTATAGATCTTTTTTATTTTAAACAATATTTGTTTTCTTCAATACATGGTTCAAGATCTCTCTCCCCCTCTATGTGTGTGTGTAATACATCTATAAATATCACTCTCCCCACCCCCGGGGAAGAATTTATTAATCCACCCATGCTATCATCAAGACAATGGATTGAAGTGAGAGAAATAAGGAGAAATCAGCTAATATGAATAATCAATCTAATCTATTAATAGTTCCTCTCCCTCTTCCAAAATCCTATGAGCTTGCTTAAAAACAAGCTCATATGAATTTTTGATTTGATTATAAGGACAGCGGATGGCATTCATGAAGTACCATCAGCAATGCAATATTTTCTAAAGGGGTTTCAAAACCTCTTCACTGCAACAAGGATTGCCATGTCCATGTTCAGCAATCCGTCACAAGCATTTGAACCCTTGAACCGAAGTCCCTGGGGTCATACTCAAGAGCAACAGGCTCAAGGAGGGCTAGTATGGATTACTATGTCCAAACTGCAATAAATAGGATTGTTCATTCAAATTCAACCTGATCAGTGAGCAGAAACAGTTCACTGATCATTTGCCCAGCAATTTAGGAGTGTTACTACCTACAGCCAATAAACCAGCTAGAAGCAAAATAAATAATAATAAATCAAATGAACAAAACAACTATGCAACTGTTAAACTTTATCCTTTTAGAAAGATTGTTACCTTCATCCGCCACAGGTTCAACATGGTTTTCATTATCAATCACTATAAAGGAGACATTCCCCAACCACAAAACTGCAGTGAGCATTTTAAATACACTTTCTTGATCCTCTTTGCTAACATGAACAATATCCAGAGCTTCCTGAAGAGTGAAAAAAGACACAATGACGTTCATATATAAATCAACCCCTATTTCTAAACTTGAAGGGGAAAGGGAAAAATAAGACTCTAAAAGCATTGATGGTTATAACTGTGCTCATAATAATAAGAAGAAGAACAAGAACAAGAAAATACCATTACAATGCGAAACTGTTCAGCATCATCAAGCCCAGAAATTGAATAGCAATTGCTTTGCCTCAAGTATTTATATTCATTTGCACTTTTCAAATTCAACTTCTCTGTGTTACAAAGCAACAAATTGTAAAAGAATAATAAATAAATAACAAAAATGGGCAAAAGGTGTAACATAGAGTAAAATATAAAGGTTGAAAAACTAAGCTAACATATGACCTTGTCATGAAAATATGCACAAATCTGACACAAACCAGTACAGTTTTTCAATCCGCATGATCCTTCAAACAGAAGTTCAGAACGTAAAGAATATTCAGATGTGCTGGTGGAATTTTGCATTGATTCCTTTTTCTTTTTTCTTTTGTGATGAGTAATTGGCGTTGGTTTTATGAACAAGGATGAGCACTTTATAGGCGCAACATATGCAGTACTTTTCTATAATTAGTAAAAGAAGCTAGAAGTTGTGTCAATCCTGTATTTTGAAATAAAGAGGGCAAAGTATCATTTCTCTGCTTAGCATACAATACTCTCTTGACAATGATGGACAGATATAGGATTGAACTATAGTTTCTAAAGCTTCAACTCTGGAATCAATAACACTAATCGTCCTGTTTAACCCTTTTTTTCCATGACAACCACCTGGCTAACAAAGAATTTATATCACCTTGCAACTTAATGTTGCTCGTCTCATGCACTCATCGCATGCATGGCTCAAAAAGTTCTAAACAAACATTTTTAAAGGACAGGAAAAAAAAATTACAATTCAAATAAAAAAAAATGGAGAGACTGATTAGCAAAATTCAAGAAATGGATAGGACTCGTCTCTGATGTCAATTGATGAAGAGCAACTGTATATAAACACTTCCCAGGAAAGCTCCTATACCAAATACTAATGCATTTTAAGAAGATGTATCCTTGGTTGAGGTGGACTCAGCTGTGAATAAACATTTAAAACTTATTTGACATTAAAGCAATTGGAAGATTATGCAATTGATTTATTCTAATTATTAGTTTTTCAACTTTATTTTTTTTCCTGAAATCATGGTACATTTTCTTATATCAGAATTTTTTGGAGGTTTAGTCTTCTAGGTATAGAAATTGGGTTATTGTAATTTTCGATGTTGGCAGAATTAATTTTAAAGGCATCTTGATCTTTGTGTTCTTCTGAAATGACTATAAATAGGCCTTTTGGTGGAAAACCAGATACACCCTTCAACAAGGATCAACAATGAATATATGAGGAGTTCCAACCTCTTTCTCTGTCTCGCCTTGTGCCCCTTCCTCTCTTTTGCACTTCCCTCTTCTTATCCCTCTAAAATCTATTGGCCTTCTCCAAAGATTAAGAGGCTTGGAAGTCACTTCTTAGCCCTCCCTGTCTCATTCTTTCTTCTCCTCTTTTATTTCCTTCTCTATCCATAAACAAGAGACATGAAGACATATTCCACCTCCCAGTCTGATCTTCTACTCACCCCTCTTTTTCTCACCACATCCAGAAAGTAAAAAAGATGATAAGGGAGTGGTCATTTTTGTTGGTCAGTTGAAGATAAATTCTGAACTGTCGATATAGTTGGATGATGGGACAGGTTACCCTACTTTGGACAATTTTCTGAATTTTGTAGGCGCTATGGAATTATTAGAAGGCATAGCAGTACAGACTTTGTAAGGCTCCTATTGACAGGGTTTGCGTCTCTTCAGGACAGGAGGATTTAATTACATTGATAACCATTTTGAGTATGAATATAAACGTTTTAATCTATACTCTCTTGAAATGGGATGTGGAATTTTTAGGAAAAAGTGTAGAGTGCAAAGGCATACCCAACTCAACAAACATTTGCCATAATTGATTGGGGTCAGCTACATTGGTCTATTTCTCGAGTAGGCTCTATTAAAAATCATATCCTCAATCAATTATATCCTTCCTTATCGCCTCTACCCATGTTTCCATTGAACTTCCTCTATTTCTTTCATCACCCTAACAAAGATCAAATCACTCCTTTCTGGCTGTTTAATTCGTCTATACAATAGACAGTATTTTCCTAACAATGGACTTGGCCCGCTAACCATTTGTTTGCGTGCTTTGTTAGCATGGGGAATATAAAATTAATGACTGTAACAGTATATGCAGTAACTGGATGCTTAAGATAGTATGATATGAATACAGCACATGGAAAATTCAATAAGACAGTGGGGAAAAATGCAAGTTTACATATAGACTATGAAGCACCGACACTTCAAAACAAGTGTCGTATCTGTGTCAGACACATGGACACTTCGGGGACACGCGGATACTTTGGGAACACGTATGGGACGCACCACCTGCCATGTACTCTTATTTAATTAATTTATTTTCAGAGGACACTTCGGGGACATGCCAAGTTATCTTTTCTCCCATTTTATTTAGTACTTTTGATGAATATTGAATGTTTATTATTTTTTTCTTAGATTTAAATACTTAATAGATAATCTATAAAAAATATATATAAACTATAAGTGTTAATTTAAAAGTGCTTTTTTAAAATTAAAAAAAAAAATTAGAGTTAGTTTTTGTTAATATTGATTGTTTGTGGATGTAATATTAATCTAGATAACAAATAAAAATAGATGAAAACATATTTTACTGTCGTGTCCTCGCCATGTCTGTGTCTCCATTTTTTGAAATTGCTTGTTCCGTGTCCGTGTTCGTGTCCACATCTATATCTGTGTCCATGCTTTAGCATATAGATACCAAGTGGAAAATCTGAACATAATTTATAGCTACCCATAACATGCAATAAACATGTCACAAAAACAACAGCGATGAACGATTGTACCTCCAAGGGCAAGTGGAGCTCCAGCACAAAGTTGATAAAATATATGATATGACCTTTCCCCTTCCGCACATTGGACTACTCTAGACTGTTCATCGAACAAGTTGGATTAGTAAACTGTATGATTAAAATCAATTAGACCAAAATAAAAAATGAGGGCAATATAGACATACCTTCTCAAGTAAAACTATACAAAATAAGAAATACGTCACCAGGAGAGAACAAAAAAAAAAACAAAATTATGTCAGTTGGTCATTGAATGGAAGCAATAGTGAAAAAAAAATACTAAGGACCACAACGCAAGAAGCTATCTTACAAGTTTGAATCATGGCACCCGATATTTTTCCAGTTTCACTGAAGTGAATTTCAATCAGCTTTCCCTGTGACAAGTTCGTTGAGATTATTATTACTTGCAAGGGAAAAGGGCAACAAATATAAAATTCATTTTCAAAGAGTGGTAATAATTTATCAATGTAAACATATATTAACCCAAGGAACAACTTAAATGCCTAAGCAAAAAAAAAAAAAAGGGATCTTACAAATCGACTTGAGTTGTCATTTCTTGATGTTTTTGCATTACCAAAGGCCTCTAAAATCGGATTTGTTTTCAATATTTCATATTCTATTCCACTACCACCTCCAAGTGCAGCCAAATATTGCATTGCTATCTTTGCCGTCTCAGTCTTTCCTGCTCCACTTTCACCACTGGACACATAAATAGAGTGTGTATAACCAAGGCATGCAGTGGATATAATTTAGAACAATCAAGCACTTAATACAACAAGTCCTCACTAATTACCCCTCACAGAAATTTCACCATTGTATAATCCCTGTTTATAAACAACGAAAAAGCATCATAAAATGTGTAATAGTTTTCATCATGACTTGATGCCGTATCATATATTAAACAAATGTTTCCAACCAAGTTTTGAAGGTATGCTTCCAAAAATATAAATCAAATGATATCAGGTGTTTTCAAATCAGAAATTGACCAAGTTGAAGAAGATGAAGAAGCCAACTTTACAGAAGATAAAATAATCAAAATTTAAAACCAGGCATGGTTTTGGGAAGAGGAAGAACGATACAACCAGATTCCTATGCAGGACACTCCAGCATCAGCTGATGTGGGAAACTATTTTCAAAGAAATAGACAACTCCCCCAAAATTCCACACAAGTCAAATCAAGGAGCATGTCATGCCATTATATCAAGTAATGATAATGTGAAAGAGCACTTTCAGCAACATGACATAAGACCTCCAGGTATTTTGTGCAGAAAATTTTCTTTATTGATTGCCTGTACAAGATAAAATCCCTTGATTGCCTGTACAAGATAAAATCCCTCCTAAGGCACAGTGCTGGCTGCAAGGACAAAAGCCTGGGCTGTTCAAGCATGCCACCACTTCATGCAAAATATACAAGTAAATAAACAACTAAATAAGGTTGTGATTGGTAAAGTTGCTGGCTTCATTTTTCTGACAACGAATGTATTTTTTCTGATAAGTAACTATTAAACAGTCTTGGTATAACTCAACCCCAAAAGCTAACTATCGAGGTGAGGGTGCCCTCACGCTTTTATACTATGCATTACTTTAGTATCCAGTCAATGTGAGACTTTGCTTCACACCTTCCCTCACGCCCAGCATGCTCATTCAGCAGTACCTGTGGCATACAGGCCAAGGACATGCACCCTACCCATCCCTGGTACTCCAGCTCTAATACCACCAATTATCCCAAAAGCTTAAGCTATTAAGGTGAGGGTTCCCTAATGCTTTTACACTGCACGTCTTTCTTTTTTTTTATGACCAAGTGTCCGGACCAACTTACGCGCACATCAACTAATTCCAGGACCCAAGCAAAGCGCCCCCTCCACATGGATCAGGCAAATCTTAGGCAGAACCCGCAGGCGTGGTCCCAAGAAGCAAATTGCTCCTAATGGAAGTTACACCTGAGACCTAGACGGAGCACACCCCTAGATCCCAAGTTGCACTTACTAGGCCAACCCCTTGGGATTCACATTACTTTAGTATCCAAGCAATGTGATTCTTTAATTATACAAAACACTGCATCATCAGAAAAATGACTAGTAGACTAAAATGTAAAACATAGAAAAACATACTGTAAAATTATACAATCAAGTTAGCAATGTTCAACTGACCTTATGATGATAGATTGATTTACTTCATCTGAAAGAAAAAAGAAGAAACATTGTAAGAGTTTCACAAACTCATGGTGATTGATTACCAAACAAGGCTTAGGTGTTAAGAAACCAAAAATCCAAAGTTATCTAGAAAACAAAAACAAACTTAGACCACCTCGTCTCATTTCCCGAATGGCTGTATCTGTGATTGCATACACATGTGGGCTCTCAATAGATTTGCGCTTATATGCTTCAATATAATTATCTCCATACAAAGGGACTTTCTTGAAGGGATTAATGGCAACCAACACAGGTCCTGCTTTTGTCTAGAATGGACACAGAATTAAGTAACACACAAAGATATCAGACAAACCAGACAATTGAGGAGCAAATTTAGAATACAACTCAACATAACAATAGACACTTACATAAATAACATCCTGATTGTATCTATACTGAAGATTGTACAATACTGAAGGTTCATTAAGATAACTTAGTTGCATCAGATCATCTACACCATCCAGAATATCAGGATTCGCAGGTAACAGACTTTCAGAATTTACCTTCAAAACCTAAAATTTAAAAGCAATAAAATGATCAATTGAATTGCCTAACAAAGAATAGACATTCAAGATTTAATATGTTTGCTTACTTTTCCCTCAGATAGTGATACAACAGATTCAGTCCCTGAAGTTGATAGTACCTTCCCCAGCTCCCAGTTCCCATTAGAAAGTTGAATCCAAGATTGAAGCTTCTGAAAAAGTGAATTTTAACAAGTAGGTAAAAAAAAATCAATACATAGTAGATTGACTACGTTAGCTTCAACCATCAACAGTTTGGATACGGCCTACATATTATGGTGTAAAATATCAAATGCTATTGCAATATTTTGCAGTTCCCATGCAAAATCACTGCAACTGTCACCACAAAACAAAAACAAAAAAACAAAAAAACAAAAACAAACAAACAAACAAAAGGGAACAAAATCTATGAAATTATTTCTGTTGTTGACAAGTTACAAAATTCCCAACTTCCAAATTCCAATAAGCTCTGCTTCGAGGTAATTATCTGCAAATTAGATCTACAAATTCAAAATAAAACTGAACTTACTAATACAATTCAAAACAAATAACAGTATTCCTATTTTACACTTTGTTTTTTTCATCTAATGATACCCATACACATAATGGCATAAACATGACCACACACCAGTAGTTCATAAAATTTTATAGCTTCTCAAGCAAAATTCTATGGAACTCAAGGTTTAACTTTGTTTTAGTGATATTCTGAAAATTTTTATAGTCATGGGAGGCTAGTAGTAATAAAAGATATGGCCCCAGATAAAGCAAATTAGACAGAAAACTATTGTCACAGACCCCAAGCACTCCCAAAAAGGTTATATGAAGCTCAATAATTTTCCACCCTTGGGATATTTATTTTTTAAAATTTTAGATATTTGTTTAATTTCACGCAGCAATGGGAAATAATATGTACAACATGCTCATAAACCATATACTATAAAATTAGTAGACAAAACTTAGGGGGGGAAATGGATGAATTTTGTTAACGAAATTTCTATTTTTAAAAGGTTTTTTTTTATGGGATATCATTATAAAAGCTTAAGCTATTAAAAAAGAGCATCAATAGGGATGAAAGTTTAACCAAGTGAACCAAACCGGTTGGAAAATTCAATTCTCGGTCAGTTTTTGTCACTGAACCTGTCAGTTCGGTCTCTTCGTTTTCTTTTCTTTATTTTTTTTGAAATTTTTTTTGTCAGTTTGATGTCAAGCCACCTTAATATCAAACAGAAACTGACCGAACCAGCCGGTTTAGGTTCACCTAGCCCCTCACACAATCACTCCCTTAACCTCTCAGTGTGCCTGTTGTCTCGTCTCAGCCTCCTCCTCCTCCTTCCATCCCTCCCTCCCTCTCTCCATAACCCTGACCCCCTCTAGCTCTCTTTTCAAAGTTTTTATCCCTTATTCTGCTCTCCAATCTTAATCTCTCATCAAACCTTCAACCTCTGTCTCAATCAGTCACTCTCATGAAACCCTCAATCTCTCAATCTTAATCAGTCATTCTCATCAAAGAGAGGGTAAAGTCCTAAACCCTCAAGCTCAAGCTCTCAATCTCAGGTGACATCTACGACTCTCCTTCTCCAGCGATTGCATTCTGCAATGAGTTAGAGGTCAATTGTTGTGGACATGTAGCACCGATCGTCGCTCTTCCTCTCCGTCAACAGCAGCAATCATCTCTTTCTCTCCCTTAGGGACTCACCTGAAGGTAATTTTGAAACCCTTGTTTTAATTAAATCAGTTAATTTTCTGAATCCCTAATTTTTATTGCAATTTTTTAATCCCTCAGGCCTCACTTGCAGCAGTTTTTTTTTTTTTTTTGGGAAGAACCAAGTGACTAGAACTCTACCATTACAAAATATCTAATGTTATTGAGGATTTCTATTACATAGAACCATGCTACAAACTATTGAACAAATTATTTTCTCAATCCATAAACTAGCATATACACAGAAATGAGGAGTATTTTTAGCTAAGTAAACTCACAACTCACAAGAAACTTATGTTTTGGGATGTATCCACTGGTAACAAAAGATAATATAGCAAGTTTAAAATCAATAACACCCTTGGATATTCCTGGACTATCGGTTCAACAGATAGCACATAAAAAATTTTGTTAAAACAAAAAAAAAAAAGAAGCAAGCTTTCTCACGAAAGAGAAAAGAGAGG
This sequence comes from Camellia sinensis, assembly GCF_055761805.1. Lineage (NCBI taxonomy): Eukaryota > Viridiplantae > Streptophyta > Magnoliopsida > Ericales > Theaceae > Camellia > Camellia sinensis. Next base: position 7,952,405 of record NC_138971.1, read on the forward strand.
CAATGCCTGGAATAAAACTTTAAAGGTTCTTTGATCTAAATGTTACAAATCCCAACTACAACTTGTAAATCACTTGTATTTTGAGTTGCATACTTGGATACCAAATTTAAAAAAAAAAAAAAGAAAGTTTCATGTACCCCAACACCTGCCATGGAGCATTCCTTATAAGCAATAAAACTTAAAAGAAAAGCTAAATAACATGCTCAAAAAATATGTATATATATATAAAACAAAGAGTTAAACATAGAAAAGAACCTTTTATCAATTTAATTTCAATGACAGCCATACTCCTCTGCTAATTAAGTTTTTACTTAATTAAGAACTCTTAAAGTACAGGAGTTCACAAAAATTATTGGTAATTTAGATGCTAGTTACTTATCTTAGCTCCACAAATTGAATACTTATCTTTTGCAACAACAAACCCTTAAACAGTTGTTGTGCAGAAACTCCACCAGCACTTAAAATTTAAGCACCTTCTCCCTTAAAATCGGGCAAATCCCAACCTTTTCCCTTATACAAATCCCACAACCTTTTTCTTCTGCCTTTAAGCCCAAAACTTGCAATCTATCCTTAATCTTTGTAGATGGTACATTTTAAATATCAAGTTTTGTGCAACATCACGTGCATGCTAATTTAAACAAGTTATAATCAGAAGAACTTGTGAGGATGATATTACTACATACAGGCCATTGAAGAAGTGAAAAATGCACATAGATTAATCCACAATGCAAAGGGTATGTGAGATTCATTCACGGCAAAAAAGGAAAATTCTGAGCTCGACATCCTAATTAAAACTCAAACTTTGAAGCTACAAAATACCTTCTTTGCAGAATATGGGGTGGTGTCACTCCACTTGGATTCAGTACGCAATGGGGCAAACGGTCGTAAAGGAGTAGTTGCCAAATCCAGATCCTCATCTCCCACAGATGGCCTGGCCTCAACGGTTACATTAAATCTACTATAAGGTGATTCATCATTATCTGGAACCATGTTGTTATTAACTTCCTCGCTGCCCTCAACAACCTCACGCGCTACATCACCGTTTTCAGGAATGGCATTGGGGATCATGTTACTGTTGCTTGGATTCACAGCATCAAAGCTCTCAGAAGGACGAGGGGTTGGTGAACCCATAAATCTGAAGTCCACAGGCAACGATTTTATTGCCTGGAGGGAAGGAGATACCGGAATTTTCTGCGACATATGCTCTAAGGGGTTGCGTGAATGAGCTTCACCAGACCCAACAGGATAAAGATTAGGGAGATCAAAAAGCTAACCTTTTTCCCCAAAAAAAAGAAATCAAACTTTAACAAGGACCCACGACTTATCTGCCAACCCTAATGGAGGGGACCATAATTTGCGAAACAGACTGTAGTGCTGTTCATTGATCAATCGCCAACGACAATATCAACACCAAAACTAACCCAATTTGGAAACAATCCACAACAGATGTCTGGCAATGATGTTAAACTCCCAAGTCACACAACTTTGAACGAGTAATCACTTTAACAGAAATTATACCCAAAACTTTCACAAAATTCCCACAAAGCCCTATAATTTCAGAGTCCAAGCACTGTAAAATTGTCTCAATTTCTTCAACCTATCTCAGACTTCAACTCACTTCGCAATGCTCTTCAAGTAAGAGAATTTTTAGCCTAAAAAAAGACCAAAAAACACAAAATCTGATAAATCTCAACACGATCTACTTGTAGATTCTGCCCTCCGAATATAGCAAATCTTCCACAAACTCCGGAAAACGAAATAATAAAATAAAATAAAATAAGTAGTTACCTCGTTCAAGTTCAAGTAAACGGTGAAGTACCTCACCTCTGCGATCGATCTACCTCTGCAACAAGATCGCAAAACCCTATTAAATTTGCCGACAATACAACCAGAAAAAGTGAAAATTTGAGGAAATGATGAAGAATCGGCGAAGATCTTCAAATATTGTAAAGATAAAAGTGAGTCGATAGTGCGAAATCAAAGCTCAAACCCTCAAAATGTTCAGAGGTTTAGAGAGAAAGAGAGAGAGAGGAAATGATGGTGGTGGTGGTCTCTTCGACACATGAGAGAGAAATATGAATAGAGAAAATCCAAAGCGTGTGAAGACGATGCAGCTTTTGCTTTTCTTCTTCCTTTTATTTTCTCTCTCCTCTTTGCAGCACATAAAAGCATATTTTGATTTCTCTGTCACCAAATTTGAAATGGTCATATGTTCAAAGACCATAATGCCCCTAACATTTATTCAGATGACATTGCAATCCTACCTTCCTATTTGTTGGTGGGTGACACTATTTACACACCTCTAAGACTCTCAGTACATACCATCACTTAGTATACATATAAAATAATTTTTAAAATTTAAAAATATCTTAATTCACATCTTAAATTTTCATTACTAATCAGAACTTAGTATACATATAAAATAATTTTTAAAATTTAAAAATATCTTAATTTACATCTTAAATTTCCATTACTAATCATATATTAATGCACCACTAACTATTTGAATACAAATACACACAAAAAAAATTTCATCTTCACTACTACATACAACAAAAACTTCACAATTTTCAAAACAAAAACCATCTTTGTTAACCTTAATCTCCATTGCCGGCAGAGGTATCATTCAGCTGCCATCTTGGCTCGTGTTAATTTTCATAATTAGTATTGAACTATTATCGTATCTCGTCTCATCGTTTTAGATCACTGGCGAAGTGTTTCATTTGGCATCCATCTTCACCAATATTGATCTTTATTGTCAGTCTTGAACTCTCGTCTCTCGTCTCTCGTCTCTTGTCTCTTGTCATCGTTTTAAATTTATCAAATTAGTCATGTTCATGAATATAGAGTTGAACAAACTTAATATGTTCACAAATTTATATTTGAACAATGAATAAAAGTTTAATTTATTTTAACCAAACTAACTTAAAATATTTAATTTTTTATATATCAACATTGAATATTTTTTTGTTCAAATATAAATAATCGAGTATTGTGTAAAAGTTCAACTATAATTATTCGAACACAACGAATAAACTCATCTTCCTAACATACGAACAAGATATATAAAAAAAAAATTAAAATATAATTCATAAACTAACATTTTCAATATTCAAATCAATGTTTTCAATGCTTATATCAAAACCAATGACCTAAGTGTCATTTATGGTGTGCAAATCTTCATTAATTTCAATGTTTTTAAACCCTAAATTTTCAAAGGCAACAATGTTTTAAGTTTGAAAAATAAATATAATGGAAAAGATAATGAAATGAGTTAATTGAAAATGAATGATATCATAAGTGTAGGGTTGCAAACGAATCGAACTGTTCATGAACAGCTCGAGCTTGGTTCGTTTAAGCTCGACTCGTTTACTAAATGAATGAGCTCGAGCTCAATTTTTAGACTCATTTATTAATCGAGCCGAACTCAAGTAGCCTTAAAGCTTGACTCGATAAAGCTCGTGAATATAAAAATAAATTAATTAATATATTAAATAAATTTTCAATAATCTATTTTATTTTTTATTTATGTTTAGTGTTTGTGTAAATTTACATATTTGATTGATGAAATTTATTATTAATATAAGTATTATTATATATTTTACTCATAATTTTGTATTTTTTTATCTTAATAAGTAAATTAATTTTAATTTAATTTTTTTTCAAGCTCAAGCCCAAGCTCGAATTCAACTCATTTATGTAATTGAGCGAGCTCGAATTCAACAAATATTTGATGAGCCAAGTTCGAGCTTGATTTTTGAAGCTCAATTAGAGCTCGGCTCGAGCTTGACTTCAACTAATTCTTAATAAACGAGTTTGAATATTCAAAAGGTCGGTTCGACTCGTTTGTAGCCCTACATAAGTGTATATTAACGTTAAAAATAATGAAGATACAATGTTTATATGTTAAAACCCTAAATCCTATAGAATTAATGATGTGTGAAAAATATCTTGTTTTTTTAAATATGAAATTTTTGAATAAATAAAATACAACTCATATTGTCCTTAATGATCATTTCATTAGAGGATATTATTATAATATAAATTTAATCTATTAATAATATGTATTGAAAATATTAATAATGTGCAAATAAAATCATGCTTTGTTGGTGGACCTTCTTGTCCAAATGGGATGATGATTAGACAATGATTTGCCATTGTGGAAGGTCAAACTTCAAATGGAGAATTTGAATGGTTGGCGATGGAATCACCACAATTTTACTCAATGGTTGAGCTTTATACAAGTTTTGATTCCACAGTCCCTAGTTGTGTGTGGTCCCTTATTTTTCTTTTTTTTCTTTTTTTAGTTTAGACTACAATTTTTGCAACACTAATAATTTTTTTTTGCGAGTGTGTCAAATTTAGCTTGTCATTTGATTGATAAATTGTAACTCAACCTTTTTTTTTAAAACTCCTTACTATTTTATTTTCCTTTTGGTTTTCCTTCACTTATATTTTAAATTTCTAAGTAATATATTTTTTTTAATTATGAGATTTGAACCTTGACACTAAACTCTCATATTTTATGGGAACCAATAATTTATATTTTTATTAAAAAAGTAGTACACAATTATTAGAATAATGTTATATGCATCAATTAATGTACTAACTAGTGTACCAATTGATGATATAACATAATTTAAGATATTTTTAGTATTTGTAATTTGTATAATAGTGATACTACATACACCAATTAATATACTAACTAGTGTACTAATACTAGTTATGACATTATTATTGACCTCACTCATTAATCACATTACAAATGTCAAAAATCTCTTAAATTATGTCACATCATCAATTGATACGCTAGTTCATATACTAATTGGTGCATATAACATTATTCTTTATATAATGAGTATGATCAATAATAATATTATAACTAGTATTGATACACTAATTAGTACACTAATTAATGCACGTAGCACCATCGCAATTATTAATAGATATCATTTTTTTACTAAATAGGCATCTTTTTTTTTTTTAGTAATGATATGGATCCTAAATGTTTTACTAATATTTTTACCAAATGTGAGTGTGAGACCTACATAAAACTTATATAATGTGAATCTCACATTCATATAAAATATTTAGTAAAAATATTAATAAAATATTTAACATCTCTCACGTTTTCTACTTTTTTTTTTTTTTTTTTCTACATTATTTAACCATAATGGAGAATTAGAGCGTCTCCACGTGGTGTGGCAAATCCTTGTTGGAACACCAATGGTAAGGGTCATGCTCCGGAGCTCTAATTAGAGCTGCAAAAGGACAGCTCTAATGAGCTGTCAACCAATAAAAAAAAAATAAAAAATAATGAAGTAAAAGACAAAAAAGAGGGAAGAAAAAGACAAATTAGTGCTCTATTAGAGCTCTTCTTTTAGAGGTCTAAATCATTTTTGCCAATGGTAATAAATGACCCCAAGTGATTAATCCACCCAAGACTTCAAAATGATGATGTGGCTTTTGGTAGGAAGTTCACCATGTCAAAATTGACATGTTATGTAGTTGATGTTCTGTTGTTGTTGTTTTTTTTTTTTTTTTTCAAATAAAAAAAATGTAACGACAAAATAAACTTTTGAAGTTCAAATAATGAAAGCCACAGTCATGTCTATTATTTCACCGTTTCAAAAGCTTTTGTTTAGCAATTTTTATAATTATAGCATTGTTTTAGAAATAAAACAATATTTAAATGGGATTAAACATTTTTAAAAAATAAATTCATTTTAATTAGTAAAATAAAGGAACTTAAAAATTATTAATATGAAAAATAATATAATAAATTTGACATGTCGAATGGAAAGTTTTCTTACAAGAAATGTCAAATTGACATATGTCAATTTGTTACTCAAACTTTCAAAAAAATTTGACATACTAAATTTTGAAGGTTTGAATAAATATGCTATTAGAGAGATTAAAAAATCGTAAGTACATGTTTCTAATAATGATAATAAAATCATTTTATTGATATTAAAAAGTAAACTATAATAGTACAATTATTACATTTTTCTTACCATTTTATTTGTCGTATTATTGTATTGATTTAATGGATTTTACAACTCATAGCTATCTAGTGCTTTATATAGTTGTTCCTTAATGAGAAGGTCAGATTTTCAAAATTTAAGTTTATGGAGCGATTAGGATCATTTTATTATAATATAATTTAATAATTCACTAGCATCTTATTATGTATGTAAAATATATACTATCATAAATGTAATCAAAATTTAATAGTATATAAATGTGATTATTGTACTAGTATTGCAATTTAAATAAGAGATGAGGGGATTTAAACAATAATTACTACAAGCATTTGAATATGAGTAAAATTGTGACAAGAGGACTTGGGAAGGAATTAAGGGATATGATCCCAAAAAAGCAAGGTAACCCTGGAGAGGGACAATTTGGTCATTGACTCACTTGTAAGCAAACAACAACCATTACGTTACAACTATAAATAGTGTGTTTGATAAAAGTAGGAAAGAGCAAACGGTGGAGGGAAGGTATAGTCAAAAGGTGTCGCAAATTGTTTGGACTGTTTCAAATAGTAACCGTTGGATGTTAGTTAACTTGCACCGGATCCTGACACGTGTATTTTTGCTCCCAACTACCTTTTTGAATGGGCGGCAATTTATTTTTCCCAATTTTTACCTGCCAATTTACTGTTGGCGCTGTTTGGTACGACTTATTTTCAGTTTATTTTACTTTTTAACTTAATTTAATTTATTTTGATGTATTTAGTTCAGTTTAACAATATAATTTATAACTTTTTGTAAGTTAAAAATCAACTTATTCTTTGAGTGGAGGAGGAGAAGCTTAATTTATAAGTCAAAAATCAGCTTATGTTCATAATTATAAGCTATAAGTTATTAAGGTATAAGTTGTAATCACTTTCTCACAGCTCTACCAAATGGGGCTATTGTTTTAAAAAATTGGTAAATTTGGTTTGATTTTTTTAAAATTATTTTTGGATGAGTTTTTATTTAATATTTGTTTATATTTTTATTTTTTATTTTTCAGATACACCTCATACTATTTGGTATAAATTAAATAAGTGTACTTATTTAAATCACATAATATCTTTATTTTTTTACACATCTTTTCGTAAAAATTCAAAAAATATATTTAGGGTTCGTTTGGGATGAGAGTTGGTTTTTTTAGTATAGGACTAAAAAGTCTCAATTGAGATAGACTTTTTTATTTTTTTAACTTTTGTAAGAAAAAAATGAAATGATTACGGGTTAGATGTAACATTTTGTCATATTTGACTAAAATAACCTATTTTAGCCCAAACACTCATCCCAAACGGGACCTTATTTAGATCATTTCAAAATCTAAAAAGTAAGGGTGCAACTTGTCTCTAGAGTTGGAGATTAAAATTGGACCCTCCAATATGCTCGGTGGTTAGGAGCAGAGGTAGCTTGGGCCTAGGGGGGTCACGTGCCCCCCTAACTTTTGGAATTTTTTTTTTTTTTTTTATAAAATTTTAGGCGGGGTCCGCCTTTCACTTTCACACACACATTCAAACCTACTGACCCACTGACACACACACACCATACGCTAGACGCACCCACATTTGTATTTTTATTTATTTATTTATTTATTTTTGGGAATCTCAATCCCAATCAAATATTGATACACAACTTTTTTTTAAGTGAGTGCACACAACTCCAATTACAGCAAGGTTAAAACTCTAAAACCCTACAAGCGTATGAAATTCTTTATTTTTTTTATTTATTCACAGTACTTGTGAAGCATCTTCATATTTTCTTTGTCCCCCTTTGTTGTTTTGCAATTTACCGACTCGCGATTCACTAAATTAGGATCACACAACATAGATTTGGGACCACACTACAACATTGGTATCTTCTCTTCATTGTTTACAGGTAACTTTATTATTATTTTTTTAACTTTTAAATAAAAATTATGACTATTAATTTATAATTATTTGTTAAGTTTTGATTTGTAAATATTTTTTATTTGTTATTATTTATGTTAAAATAAGAGATTTTGATATGCTAAAATTATGAATCTTAATTGGTGGTGATTTATATTAAAATTAGGGATTTTGATTTGTTGTTGTTTGTGCTAAAATTAGGGATTTGATTTGTGCTAAAATTAAAAATATTAATTTGCAGTGATTAATATTTAAATTAGGGATTTTGATTTGTTATAATTTGTGCTAAAATTAAAAATTTTGATTTGTTGTAATTTGTGCTAATTTAAATTTTTTGATTTGTATTAAAATTGAAGATTTTGATTTGTGGGGGGTTTGAGATTTTGATTATGAATTTTTATTTTGATTTTTAGTTTTTTCAAACAGTTATGGAGAAATATTTCAAAAGAAAATCAAAATGGGAATCATCTCTTTCTCAAGAAAAAGATGAAAATTATTCTTCCGCAAAACAAAGTCACATAGAAATCAACTTAGTAGACCTTCCTGCAGATCCAGGACTACGGCCTCGGATTATAGACTATAATGCTAATGATCGAGACCGAATTCGTAGGGCATATCTACAAAAAGGTCATTGTCAACCTTGTGATTATAATTTTCCACAAAAATCATTTGGACAAAAACTTCGGCGATTTAATCAGGCTTGGTTTAGTAAATTTCCTAATTGGTTGGAGTATAGTGTAGCAAAAGATGCAACATTTTGTTTATGTTGTTATCTTTTCAAACCCGATATTGGAGATCAAGTTGTAGACGTGCCCGAACGCTACGAACTCCGCGCGCGAAGGCGCGAAATCCGTTTTGTTCATTAGGCTGCTACAGTTCGGACTCAATGTCGCGTTTCTAAATATAATCTCGCAGAGTGCAATGCAAGACCGATAAATCACCAAAGAGTCCAAATCCGGCAAATCGTTTTGGAAAACTGATTTTTATAAAGAAGTGCCAAATATGGACTGCTTTGCCAGATACAGAGTCGTCACCTAAATGTTTTTTGTTTTGAAAAATTTAGGAAACCCTGACTCGTGCCTAAGGCCACGTGTCCATCATCACCAAAGTTGCCTCGGCTCAGGAACTTGGGTACGAGAGGGGAAGGTCATGCAATGAGCACCCCCGTTTGCCCGATCAAAGATCGGCCTTTACTAACATGATATTTTGTTTTTGAAAACACATGCGTTCTTATTCCGGTTATTAGCCTATAATTACTATGTGATGCGCACAACACACAAGTATAGACTAGATCACCTAAATTGGAACAAAACATCTCATGCTTGTTTGTTTGAAAATGGTTTGAAGGTGCTACTCACAAGTAGGCTAAGACGTGGATTTGCCACCCTTAAGTGAGCTTAGAAAACATGATTTTGCCACTCTCAAGTGGGCTTAAAACTCGCATTTTAATGAATTGTTCCAATTCAAGTAATCCAACCTTCACCCATAGGCATTCAGGCAGTTATATCACATAAGCAGTTAGCCTCATGGCAAGCATGCTATCATGGCAACACTTACACTCATGCAAGATGTTAAAGCATAAACACTTACAGTGTACTCCGAGCCAAAACAGAGAACTAGTTAGAAATCAATGCATGATCCTAGTTCATGTTAAGATGGCTAATGCAACACATGCAAAATGCAACTAGAAATAGGCTCGACTATTCTAAAATGACTTGTGAAATGCAACAATTGATACATGTATTCAACTTGGTATTGAAATACAATGCAGTTAGTATGATACGCTGAGCCCGGTGCATGCAAGACAGATGAATAGATGCAAACATGCAAACATAAGTATGCTAATTAAAACATGCCCTAAAACTAACCATCGAAAGCGGCAAGTAAAAGGGAGAAAGAAATGGGGGTTGAAAGACATGCACACACACACGCACCCTTATTACAAAATTCGCCCTCTCGACGGAGGGTCTGAATGAATACGCTAAGCTAGCTATGTTAAGCTAATCAACTAATCTAATAATCTAATTAGACTAATTATTACACAACCAAATTGAGTAACTAGCTACAACTGATTATTACAAAACTTTAACTAATCAAACAAATTAATTAAGTTACAACACCGAATGCTAATTAATAAGTAAAGCATTAAATCAAGCCGCCTCAGCTCTGCTTTGAACAAGGAATGATGCATGCCCTCGATTCCCATCCCGAAAAGCTTTCTAAATGCTCTTTAGAGGCTCTGTTTGCAGGGTGTCCTTGAGAACTAACTGTTGGATCTCACCAAAACAGTGCTGAGGAGTGCACCAGTGGCCTGCCGGCCATGAGAAGCTTCTGCCGACCCCCGTGCCGACCAAGAATGTATACTGCCGGCTACAAATGAAGAGCTGCTGGCCAACAATAGGAGGGTGCCAGCCACCGGTGTGCTGTGACACCAAGCTGCAACAAAGCACAAAATAGAGAAAATGGAGGGTCTCCCAAGGGTATGTATGCACTATGCCACTCCATATCGCCTCAAAACATCCAAGGAGAGGCATAATTGAATCCAAGACCATCAATCACGCATATCGATGCATGATGGCCAAAGATCCAACATGTGCAAATTCAATAAATGCATGACAAATAAGACACTCAGACCATCTCCTTATCATGAGAAATCAAAGGGAATGGAGACCAAGAGAGATTGGCTCATTTCATGACTTCAAGTATGAAATGAACCGATCTTCCTCGTGTTCAATACGACACTCGATTGAACACAATGCAAAGCAAGCAACATGACATGCAAACAATATGCTGATCTTGACATGAAATTCAAGCTTCTAACGTGCAAACACTCATGCACAACATATTAAGGGGCCAAGAATACCAATGCTAGTGAAGAGGATAATACTATAAGCATGCATCACAATGCTCAAACATCTAAACCAGCTCAAAACAGAGTTACATCATGCCCAAAATAGTGGCAAAACATGCTAAGATAGAAGCTCAAAGGATTATACAAACATGCATGCATATTAGCCCAAGCTTAAGGCACAAAACACAACTCTCCAAAGGCATTGAAAGAATGAAACATGGAATGCAATGGCATATGTTCCAGCACTGATATGACATGCAAAATGACTTGAAATCATACAAACAACCCATGTAATGCATGTTGAAAGGCCTAAGTATCAAAGCTAGTAAAGTGTATTACACTAGAGGCATGCAAGTGTGACAACCCTCACCTCTGATTACTGCTAAACTGTGACTGAATATGATAAGTAATTGATTAGGAGAAAATCCTAATCTGATTGCATGAGTGTATTGTCTGTAAATGCATTTCTATCTGTTTGACTACTAAATGATCTGTTTGTGTTTTAATTTCGAATTGCGAATTGAAGGCCTTATCGGCGGCCGAATCTGAAATTGATTGGTGTTTTATGTTAATTAGAATTTATGTGTTATTATGGTAGATTTAATTTAAATTTGATTTGGTGTGATTAAATTAGATTAAATAAAGCTAAATTACATTAGTTCAAGTTTATTACAATTTTGCCATTGAGTGGCCATTTCCTATACACTTGTTTGGGACTTCATTAGTACATTCCATACATCATTTCATCATCCTTCTTGAGACCAAAACCGTGAGCAAGAGAGGGAGAGTAGGAGAGCTTTGGTTCAACAAGAATTGCTTGGAGAATTAGAAGAATTGAAGAGTAGATTGCATAATTGAGCTTCTAGACTCGAAATTGAGGACCTAAGGTAGGATATTTATCCTTTAGTTTGTGAATTCAAGTTGGTTCTTGCATGGTTCATGAGTCATTAGTGATCTAAGTCAAGAATTGGTTTAAAGAGTTGATTTGAGTAGATAAATCATGCATGCATGTACACATTGTTGAGTTTTGAAGTTGATTTCATGGAAATCCTCACATGCATGTCTATATTCTAGCTATGGTCCATGAATTCATCATGTTTTTTAGTGAATTGACTCATTTGATCAAGTATTTGAAGCTTTAATTTCAAGTGAACACTTGCATGTTATATATCCATTATGTTCATGAAGTTTTGTTTGGATTTGTGTTTAATTGAACTACCTTTGGGCTTTGATTTTGCAAATTGATCTTTGAAACATGTCATATTATGAGTTTTAAAGTGTTTTCCAGAAAATTGGCCCAAAAGAATAAATTTGATGCTTTAAATGTTGAATTTGAGCTTGGAGGTTCAATCTGGAAATTCCAGATTTTGGACCCACGCTCGAGCGTAAGACTTCACGCTCGAGCGTACAATTTGAATACATGCATCCCGCTCGAGTGGGGAAAGTAACGCTCGAGCGTGAAATGCGTGTATCTAGTACTTTTCATGTGTTTACAGTCTGCTCGAGCAAGGAAATGCATGCTCGAGCGAGGACTTGTGTCTCACGCTCCAGCGGGGGTCGAGTGCCCATCAAGCGTGAATTGCATGCATCCAGTACTTTTGCCTGAGTTTGCAGTCTGCTCGAGCGGGGAAAGTCACGCTCGAGCGGAGCTACTTTGTCTGCATGTCCGCTCGATCGTAGAAAGCTACGCTCGAGCGTGGACCCCTGTTTCAGCAAATTTTGAAAAGTGTTTTAAAGTACATCTTTGCATCCTCATTTCATCTTAGGCATTCATAGGTCTAGTTTAAGGCATCTTAATGAGGTTATTGATGTAGAACCACACCGAGCCAAGATAGGGACTAAGTTGTTGATTCCCAAGTGTATAACTTAGTGTGTGTTCGTTCTGTAACTGTAGGGTTGGCATTCGAGGACGCGCACTAGCCTATCTGTAGCCCAGTGCTCTGTGAGTAACAATATTGTAAAGATATGTTCAATTATGAATATTTTTTGAATAATCAAATGTTCTGTTTACTGAAACATTATTGTTTGATGAACGAATGTTTGTCCTATTTGTAAATTGTATTCGTGGCATCTTTAGCAACTTACTGTTACTGTACTGTTACTGCTACTGTCACAGAGATCTCTGTCGGTTCCTAAGTTTGGAACCACTACTGTTACTGTTATGATGGCCATCAACTGACTGTTCGGTCTGTTAAGACCTACTATACTATTTTGCTATTGGATGTACCACATATAACTGCTATGGTTTCTAAATGACTGATATGACTGTTTAATAATTGAAAGGACATTCATTCTTAACCTCTTTACATAACTGTTATTCACTGGGCTTTAGCTCACTGTTTATATATATGTAGGTGTCCAGGCACCGGACCGATGCAAGGAGCGTCAAGCTAAGCTCTCGTTTTGTCAAAGCCAACCATTGTGCCTCACTTCGAGGTTCCAAGTGCTGCCAAATCAAAGCTGTTTTGGGGTGTTTTAGATTTCTCCTTTTGCCTCTGTTCTGTAATAAATGTTAAGACTTGCACTGTACTGTTATGGTAGGGATTTGGTCCCTAACCTAAATGTTTGTGTATATGATGTATGTATAAACTGCTTTGGTTTTGAATGTGAATATGTTCGGGAAAGTCTTTTTGCATTCAGAATGTCACAGCTCATTGGACACCTTTTATTTACTGTTTTGGCTTCTGCCAACCCCTGTACTCTGTATTACTGTCTTGACTGTTAAGCAGGCCTTCGGTAATCACAGATTACTGGCCGGTTGCGGTGCTAAACCTATAGGGGCGGGTTTGGGTCGTGACAGCAAGACAATGCTCAAATGGCCAAGCCAACCCTGAACAGACCCTATGCAGGCCAAAACAGTAGCAAAACAATGGACTGAGATGATGGCTTGAAAGGCAAGAAAATGAAGCTCATGCAATGGCTCACAAATAAGGCAAAAAGGTATAACTCTCAAGAGCACTTAAAGAGTGGAAAATATGGAAGTGCAAAAACACTTTATGCTCTAAAATATCATTCTAGATGATGTCAAAACATGCAAATACCTCAAGTTAAGCATGCAAGATTCTTCAAAACTTAAGGCTAGTCAAAACTTTGCACTACAAGCATGCAAAACATGAGTCATATGACCATGGTGGCCCAAAACAGTCCTAAAACAGCCCAAAATATGAATAAAATCATGCTGGAGCATAGCCAAAATATGCTAGAATAATGAGCCAAAACATCATGCATACAAGGCTAGTAAGCAAGATTTGCACTACAAGTATATGAGCCACGCAAGAGACATCTAAACCAGCCAAAAACAGAGTCATGTCAGACTTAAAAACTCACAAAAACAAGCTCACACTATGCCTCAAGAGTATAGAGATACATGCTCATTTGAAAGGCAAATAATACAAGCAAACAAAACAAGAAGAGAGGGGATCACCCCTCTGATTTGAGGCCTAAAAACCACAAGTCTCCCACTAAAAATCCACTGAATTTCAGTGGCTAAAAGACCAAACAAAGACTAACTCAAAGACCTTAACACATGGTTCAACACAAGGCCAAACAACACAAGATGGTAGAACACCCTCAACACCAAAGAGGCCTTAAACAACCATGAAAAGCACTTAAATACAGAACTTTTTCTAGTCGAAAGTAAGGCCTAAAACAATATGCAAGGGTGGCCAATATGTGATACAAACAAAGGCTTAAAAGGGAAATATACTCACCCTTGAAGCACAACTTCGAAACCAGCAACCTCTGAGGCCAAAAACCAACTTTCAGAGCCCAAATAACACTCCCAAGAACCTCAGCTCAAAGATGGTGGTGTATCATTATGTGTTGTAGTGCAAAAGTGAGAGGAAAATGCACTTTAAGGCACAAACAAACACAATATATAGAAAGAGAGAGAGAAATATAGAGAGAGAGATATATCTTCTCAAAGATTGCTGAACCTCTGTAAGGGAGGAGGAGCCTCTCCTTATATAGAGGAATGCAAAGCAAATCTTGTTAAACAAGCTTGAAAGGGGCTTCATCCCTATGGAGGAGGGATGAGTGAAAACCAGCTGGCTCAAAAGATCTGGCGTGAAATCTACTAAGGCAAAGTGTTCTGCAGGCCATCAGTGGTGGCCGGCAGGCTTCATCAATGGCAGGCAGTGATAAATGCATGGCCGGCAGTGGTAGAGAGTGGCCGGCAGTGCCCCATGAGAAGCATGCTGAAAGGACCAACATATGGTCCAAGAATGGGGCAGAAAGGATACAGGGTTTGGAAAGCTCAAACCTGTGATGTTCCACCGCAAAAGTTGAATACTCGATGAGCAATCGAACTTGTGGCTGGATGTACCTGCAAGCACAACCAAGTCTTGAGGACGGTCAAAAATAGAGTGTCTACACAAGCTGGTGGTGATTTTTTTGTTGGTGAGGGTTTCTCAAATTAGAAGAAAAAAGAAAAAATTCAGACTCATGTTAGAGGTCCCAATAGTGCTCATAATCAAGCTTCGAGTAACTGTCAAGACTTGTTAAACCAAAACCAACATATTGAAATGATTTTTTTCAAACAATCTGATTAAGCTCGAATTGAATATCGAACCCATTTGAATTCATCAGTTGATTGCGTTCAATTTCTTCTAAGACAAGGACTTGCGTTTCGTGGGCATGATGAATTTGAAAATTCAAGTAACCAAGGGAATTTTCTTGAATTTCTCAAGTTTCTTGCTGATCATAATGAAGATGTCAAAATGGTTGCATTGAGCAATGCTCCACAAAATCTCAAGTTGACATCTCCTGATATTAAAAAAGACATTGTAAATGTGGCTGCATTTGAAACTATCAATGTGATTATTAGAGATTTTGGTGATGCACTTTTTTCTATTTTGATTGATGAAGCCCGTGACATATCAATGAAGGAGCAAATGGTAGTTGTAATACGATATGTTGACAAAAAAGGCCAAGTGATTGAACGTTTTTTGGGTATTGAGCATGTTGCTAATACGAATGCTCTCTCGCTTAAACAAGCTATGGAAAATTTATTCTCCAAACTTAGATTGAGTATTTTCAGATTGCAGGGTTAATAATATGATGGGGCTAGTAATATCCAAGGTGAGTTCAATGGTTTTAAAACACCTATACTGAAAGAGAATCCTTGTACATATTATGTTCATTGTTTTGCTCATTAATTGCAATTGGCACTTGTAGCCGTGGCAAAGAATCATAATCAAATTGCTTTACTTTTCACTTTGGTTTCTAATGTGGTGAATGTTGTTGGAGCATCATGTAAACGCCGAGATATTGTTAGGGAGAAGCAAGCTGCAAAGTTACTGAGGCACTTAATACTGGAGAGCTATCTAGTGGGCAAGGCTTAAATCAAGAAATTAATCTTAAACATGCTGGTGATATACGTTGGGGTTCACACTATGGTACTTTAGTCAGCTTAGCTAGTATGTTTTCAACAGTGATTGATGTGCTTGAAATGATTTCGGAGGATGGTTCAAATTCAGAACAACGAGCAGAAGCAAATATATTGTTGGATTCAATTCAATCATTTGAGTTTGTATTCAACCTTCATTTAATGAAAACGATATTGGCTATTACAAGTGAGTTATCACAAGCACTACAAAGGAAAGATCAAGATATTGTTAATGCCATGAATTTAGTTTAAATTTCTAAAGTACGACTCCAAAAGATGAGGGAGAGTGGGTGGACATCTTTACTTGATAATATTTTCTCTTTTTGTAAAAAACATGAAATTGATGTTCCCCAAATGAAAGATATGTTTGTAGCTCGAGGGAGAAAAATGCGCAATGCTCAAGAAATTACAAACTTACATTACTATCGCGCTGAGTTATTCTACACTGTTTTGGATATGCAAATTCAAGAACTAAATGCTCGTTTCACTGAGTCGAACACTGAGTTGTTACTTTGTGTGGCATGTTTGAATCCATCTAACTCGTTCTCTAGCTTTGACAGGAAAAAGTTAATTCATCTTGCTAAATTTTATCCCAAAGCATTTTCTTCAATGGAGCTCATAGTACTTAATGATCAACTTGATGCATATATTATCGACATGCTATCCAGTAGTGAGTTCTCAATGTTGAATGGAATTACCGATCTTGCTAAGAAAATATTAGAGACTGGAAGAGACAAAGTATATCCATTGGTGTATTTACTCTTGACTTTAGCATTAATCTTACCTGTTGCAACTGCTACTGTTGAGAAGGTATTTTCAGCTATGAATATTGTGAAGAATCGGTTGTGGAACCCAATAGGTGATGAATGTATGAATGATAGCCTGATTGTCTACATTGAGAGAGATATTTTTGATGGCATTGATAATGATACTATTATGGAAAGATTTCAAAAGATAAAAACTCGTCGGGGTTTCGTTGTAAAAGTTTAAAATTTAAAACTTTTTGTAATGGATATTAATTTTTAATGTTTAACATTAGTTCGAAAAATTATTATTATGTTATTGTTATTGATTGGAGAAGAAAAAATTTGAGATTGCAATTAATGGGTATCCCCCTATATTAAATTCCTGGCTCTGCCACTGTCCATGGTTCTACTTTTTGACATTATTTCGATAATTTGAACCGTTCACATTTTAAGGCTTGTCGAGTATATTATCCCTGTAAAAAATCAAGTCGATCGGATAACTGCAACTACGTGTTCGAATCATTTTTATATGAATTGTTTATTTTTTCACCGTTCGATTTTTTTATACAAAATTGATTCAAACATGTTTGTTGTCGTTATCTGATCGACTTAATTTTTTATAAGGATAATGTACTCGATGAACCTTAAAATGTGAACAATTCGGAATATCGAAGTGGGACCCAAAAGTAAGCCCACAGAGCAGACAGGAGGGTCTAGTCTTCATCTCCAACTGGAGACAAGTTGGACTAAAAAGTAAAATAAATTTGTCAGAATATTAGAAAATATTACTAAAAATAAACAAAAATTTGTGTGTATTTTTGTTTAGGTTTTCGTGTGTTTTCTAATTTTTTTTTTCCATATTTTAATTAAATTTAATTATTTTTTAGATGTATTATATTTAAAAAGTAAAAAAAATGATTACATTATTAAAAATTTCAATAAAGACAATCGAAAATCTGTTTAAAAATAATTTTTGAAAATATATACCAAATAAAAACTCCTTTTAGCAAAAAATTGATAAATAAATAAATAATCATATTTATGTTTTTTTTTTAAGATCTTTAAGAAGCAATTTAATGTTGTTCTTAAAGCAAGGAACGTTTTCATAAAATTTTCAAATAAATTGCAGAAAATAGAAACATGTAGAAAGCTTTGAAAAATTGTAGAAAACTAAAAATAATTGCGAGATGATGACTTATAAATTAATTACAAAAATATGATTAAAGTTATATTTTCATCCCTATTATATTTCTACCCTTAGACAATCTATTTTCCTCTATTTTCTCTCTTTTCCTTTTCTTCTCTTGCCTACAATTTTTGAGCCACCTCTCAATCGTTGCTTACCTCTCATCCACCATTACTAGCAACCTTTACCTCTATAATTGCCCTTATCTGCCTACTCTAGTCCCTTTCTTACACTTTCCCATCTTTCTCAAAACCCATTTTTCTATACCACCCCCTGTCTCCTTACTCACCATTGCTGCTGCCATTACCACCTACCTTCTTCATTCATCATTTACTCTTATCCCACCGTACCCAAGGACTTCTCAACTCTCCCAAACCACCATGATAGCCCAACCCCTTTTCTAGAGCCCTAGATCTTCGTGATCTCTCTCCATCTTTATCACTTTAATCTTTGTTATAATTATAGCGGAAGGAGGTATAGATGGTGAATGAGGGTTGATGGTGGCAAGTTAAGGAAGGATTGGGAAGGGATGGGAAAGACAAAGGTGGGACCAGCAACGACTAGGAATGGTAGGGGATGGAAGAGGAAAAAGAGAGAGAAGATGAAGTGAGGAGAGAGTTATTGAGGGCAAAAGTGTAATTTAATATTTTTAAGTTCTATCTATATTGCAATTATTTTTATTCTCCTACATTTTTATAGTTTTTTCAAAAAAAAAAAAAAATTCTAACAATTTCCCTTTTGTTGATATTTTTTATTAATTAATGAAGCCTAGTAAGTTACAATGATACCAAATACAACATATAAATTAATATATTGAGAATAAGCCCCATGAGAGATTGTTAGTGATGTGTAAAGATTTTGGCCAATAGACTAGCCCATTGATTGTGTAAAATATGTATTTGAATAAAAATATATATAAGTATTATTAAATAAACAAATAAAAACTTTCTATTGGTTAACCTAACTTTAAAAGAAATAAAAATAAAAAAACCTTTAATTATCCCTTGAATTCAAATTTTTAAATGTATTTTATTGGGATTTTTATTGATAAGTCCAATTTAGAAGTGTTTTAACCCAAGAAGTCCATGAAAGAATTTTTTAACCCATTTAGTCCCACGTATGTATTGTTTTATTCCATAAAGTCCATTTTCTTGATTTACACTATTTTCTTGGACACTTATGCCCTTATATTTAATTTTGATACCTTTATAAATATTTTTTCAACGATTAGCAATTTAATGATGTGAAAATTCATATTTTGAAATTCACATTTGTAGGAATGTAAATTGGCCCGTGGGCGGCCTGAAACCCGCCCGTGAGCCAGGGCGGGCCCGGCCCATTGACAATGTGAATATTCACATTGACATGTTAAAATTCACATTAATAGAAGCGTAAAATTGGTCCCCGTCCCGTGGCGGCGTGAAACCCGCCTGCGGCCCATGGGCGGCCCGAGGCGGGCCCGGTTCGGCCCATTGATAATGTGAATATTCACATTAACATGTTAACATTCACATTGATAAGAGTATAAAATTGGGTCGCGGCCCATGGGCGGCCAAAAGCCCGCCCGCAGCCCGGGACGGGCCCAGCCCGGCCCGTTGACAATGTGAATATTCACATTGACATGTTAATATTCATATTGATAGGAGTGTAAAATTAGTCCGCGCCTCGTAACTGCCCGAAACCCACCCACAGCCCGTGGGCAGGCCCGGCCCGACCTGTTGACAATGTGAATGTTCACATTAATATGTTAACATTCACATTGATAAGAATATAAAACTAGACAGCAGCCCAGGGCGGGCCCGACTCAGCCCGGCCCGGCTCGTTGACAATGTGAATATTCACATTGACATGTTAACATTCACATTAATAGGAGTATAAAATTGGCCCCCGTCCCGTGGCGGCGCGAAACCCGCCCGCGGTCCATGGGCGGCCCAGGGCGGGCCTAGTCCAGCCCGTTAACAATGTGAATATTCACATTGACATGTTAACATTCACATTGATAAGAGTATAAAATTGGCCCGCAGCCCAAGGACGGCCAAAAGCCTGCCAGCTGCCTGGGACGGGCCCGGCCCGGCCCGTTGACAATGTGAATATTCACATTGACATGTTAACATTCACATTGATAAGAGTGTAAAATTGGCCCGCAGCCCGTGGGCGGCCCGAAGCCCGACCGCAGCCCGAGGCGGGCTTGGCTCGACCCGTGACAATGTGAATATTCACATTGACATGTTAACATGCACATTGATAGGAGTGTAAAATTAGCCCGCGCCCCGTGGCTGCCCGAAACCCGTCCACAGCCCGGGGCGGGCCCGGCCCGGCCTGTTGATAATGTGAATATTCACATTGACATGTTAACATTCACATTGATAAGAGTGTACAATTGACCCGTGACCCGTGGGCAGCCCGAAGACCGACCTCGGGCCAGGGCAGACCCGCCCCGTTGGCAATGTGAATATTCGCATTGACATGTTAACATTCACATTGATAGGAGTGTAAAATTAGCCCGCAGCCCGTGGGCTGCCCGATCACAGCCCGAGGCGGGCTTGGCCCGACCCGTGACAATGTGAATATTCATATTGACATGTTAACATTAACATTGATAGGAGTGTAAAACTTGTTCGCTGCCCGAAGCTCGCCCGCGGCCCGGGGTAGGCCCGGACCCAAACCCGAGCCACCCCAGGCAGCCCACGGGCTTCGGGCCGCCCATGGGACACGAGTCAATTTTACACTCCTATTAATATGAATGTTAGCATGTCAATGTGAATATTTGCATTGTCAACAGGCCGGGCCGAGCCCTCCTCGGGCCGCCCACGGCCCGTGGGCGTGTTTCGGGCAGCTACGGGACACGGGCTAATGTTACACTCTTATCAATGTGAATGTTAACATGTCAATGTGAATATTCACGTTGTCAATGGGCCGGGCCCGCGTCGGCCCGAGGCGGATCTTCGGGCTGCCCACGGGTCACGGGCTAATTTTACACTCTTATCAATGTTAATGTTAATATATTAATGTGAATATTTACATTGTCAACGAGCCGGGCGGGGACCGCCCTGGGCAACGTGCGAGCTTCAGGCCGCCTATGGGCCACGGGCCAATTTTACATTCCTATCAATGTGAATGTTAATATGTCAATGTGAATATTCACATTGTCAACGGGCCGGACCAGGCTCGCCCCGAGCCGCCCATGGGACGCGAGTCAATTTTACACTCTTATCAATGTGAATGTTAATATGTCAATGTGAATATTCACATTGTCAACAGGCCGGGTCGGGCCCGCCCCGGGCCCCCACAGGCCGTGGGCTAGTTTCGGGCAGCCACGGGGCACGGGCTAATTTTATACTCTTATCAATGTGAATGTTAACATGTCAATGTGAATATTTGCATTATCAACGGGTCGGACCGGGCCCGCCCAGGGCAGCCCACGAGCCGCAGGCAGGTTTCGGGTCGGCCACAGGCCGCGGGCTAATTTTACACTCCTATCAATGTAAATGCTAACATGTCAATGTGAATATTCACATTGTCAACGGGCCGGGCTGGGCCGGGCCGGGATCGCCCCGACCCATGCCAGGGTTTCGGGCTGCCCACGGGTCATGGGCCAATTTTACACTCTTGTTAATGTTAATGTTAATGTTAATATGTCAATGTGAATATTCATATTGTGAATGGGCCGGCCCGGGCCCGCCTCGGGCGACGGGCTGGTTTCGGGCCGCCCACGGGCCGCAGGCCGATTTTACACTCCTACCAATGTGCATGTTAACTTGTCAATGTGAATATTCATATTATCAACGGGCTGGGTTGGGCTTTTTTTTGGCTTGTGGGCCGGCCCGGCCCGGCTCGAATTTTTTCGGGCACCCACGAGGATCGACATGAGCTGGGCCCCTACACATTGACGATATAAACATTTATATTGACGGTGTGAACATTCACATTAAGGGTATTTTGGTAATTATGTCACCCATAGAACTTATTGAAACATAAGAAAATAATGTGAACTAAATGGAACATAAGTAGATGAAAAGGGTATTTTGGTCTTCTTATCTCAAATTGGACCTAATGGAATACTCAAAAAGAATATGGGTTGGATGGAATAACACTCTTAGAAAATGGATTTATCAAAAAAGCTCCCTATTTTATTAATATGGAAACCCTTAACCAATCTTATATATTTGCCTTTCTCTTAACCTTACCAAATAATCCCAATCTCATAAAATAAAATCAAAAAACCAAGATCTTTGAAAACCCTAAACAATATAGCAGTTCGGTATAAGGAGCTTTTTGAAAGGAAATAAAACTCCATATAATCGGGCAATCCAATGCACCATTTATTTTAGAAAAGGTAAGTTTTATATTTGCGCGTATAGTTCTTTCATCCCTTTTTTGCATTTTAATAAATGTTTGAATATCTATTCATTTCGTATTTTTGCTTGAGCTTTTTGATGTGAGTAACTACATGTAATATTAAACATATGTATTTATCTATATTTATAAATAATGTATTTATAAATAATAATATATGCATGTAATATTATATATACATATGTATAAATGTATATATTTTGTATGTATGTATATGTTTAATGTCAATTATGTTGGAAAATTGGTTTTTATAGGTTTATTTTGGGCCAACTTTGATCTCAAATTTGAGTGGGTCCTAAACATCTCTTGGGGTGGGTTCCAAGAGATGACGTATTTCTTACCGTATGACAAATCACATGGTGAAAACGGTTCGTCAAAACCATTTATAAGTGAATGAGAAGTTGACGTCATTTTCTGGTTCATGGAATGGACAAATAAAAGAATAAAATGTGGGTTTCCTTATAAGGCATGTCCCACATTAGAAACTTAAGAGAACTTATGTGTGTATATAAGTTCTAGGTAGCAACACTTGGGTTGGTCCCCAAGAGGCACCCCAAGTTTGTAGAAATGAGGAATTATGGACCAATTAAACCTTGGATCAAACCACCACATGCGCACCACCGCCGTCCCACTGGCCGAACCGAGTCGTGTCGGTTGTGGGTCGGGTTGGTTCTAACTTTAATTTTAAATTTTGTGGACAAAATTTATTTGAATTTTTTCTCAAATTCTTGTAGGAAATTATTTAAATTTCAAAATGAAATTAATTCAAATCTTTTGTCCAAAAATTGTGCCAACAGATTAAACTGTCACCGAACAGATTCAATTCTTCCCATAACAGATTTAAAACTGCCAGCAGTTTTCAACAGATAGAAACTACCCAACAATTATCTGTTCAAATAGTTCTGCTCCTATTCATTCAAATTCAGATCTATTCATTCATTTTTATACCTATTCAAACTGCCATTTTTTTGCCTATAAATACTAGAAGTTTTCCAGCATTTTGGACATTCTGAAAATCTATTTTCTTCCTTTCATTTTGCTCTCTTGCATAGATATTGATAACACAATTATGATACAACGAGTTCTAGAGGGAATGGATCGGACTGGTCCACGCTTCTCCAACCGTTATCTGAATGGCCAAGCCCACCTAAAAACCTGCATAGGAGTTCAATGGAGAACGGGGAGTCCCCCAGCGAACCCTCCGACGAGCAAGTTAAAGAGAGAGATAAGTGAAATGTATGGATATGAATTGGAGATAGAAAACTTAACCTTCTTCTTGTCTTCAACATTTGCTTATATTCTTTGGTCATCATTTCGCTGTCCCTTCTGACCTGCCATCTTGGCCGAAAGTTTATGCTGTAGCTTACCTCGTTCAGGATAAGGGGGTGCTGTTCCGACGGAGAGGTGTTGTCGTAATAAATGCTGTGATGGGCTGCATTAATGGTGATGTGCAGTGGCAATAACTTTGTAGATCTTTGTCTGCTGATGTGGCTTGTCCCTTACCTGCCGTATGTCTGAATGTCATTGGCTCTTTATGTCACGTTGGATTCTAGCTGTTCTGGACTTCATCAGCTGGGTTATGTATTGGGCTCCAAGTGATGGGCTTGGGTTGTTCATAGTGGGTTATGGCCTTTATGGGCTTACCCTCGTAAAAAACCACGTTTGTATAAGACACCACTGATGAGGATGTAATTGGCAGATCGGGCCTTAACTTTGGCAGCTTGCTGTTGGTTATCTGGAAGTTCACCCGTTGTTAAAAATAAAAAGATGTCCAATGCCCAAGGGATGGGCTCATTCTGGAGGAACTGTACTTCTTGCTGATTGGGAGAAATGACAGGGTGGGCTAGGTACTCGAGACGGACACCGTGACTGAGGTCGGGCTAGTCTGCAGAAGCTAACTGAGCCATTTCTTCTGCCTTTGAGTTTTCTGCCCGAGGAATGTGTTGGATGTGGAAGGTATTGAAGAGGCGAACAAGAGAAAGGGCAATATCCCTGTAAGCCCGCATTGTGTCCTCCTTTGCATCGAATTCCCCCGTAATTTGTCCGACAATGAGCTAGGAGTTGCTGAACACCCGGATGTGGCTAACACCAATGTCCCTGGCTAGGCGGAGCCCTACTATCAATGCCTCATATTCGGCCTCATTGTTACTGGCATCGAACAAGAAACGGAGAGCACATTTGAAGTAACCACCCTCGGGGGCGGTGAGGACGAGACCAGCTCCACTGCCTTCTCTGCGGGATGATCCGTCGACATTGAGAGTCCAAGAATGAGGGTCCTCTGGCTTAGTAGGGGTTGGTGGGGGTGGAATGGCCGTGGTTGGGGTAGGATTAGTGAACTCTAGGATGAAGTCGGCGACAGCTTGCCCTTTAATTGCCGTTCTTGGTCGGTAGGAGATGTCAAACTGGCTGAGTTCTACCGACCATTGCATGAGTGTGCCAGAGAGCTCTGGTTGCTGCATTACCTTCTTCAAAGGTTGGTCGGTGAGGACCACTATTGAATGGGCTTGAAAGTAAAGACAGAGTCGTCTGGAGGCGGTGACCAAGGCCAAGGACAAGGACAATTTTTCTAACAGTGGGTAATTCTGCTCGGTGTCCCTGAGGGCTCGACTGATGTAGTAGACTGGCCGTTGAACAGAGTCGTCTTCCTTGATAAGAGTTGCACTGACTGCGGTGCTTGAAACGGCTAAGTAGAGGAAGAGGGTTTCGCCAGTGATTGTCTGAGAAAGGAGGGGAGGTTGGTCATGCACTGCTTCAACTGCTGAAAGGCCTTTTCGGACTCAGTCGTCCATTCAAAAGTTTGCTGAAGAACTTTGAAGAAGGGGAGGTACTTATCCGTTGCGTGGGAAATGAAGCGATTGAGGGTGGCAACTCGGCCAGTGAGTCTCTGAACTTCGTTAACCGTTCTGGGTGACTGCATTTCAACCAAGGCCTTGATCATTTCAGCGTTAGCTTCAATGCCCTGCTGACTGACCATGGAACCCAAGAACTTCCCAGAACCTACGCCAAAGGCGCACTTCTCCGGGTTGAGTTTCATTTGGTACTTCCGTAGGGTGGCAAAGGTCTCTCGCAGGTTGGTCAGATGGTCAGCAGAGAGTTTGCTCTTGACTAGCATATCATCGACATATACTTCTATGTTTCGATCGATCTGATGAGGGAAAACGGCGTTGACCAGCCGTTGGTAGGTGGCCCCAGCATTTTTCAGTCCAAATGGCATCACTCGATAATGGTAGGTGCCTCGGTCGGTAATGAAGGAGGTGCGTTCCCGATCAGATGGGTGCATCAGAATTTGGTTATACCCGGAGAAGGTATCCATGAAGCTGAACATTTGGCAACTAGCCGTGGCGTCGACCAGCAGATCTATGCGGGGGAGTGGATAACTGTCTTTGGGGCAAGCTCGGTTGAGGTCTGAGTAGCCAACACAGAGTCGCCACTTACCTTTGCTCTTGCGGAGCAGGACCACGTTTGACAACTATCTAGGGTAGTCCACGTTTTTGATGAATTGTGCTTCAAGGAGCTTGTCGACCTCCGCGGCAATGAGTGTATTGCACTCCGGATGTAAAATGCGTTGCTTTTGGCAGTATGGTCGGAAATAGGGTTCAATGCTGAGGCGATGGGTTATGAATGAGGGGTCAATGCCCGGCATGTCTAAGTGGGTCCAAGCGAATACATTGTTATGCTCAATCAGGAGGGTAGTAAGGTCGGTCTTTGCTTAGGGGGACAGTTGGCTGCCGATTTTGGCAGTTTTCGCAGGGTTGGTGGGGTCGATGGGAACCTCAACGAGTTCCTTCACGGGCTCTCCTCTGACCAGCTCGTCCTCATTCCGGACGTCAAGTCCTTCAATGATCATGGTTTCCTTCAGCTTGACTTTTTTTAGTGAGGCAACATAGCATTCCCTGGCCACAGTCTGCTCTCGCCTTTCAGTCCCAACTCCCAGATCGGTGGGAAACTTAACAGCGAGGTGATAAGTTGATATGATAGCTTGGAAGGCATTTAGGGCCGTGCGGCCAAGAATGATGTTGTAGGCGGATAGGCAATCGACAACAAGGAAGGTGAGCAGCTTTGTAGTCTACCGTGGGTATTCGCCGATTGTGATGGGAAGATCGATGGAGCCAATGGAGGTGACTCGGTCACCAGTGAAACCGACCAAAGGGGTTTGGAGAGGAGACGAACTTTCCTCTCCAATTTTGAACTGGCGAAAACAGTTGAGAAAGATGATGTCTGAAGAATTGCCATTGTCGATGAAAACTCGTCTGACCTTGTAGTTGGAGAGGAGGGCAAAAATGACGAGAGGGTCATCATGAGGGTAGCGAATGCCTGTACAGTCGACGTCCGTGAAGGTGATAGGCTCGGTCCACTGCTTAGGCTGTTTGGAGGGTCGGTCGACCGTGGTAACTGCTTTGTCTGAGCCCTGCCTTATCTTCCTGAGTTCTGCCCTCTGAGCGGAGCGGGATGGTCCCCCGCAAGCAAGGCCGCCTGAAATGACTCTGATTTTGCTAACAGGTGAGGGGGGGTTTCCTGGAGGCCGAGGTTGCTGTGGAGGGCGATCATGGCCTTGGTTAGGTTGGGCTGGCTGTCGGGGGGGTGCGCCGACGGTTGTTTCTGAGGGGTTCAGTTCTTTTGCCTCTGCTGAGGGCCGGTGTCCGTGAACCGGCTAAGACGTCCCTAGCGTATAAGGGTCTTGACCTGATCTTTGAGGTTGACACACTCATCTGTGTTATGGCCATATTCTTGGTGAAAGCGGCAATATTTGGACTGGTCTTTCTGATTGGAAAGGGTTCGTGAAGGTTGGGGCCATTTAAGTGGGTAGTCTCGCTGGATCTGATTGAGGACTTATTCTATGGGAGAATTAAGAGGTGTGTACTGCTTGAACTGACTAGGTGGTCGGGCTGGTGCCGACCGGTCAGCTCGGGCGGGTCGGTTGGTATAGTGTGGTGTTTGGCTATTATATTGGGTGTTTCTTGGTTCGGAGTCTTTTCTCTTTTCTTTAGGGGTCGGGTTTTTGGTTATTGGATCTTGTCGGGCGGCTAGAGAATCCTCAGTATTCATGTATTTTTGGGCTTTGGAGAGTAGGGCTGCCATGGAGGTCGGGGGGTTTTAGAGAGGGAGAACAGGAAGTCGGACGACCGCAGACCGGCCATGGAAGCAGTGAGGATGACCTTGTCATCATTTTTCGCTACTTGTAGGGCCTCGGTGTTGAAGCGGGTAACAAAACTGCATAGCGACTCCCCTTCGATTTGCCGAATGTTGAGGAGTTGGGTTGCCGGGCGTCGCTGGCGCTGGGCTCCAATAAAATGGCTGAGGAAGGAGTGACTGAGATGTTGGAAAGTGGAGACGGAGTCTACTGGTAACTGGCTAAACCATAGCCGAGCTGACCCCTTCAGTGTCACAGGGAAAGCTCGACACATGATCTCGTCAGGAAATGCATGGAGGCTCATGAGGGTTCTGTAGGTCTCCAGATGGTCGACTAGGTCCGTCGTACCGTCAAAAGAGTCGATGGTGGGCATATTGAACTTGGGGGGTAGAGGTTTGTCACGGATGGAGGCGACAAATGGTGAGTTTGCTGTGGTAGAGGGTTTATGCTGGATGTTCTGCATGACCCCTTGGAGTTGGAGCTTCATGGCTCGGAGTTCCGCATCCCAGAGAAGGATGTGGTCACCTCCGGAGGGCAATGGGGGCTGGACGCTGCTGGCCTCTCCTTCAAGGATTGGCGCCGGGATCGATGGTTGTGGGCCCTAGGGTGGCAGGTTTATACCTGGGGAAAGGGGTTGCAAGCCTTCTCTGTTGGGCGGATTAGGTTTTCCAGATAGTATGGCTCGGAGCTTGTTCGTAGTTGGGAGGAATATCGGGAGGTGGTGGAGGAGGCATAGGAAGGTTTCTTTGGAGTAGGGCATTGATCAGGGTTTGATTTTGCTCAGCCATGCGGTTAATGCTGTTGGTAAGCTCGATGAAATATTGTGGTGGGTTGTTTGGATTGGGGGGTCAGCTTGGTGGTCGACAGCATTTTGGTGAGAAGCCATGGATCTAGTCGTGACCATACACTTCGATGGGTAGCGAGAAAGGGGTATTGGAACAGGGTCTCCGGCGACAGTGAACACAACTGGCGCGAGGAGCGAAGCTTTTTCACATACGGCGCCAACTGATAACACAGTTATGATACAATGGGTTCTAGAGGGAATGGGTCAGACTGATCCACGCTTCTCCAACCGTTATCTGAATGGCCAAGCCCACCTGAGAACCTGCATAGGAGTTCAATGGGGAACGGGGAGTCCCCCAGCGAAACCTTCGACGAGCAAGTTAAAGAGAGAGAGAAGTGAAATGTATGGATATGAATTGGAGATAGAAAACTTAACCTTCTTCTTGTCTTCAATGTTTGCTTATATTCTTTGGTCATCATTTCGCTGTCCCTTCTGACCTGCCATCTTGGCCGAAAGTCTATGCTGTAGCTTACCTCGTTTAAGGTAAGGGGGTGCCGTTCCGACGGAGAGGTGTTGTCGTAATAAACGCTGTGATGGGCTGCATTAATGGTGATGTGCAGTGGCAATAACTTTGTAGATCTTTGTCTGCTGATGTGGCTTGTCCCTTACCTGCCGTATGTCTGAATGCCATTGGCTCTTTATGCCACGTTGGATTCTAGCTGTTCTGGACTTCACCAGCTAGGTTATGTATTGGGCTCCAAGTGATGGGTTTGGGTTGTTCATAGTGGGCTATGGCCTTTATGGGCTTACCCACGTCAGATATATTCTTCATATTATTTTAGGAAAAAATTTAGAGAGTAAAGAACACAGGTTTTTGTTCGCCGTACAAATTGTTTGGAGTGCTACTATAATTTGTGAAGATCATTGTATCTTGGGAGATAGACGCCTTTTATCCGTAAGCGCCATAGCGGGGCGAGTCTGTCTTAAGGACAGAGTGTCACACACTCGACTTAATCTTTTAAATATTTACTTGATTTGGTAAAATAAATTCAGTAAGTAATTTATTTTGTTTGTTTGATTTGTTCCATTATTTGTTTTACACAGAAGATTATTCCAACAATCTTAAGACAGATTCGAATTATTCTGTTTGTACAGAATTTTTCGTTTGTTTCCTGTTCTCTTTTTTCTTCTTATAGAAATTATTTTCTGTGGTTTTACAAAGAAATATTCTGGTTAGAAAAATAAATAGTACTAATATACTATTTAACAAATAGTAGTAATATACCGTTTATTTTATTTGACAATTAGTAGTAACATACTGGTGTCATTAACAATTCAGAATATTTATTTATGAAGTTAGTCAGAAATTAATTTTTAATTTTCAGAAATAATTTTTGATTTTTCATTAATTAAAATTCTGTTTCAGTATTTTAATTTTTAAAATGTTACAGAAATTTAATTTTCTGTGTAGAATTAATTTGTTTAAATAAAATGTTTTTTATTTTCAAATTAATTGAAAATAAAAGTTACAATTCTTGTTTCTTTTATTTTACATAATTTAATTATGTGGTTTTGGTTTAAATTTTCTATGTAGTATAAAATTCTAATTAAAATTTTGTTTTATAATTTAAAATTCATGGCTATTGAAACTGGTCAAACTAATGTTCAAACAAGTACTAGTACGGTGGCTGCAATTATGCCCACCCCTCCTCCTGTTGTGACTGTCCCAGTCAATCATGGTGAGAAGCCGGAGAAGTTTTCAAAAACTAATTTTAAAGATGGCGGCATAAAATGTTGTTCTATCTTACTACTCTAAGCCTGGCTCGTTTTTTCCGTGAGGATGCTCCTACTTTGAAAGATGATGAAACTGACCGACAAGTGGTTACTGCGGTTGATGCCTGAAAACACGCTGATTTCCTTTGCCGGAACTACATCTTGAACGGACTTGACAACACATTATACAACTTCTATAGTCCTATCAAGACAGCAAAGGAACTCTGGAAATCTTTGGAGAAAAAGTACAAAATAGAAGATGCTGGCTCAAAGAAATTTATGGTTGGTAAATTCCTGGACTTTGTGATGGTTTATTCTAAGATTGTGATCAGCCAAGTTCAAAATCTTCAACTCATTCTGCATGACATTCATACAGAAGGCATGTCTTTCAGTGAATCCTTCTAAATTGCAGCCTTAATTGAGAAATTACCACAAGGCTGGAAGGAATTCAAGAACTACCTCAAACACAAACGCAAAGAAATGACTTTAGAAGAATTAATTATGTGTTTGAGACTTGAGGAGGACAACTGCAATTTTGAGAAGTGGGCTGGTAAGCATTCAATGGAGTCTAGGGCAAAAGTGGTGAAACATGCTCCAAAAGCAAAGAAATGAAAGTTTTTTGGAGAAAGTTCCGCACAAGGCTCTAAAGGAGGGGAAAATAAGAAGTACAAGTTTAATGGTAAATGTTACATCTATGACAAAGAGGGACATTGTGCCAAAGATTGCCGTAGCAAACGCAAACGCAAACGTAAACACAAAAGAATATCAAGCAAGAAGTCTGTTCAAGCCAATATGTAACAACCCTCGTCACTGTTTACCGAACAACCACTGATTACCGTTAAACTGAAACTGATTATGAATGATAAGTGAACTGAATAAACTACTGAACTGACTGACTAAAATTGAAACTGAATTAACTGAGTATACCTGTTTAATTGTAATTCTATCTGTTTGGTTATTTGATTATCTGTTCGTGTTTTTATGGTTAAATTGCGAATTGAAGACCTTATCGGCTGCCGAACCGGAAACCGATTAGTGTTTTATGATCATCGTGATTTATGGTGTAATTACCTGAAAACTGATTAGGTATGATTAAATTAGATTAAAATGAGTTAAATTGCATTGTTCTACTTATTTACAATTTTGCCACTTAAGTGGCCTATCATCTAACCACTTGAGCCGTACACACTTGATCACATAACACACTTCATCAGCCCTTTTTCCTTGTTCTTGCTGACCTGAGAGAGAGAGAGGTAGTGAAAGCTTGAGTTCTTCACATTTGGCTTGAATCTGGAGGAATTGAAAGCTTAAGTGCATAATTGAGCCTCTAGACTTGTAATTGAGGAACCTAGGTATGAATTTCATCCTTCTTATTGTGTATTTAAGTTCCTTCTAGCATGGATCATGGTAGTTTAAAGAGTTAAGTCAAGAATTGGTTCATTAATGTTGAATTGGAGCTCATTCCATGCATGCATGTTTGAATTGTTGAATTTGAGTTGATTCCATGGAGAATTGTCTCATGCATGCTCATGGTTATGTTAAGTCCACGTTTTCATCTTGTTTTTGGAACAATTGGCTCCTTAGAGCATGAAATTGAAGCTTTGAAATGATTTAAATTCATGCATGTTTGCATGTTCTTCATATTCATGGAAATTGGTTTGAATTGGATTTATTTGAAACACCCTTGGGTTTTGATTTTACAAATTGAGCTTTGAATCATGTTAAAGTATGAGTTTTGATGTGTTTTCTGGAAAATTGGCCCAAGAGGATCGAAATTTATGGTTTAAAACTTGGTTTTGAGCTTGAGGTTCAAATCTGGAATTTCCAGAATTTGGACTCACGCTCGAGCGGGGTGACTGGCGCTCGAGCGTGGAAATCGTGCTCCCAGCATCTTGTTCTGTTTTGAAGTTCGCTCGAGCGGAATAATTGACGCTCGAGCGGGACATTGTGTTTCATGCTCGAGCGGGTGTCGAGCGCCCAATCGAGCGTGATTTTCGCCTATCCAGTACTTTTGACTGTTTTGCAGAACGCTTGAGCGGGTAAGTCTACGCTCGAGCGAAAACCTTCGTCTGCATGTCCGCCCAAGCGGAGTAACCTATGCTCGAGCGTGACCCCTGTTTTCTGAAAATTCTGAAAATGCTTTTAAAGTGCATCTTTGCATCCTCATCTCATCCTAGGCATTCTTAGGCCTAGTTTAAAACATCTTAATGAGGATATAGATGTAGAACCACACCGTGGCAAATTAGGGATTAAGTTATTATCTTTCCCAACTGTGTAGCTTAGTGTGTGTTCAATTTGTAACTGTGTAGGGTTGGCGACTGGGGACGCGCTCTAGCTTTACTGTAGCCCAGAACTCTGTGAATAACAACTGTGTAAAGATATGTTCAAAATGATTATCTTCTGAACAATTGAACTGTACTGCTTTCTGAACTGATACTGTTAATTGAATGAATGTAATTGAATGAATGTATGTCCTCTATTCTGAACTGTATTGTGGCATCCTTAGCAACTACTGTTACTAACTGTTACTGTTACAGAGATCTCTGTCGATTCCCTCGTTGGAACCACTACTGTTACTGATTGATGGACATCATTTACTGCTCGGTCTTTTAAGACCTATTGTTTACTGTACTGTTATGCTAATGGATGTACCACATATGACTGTACTGACTGAACGACTGAAATACTGATTTAATGAATTGCTTTCATTACTGTAAGGACATTCATTCTTAACCCCTTTACACATTGTGTTATTCACTGGGCTTTAGCTCACTGCTCATATATATATATAGGTGTACAGGCACCAGACCGCAGCTAGAAGCGTCGGGGTAAACTCCAGTTTTGTCGAGCCAACCTATGTGCCTCAATGCGAGGTTCTGAGCCTGTCAAGTTATGGTTTAGGGGTGTTTTAGTTCCCCCTTCTGTCTCTGTAACTGTTTTGTTTACTGTACTGTACTGTTTAATAGGGATTAGGTCCCTGACTGAATGATTGTATATATGTACATACTGTTTTGTCTGATTGTAGGTATTTGAATGAAAAGTCTTTTTGCATATAGATTATCACAGCTCATTGGACATTGTTTATTTACTGTATTGGCTTCCGCCAGCCCCTGTACTCTGTATTACTGTATTACTGTTAAGCAGGCCTTCGGTAATCTCGGATTACTGGCCGGTTATGGCGCTAAACCCATAGGGGCGGGTTTGGGCTGTGACACAATATGACCGAAGTGGACAAAATTTTCAATGGTGTAGATGACATAAATCTTTCTGCAGTTATTTTCGAGGCAAACCTTGTTAGAAATCCTAAAGAATGGTGGGTGAACACTGGTGCTACTCGCTACATCTATACCGACAAAAAGATGTTTGCATCTTATTCTATAGTGGACAACGATGAACAACTTTTTATGGGCAACTCCTCAACTTCCAAAGTTGAAGGACAAGGAAAGATTATTCTGAAGATGATATCTAGAAAGGAACTCACTCTCAACAATGTGTTGCATGTACCGGACATTCACAAAAACCTTGTTTTCGGATCTTTATTGAGTAAAAATGGGTTTAGGCTAGTTTTTGAAAATGACAAGTTTGTACTTACCAAAAACGGGATGTATATAGGAAAATGTTACATGTCTGATGGCCTTTTCAAAATGAATGTAATGATTGCTGTATCCTCTGTTATTGATAAAAATACATATTCTTCTTACTTGCTTGAGTTTTCAAATTTATGGCTTGGTAGACTAGGACATGTTAATTATGGATCTTTACGTAGATTAATTAATATGGAATGTTTACCTAAATTTGATATTGATTTAAATCATAAATGTGAAATTTGCGTTGAGGCAAAATTAACTAAAACTCCTTTACATTCAATTGAAAGAAGTACGGAACCACTTTAATTAATTCATAGTGATATTTGTGATTTTAAATCAATTCAAACTAGAGGTAGGAAAAAGTATTTTATCATTTTTATAGATGACTATACTAGATATAATTATGTTTATTTAATTTGAACCAATGATGAAACTTTGGAAATTTTCATTCAATATAAGAATAAAGTTAAAAATCAACTTGGTAAGAAAATTAAAAAATTTAGAAGCGATAGAGGTGGTGAATTTTGTAAAGAATATGGAATAATTCATCAAATCCCCGCTTTTTACTCACCTCAGCAAACTGGAATTGCTGAAAGGAAAAATAGGACTTTAAAAGAAATGATGAATGCCATGTTAATAAGTTCCGGATTACCTCAGAACTTGTGGGGGGAAGTAATACTTTCTGTTAATTATATACTTAATAAAGTACCCCAAAAGAAAATGAATCAAACATCTTATGAAATGTGGCATAGGAGAGTACCATCCTACAAATACTTAAAAATGTGGGGGTGATTGGCTAAAGTTGCTATTCCTAGTCCTAAAAATACTAAAATAGGTCATAAAACCGTTGATTGTATTTTCATTGGTTATGCCAAGAATAGTAATATATATCGATTTTTGATTCATAAATCAGAACATTCGAAATGCATGTAAATATTATTATTGAATCTCGGAATGTATCATTCTTTGAACATGTATTTCCAAATAAGACTGGACAAAAGACTTGTAATAATAAAAGATCTTATAATGTTATTACTAGTCATAATCAAGAATAAGATCCAGAACAAGAGCAAGAGATAGATCAAATTGATGAGAGGAACCTAGGCGTAGTAAACGTGCTAGAACCTCAAAATCTTTTGGTCCAGATTTTCTAACATTTTTGTTAGAAAATGAGCCTTTAACTTTTAAAGAGGCTATGTCCAGTTTTGAAGCTCATTTATGGAAAGAAGCTGTAAATAGCGAAGTTGAATCCATCTTGCAAAATCACACTTGAGAATTGGTGGATTTGTGACCAGGCTGTAAAACTTTTGGGTACAAGTGGATTTTCAAAAGAAAAATGAAAGCGGATGGAACAATTGAGAAATATAAGGCAAGACTTGTGGTCAAAGGTTTTAGACAAAAGAAAGGTCTTGATTACTTTGACACATACTCACCGATTACTAGAACAACGTCCATTAGAATGCTAATTGCTATTGCATCGTTGTACAATCTAGAAATTCATCAAATAGATGTGAAAATCGTTTTCTTAAATGGTGAGTTAGGTGAAGAAATTTACATAGAACAACTAGAAGGATTTTATGTTTCAGGAAAAAAAAAAAAGATGTGTAAATTGGTTAAATCATTATATGGTAGAAAACAAGCGCCAAAACAATGGCATGAGAAATTTGACAAGGCAATGATGTCAAATGGAATCAAAATTAATGAATGTGACAAATGTGTTTATATTTAAGACACAAACAACGGTTATGTTATAATATGTCTTTATGTGGATGATATGCTCATCATAAATACTAATAAGACATGATTAAAACTACCAAGAAAATGTTGAATAACATTTGGAGATGAAGGACATGGAGATTGCTGATGTAATATTTGGTATGAAAATTACCAAAACATCAGAAGGTTATGCTTTGTCACAATCTCATCACATTGAGAAAATATTTGACAAATTCAGCAAAGATGATGATCATTTCGCTAGAACACCTGTGGATGTTAATTTATTTCTTTCTAAGAATGTACAGGAAAGTATTTCTCAATTAGAGTATGCCAAAATTATTAGAAGCTTAATGTACTTGATGAACTGCATTCGCCCGGATATAGCTTATGCAGTAAGTAAATTAAGTAGATATACAAGTAATCCAAGAGTAGAACACTGGAAAGCAATTATAAGGGTTTTAAGATATCTCCGATTTACTTGTAACATTGGGCTAAATTATATTAGATATCCAGTAGTACTTGAAGGATACTGTGATGGAAACTGGATATCAGATACTAGAAACTCAAAATCCACCAGTGGGTATGTCTTTACTCTTGGTGGTGCAGCTGCATCTTAGAAATCTTCCAAACAGACTTGCATTGCTAGGTCTACTATGGAATCAAAATTCATAGCTTTAGATAAAGCTAGGAAAGAGGCAGAATGGCTACGCCACTTCCTTGAAGATATTCTAATGTGGCCAAAACCGATGCTTGCTATATGCATACATTGTGATAATCAATTAGCAATAGGTAGAGCACAGAGTCATATATATAACGGTAAGTCACGACACATTCGTCGTCGACGTAACACCGTACGATAACTACTCTCTAATGGAATTATTTCCATTGAATATAGCGGATCCACTAACCAAAGGGTTAGCAAAAGAGTTAGTTAAGAATTCATCGAGGGAGATGAGACTTAAGCCTATTAAATAAGAGTTACCATAATGGCAACCCAACCTAGTTGACTGGAGATCCCAAAATCTAGGTTCAAAGGGACAACTGAGTTATGTATGACTCATAAGGATCACTGGAGAGTCAAACTCCTACCCATTTCTATGATGAAATAGTGATGTCTACAACGTTTTAGGTTAAGTAAATTTTAATGATTCTTATATCTAGGTAAACTCAGTGGAGTATGGCAAGATACTCTTCATAAGAATCACTTATGTGAGTGTCAATTGGGCCGGTTCTATGAGATTTGTGAAGGGCTACAATTCTCTAGAGCACTCATGAAAGACCAGGTTGTTCAAGGCCAAAATGAACACAATAGTGAGAACTAAACTGAATCTGGTGATATACTGTGTGAGTTCTATTGTCTTGATTTACACAAACGGTTGAACAGTTGAAGACATCATGTTCACTAGTTAACTAGTAAATCTGATAGTGTCTCACAAGAGAAGGATCAAAGCGAAAAGCTACCTATCCTTTGCAAAATATTCCCAATTTCTATACTCTTCTGTAATTAGATCATGTTGTTGCATTTTCTCTCAGTCAAATTCCATTCATGTGGGGGATTGTCGGAAAATTGGTTTTTATAGGCTTATTTTGGGCCAATTTTGAGCCCAAATTTGAATGGGTTCCAAACTTCTTTTGGGGTGGGTCCGAAGAGGTGACGTATTCCTTGTCGCATGGCAAATCACATGGTGAAGATGATTCGTCAAAACCATTTATAAGTGAATGGGAAGTTAACATCATTTTCGGGTTCATGGAATAGACAAATAAAAGAATAAAATGTGAGTTTCCTTGTAAGGCTTGTCCCACATTGGAAACTTAAGAGAACTTATGTGTGTAATATAAGTTCTAGGTGGCAACACTTGAGTTGGCCCCCAAGGGGCACCCCAAGTTTGTAGAAGGGAGGAGTTATAGACAAATTGAACCTTGGCTCAAACCACCACATGAGCGCCGAGCCTAGCCGAGCCGTGCCGGTTGTGGGTCGGGTCGGTTCTAATATTAATTTTTAATTTTTTGGACAGAATTTATTTGAACTTTTTTCTCAAATTCTTGTAGGAAATTATTTGAATTTCAAAATGAAATTAATTCAAATCTTTTGTCCAAAAATTGTGCCAACAGATTAAATTGTCACCGAGCAGATTTAGTTCTTCCCATAACAGATTTAAAACTACACCTGCTCATTTAAATTCAGATCTGTTCATTCCTTTTTGTACCTGTTCGGACAACCATTTTTTTTTCCTATAAATACTAGAAGTTTTCCAGCATTTTGGACATTCCGAAAATCTATTTTCTTCCTTTCCTTTTGTTATCTTGCATAGATTTGTTCTTCATATTATTTTAGGCAAAAATTCAGAAAGTAAAGAATACAGGTTTTTGTTTGCCGTACAAATTATTTGGAGTGCTACTACAATTTGTAAAAATCATTGTATCTTGGGAGATAGATGTCTTTTAACCATAAGCATCGTAGTGGGGTGAATCTGTCTTAAGGACAGAGTGTCACACACTGGACTTGATCTTTTAAATATTTACTCGCTTCAGTGAAATAAATTCGGTAAGTAATTTATTTTATTTGTTTGATTATTTATTTTACATAGAAGATTGTTCCAACAAATTATATATAATATATCATAACTTATATTCATACATTTGCTTTTAAATCATTATTTCATTTGTTTTGATTGATTAATTGATCCACGATATATTATTATTTCACAAATTTTATTCTTGGAATCGTTCTTAACTATCTTAGCTTTAAGTTAATCTTCTCTAAATGTTTATTATTCAAAATATATAAAAATATCACTCAGTAATCTCAAATTTCATAAATAAAAAAAGAGCACTCGATTCATAAATCTAATTTTGAATTTTCTTTACCTAAAGATCCACACTTTAAAATTCTTTGTCTATAAGGACAAACTTGTATAAAATGACCAAATTATCCATGTATATATATATTTAGGTTATATGGTGGAAAAAGAAAATCAAATCCTATTTCTCTCTCTTTTCTCTTAGATCTGAAACAGAACTGTTCCCTCCGATCTGGTCACTGCCTCAATC
Source organism: Camellia sinensis (assembly GCF_055761805.1). Taxonomy (NCBI): domain Eukaryota; kingdom Viridiplantae; phylum Streptophyta; class Magnoliopsida; order Ericales; family Theaceae; genus Camellia; species Camellia sinensis. Next base: position 7,990,869 of record NC_138971.1, read on the forward strand.
TCTAATCTCGGATCTATTGTTGTTGCTGTTCTAGTTGGTAAGTTTTAGTGAGAGATAGTGACTGGCATTGGATAAAGAAGGGGTGATTGGTGTTAAAACAAGAGTCACAGTTATAGTAGACGTGAATGAGGCTTGGGCCCATTTATATATAATAATACAAAAGCAACAGTAAAGCTTATTATTCTAATTAGTCTATTTCTTCATTGTAGAATAGGAAGTTCATATATATATTACATTGTATATATATATATATTTTTGGTTCATTGTTAAAACAAGAGTTTACAATGGAGGTGGATGAGGCTTGGGTCCATTTATCTATAAGAACACAAAAGCAATAGTAGAACTCACTATTCTAATTAGTCTATTTCTTCATTGAAGAGTAGAAAGTTCATATACATATATATATACATTTGATCTGTTTATTTTTATTTTTTTTGGTGCTTTGAATTCGAAATTATTCAATCCAGATCTGGATATATTTGATTTTTCCCCCCTGTTGTTGTAGTTATTGAGTGTTATTGTGTTGTTGTTAATGTTGATGAAACATATTGCAGATATATAGGTTCAATAGATTCATATGTTTGGTTTCACACATAGAGAGAAAGTAGGTTCAATAGATTAGATAGAAAAATTGAACAAATTGGTCAACAAATTCAACAACAAAAAAAATAAAATCAAAATTTGAACAGATATTTGATTGCTCTAAAAAATTTGTACAGATCAAAATTATATAGATTAAAAATTATATAGAAAAATTGTACAGATAAAAATATTAAACAGATAAAAAATTGGATAGGTAAAATTTGGAAGATAGAAAATTTGTGCAAAAAAATTTGAATAGATAGAAAAATTACGTAGAAAAATGAACAGATAGACAAAAAAATTGAACAAATAGACAAAAAAAATGAATAGATAAATATAAATTTGAACAGATGGTTAATGAAAAGTCAAACAGATAAAAAAAAAGTTAATGGGTAAAATTAAAAACAAAATGTCATCTAGGACTTCTCACTAAACTATTTCACAAAGTATGGACTTCTCACAAAAAAAAAAAAAAAAAAAAAAACCCATTGGACTTGATGCCTTTGACAATTACTAGAGTGGATTTTTCACCAATTTTTTCCTAAAAAAATCTTAATTTTGTGGTGTCAGGGATGAAGTTTTTTAAATGATTTCTTATGTTAAAGTAAATCTGTAATATATCGTTTTCCATATTTTGTTAGATTTTCATATTTCTATAGGTTTCCTTATTCTCATGGTTTCTTGATTAACACTCCATATAAGTCCTATATATAGGCTACCTATTGTAATGGTTCAACACACAATAATATACAGATATTATCTTTTCTCTTTCTCATTTCTCTTCTCTCTCTATACAATTATCTTAACATGGTATCAGAGTTAGATTAAATACCTAGTAATTTCGTTTCACCACTGGGCGTCAGCCTTGTTTTGGCTGCTTGTCGGACCTCAATCCATTCTACTGCCATATTTTCCTTTAATATCGTTTCATAGTGATCTCTTCCTTTGTCTATTGGTTTCTCTATGCTCCTTCATCACGGGCCAAAGTTCCTTTGTGGCTCCTACCTTTTCAACACCTCCAAACTCCACCATCGACCACCATTACTTGCCAACTTGTTGGCGCTTCGTACCTCTCTGAAGATACCTTGTTTCCTCTTCAATTTCTCCGCTTCTCTATTATCTTCAACAAAGTCCTTGACTTTTATGATTTTTCAAACCCAACTCTATCTCTTTTTCTAAAGCTGCTGCTAACCTTCTTTCTCTTTACCCACTTTATATTATTTTATTTTATCTTGTTCTTTTTCCATTCTACCATCACCCACAAACACCCAAAAGAAAAAAAAAATATTTTTATTTATTTATTTTTTTATAATCTATTCACATAAGTTGTCCCCAATCTTCAATCGCTCTTTATTAAAATAAAAATTCCTTTCTCAATATGTTTTTGTGAACACAGTCTTTCTATTCCGCTCTACTCTATTTTTCCCTCTACTTCAACCTCAATTAAGTTTTTATCTTCAAACCTATTTGAGTTTGGAGGGGGTAATATACCTATATTATGGTAGCATAGTGATACACTATGCGAACTACCCAAGTCATCTAAGCTGCTCCTAGTGTATCACCTAAGTCGCTCTTTGATGCACCACCACCTAAGCCGCACCGTGACGTACTACCTAAGTTGCCCCTTGGCGCACTACCTAAGACACCCCTTGGCGCATCATTCAAGCCGCTTGTTAGCACACATGGTTCCTTTCCAAGTCACCTTCTGGTGCACATGGTTTCTTTTCAGTTAAGACTTTTGCTTCCGGCTTCTTCTTCAATGATCTAACACGACCTCACCAAAAATTGTCTCTCGGCATTAGCTCCGGCCAGTTTCTTCAATGGTTCTATACAACTTCACCAAAAATTATCTTCTAACATTAGCTCTACCCAATTTGTACAATAGTCTGATACGACCATAAACTGTCTCCTAGCATTAGCTCTGGCCATGCTCCTACAACGATTTGATATGACCATAAATTATTTTTTGGCATTAGCCCTGGTTGCTCCTATAATGATCCGACATGACCATAAACTATCTTTCAATATTATTATTTTTATTTTATATTCTCTAGTTTATCTTTCCAAACTCCAATTGGTCTCTTTGCAACCACCTAAGTTTGAGGGGGCTATTAGTAAATATGGTATCTATATATGTATATATATATTAGATACTGTAATTAGGTTTTACCATATTAGGATATTTTCATAATTTTCTTGTTACCCACTCTTACCTTGCTTATATATAGGCATCTTCATTGTTTTGTAAGATACACAGTATTGAATATACACAAAATAATATTCTTTTTTTCTCTCTCTTAGACATTATAACATGGTAACAGAGTTATAAGATCCGGCTTATCTTTTTGGTTCACCAGCAGGCAGCCAATTGGCATTCTTGTCTTTCTGCCCACTGGAGTTTTAATACATACTTGTGTTAATCCCAATCTCCAACAACCAATCAACTACCATTTCCATTGTGGGTGTCAAATCTCAATCTTCCGCTCATTTAATATAGATCTAAATTTAGGTCAAAATCTATTTAATTTAATTTTTTTGTGCTTTCGCACTCTCTCTAATTCTTTTTCAACCTCAAATAGGTTTCTATCGGAAAATCTATTTGAGTTTGAGGGGGGTAATATACCTATATCATGGTGAGTATAGTGATATGCCATCCAATTTGCCCCTTGGCACACCACCTAAGTCGCCCCTGGCACACCTTGTCATAAGTTGCCCCCTGCGCACTCTTTTATCAGTTATTATCACCTTTCAACACCACGTCATAAATTACGTTTATACCACATCTGATGGTTCAGCATCTGTTCATGTACAAGCCCTTAGCATGCTCTTCGCAATCGCCCATAGTAGGCTCTTTCGTTTGCTGTACACAGGAAACTATCATTTATTTTTTATTTTGTTTTTTCAAACTCAAGTTAGTTTACCTACTTGAGATTGAGGGTACTGTTAAAGTATATTTAGCATATATTGTTTTCCGTATTTGTTAGATTTTTATATTTTCTATAGGTTTCCTTATTCTCATGGTTTCTTGATTAGCACTCCATATAAGTTCTACATATAGGCCACTTATTGTAATAGTTCAACAAACAATAATATACAACATTTTCAATATACAGAGATTCCTTTTTCTCTTCTTTCTTCATACAATTATCTTAACATCTTACAAATATATATATATATATATATATATTTAAATTCATTGAGTATATTTGATTTTAGGAGATTTTCATTGTATCAAATCAAACCCTACTTATTGTGGAACTAACAAATATATATATATAGCATATCTGTTGAAAATATTGTGAGGTAATTGAAATTGAAAGTTCTAATCCATTTTTCTCAAATTTTATATATTTTAAATTATAAAATTACACATGTTAAAACATCATTGGTCCTTTAACTTTTTTTTTTCCCTCATGTTTTTTCTAATATTAATTAATAAGGAAATCTTTCTCACATTTCTAATTGTACTCCTTTCAACTACCAAATAAGGCAAGATTTTTAAAATCACATTTTTAAATTTATTGTTATTTCATTTATTTATTTATTTTTGTTCTAGATACACATATTCAAAATGTAAAATAAAATAAACATATCCAAATTATTAATATCTATTATTTTTTTTTTAATTTTTCTTTTTTTCTTTTTAATTTTTTATATTTTTTTAGATCATTCTGGACTAAAAAGGACTTGAACGGTAAATAATTTTAATACAAATTTATTTATTTATTTACTAGAGACAAGAAGTTAAGAAAATATATGACTTTTTTTAATACTTGAAAGGGTATATGAAAGATTTTTAATAATTTGAAAATATGATATTACATCATTTTTTGGATTAGGATTCTCTATACTTTTTTAGTTTTTAGTTTTTTTGTATTTTTTTTAAGATCATTCTAGACTAAAAAGGACTAGAATAGTAAACATTTTTAATACAAATTTAATTTTTTTTACTAGAGATAAGAAGTTAAGAAAATATATGAGTTTTTTTAATAAGATCCACCGTGTTATGCCCTTATAAAATTAAATTCGTTCGAATTTAATTTGGATTTCTACCTAGCTCTCAAGTTACATAGTTAAGGTAGTGATTACTTAAAAATTGACACATAAAGTGCATCCCAATTTGGTAAAATTGTGAGTCATGTTTGGAAAGAATGATTTTTAGTCAAAACGTCACTACAAGTTGTCAACTGATTATATCTATTTTTTTACACAACTTTTCGTAAAAAGTTAAAAAATTATTAAAAAAGTCAATTTCCAAACAAATCCAATTGTGAGTTTCAATCTTTTTCATTTTTGTAAGTTACATACAAAAGTCTAACTATTTATATTATTTATATAAAAATTATGTTATTAATTTTTTCACATCCCGTGCATAGCACGAACTTACCACTAATATGAAAATATATAAAAATGTGTATTAAAATATTAACTATTTTGGTATTATTTGAATTTTAATAATCAACCGTTTGCAGGATTCTGTTCCGTAACGTTTTCTATTATTATTATTTTTATTATCTAATACCTAATAAAGAATGTAATTAAAGGAAAACCCAGAAGAAAAAAAAACATTGCCCAATTAGGCAATGCCAAGTGGACAAACCTCTAAATTAGTAGGCAAAGTCAATTGAATAGATTATTATGTTTGAGTTGCTATCAAACCAAAGTGTGTACTATTAATTTCATAAGTCAGAGGAGGCGAGGATGGACACATAAGGTGCACAAATGGTGCAGATCATGGATCATCCATCCTTGAAACTCTCCATAGCAGCTAGTTGTTGGAATGATTATTTATACTTTGACAGGACACAGACATTAATATCTATATTTTTTATTCAAATCAATTAATTATCACAAAAGCATGTGCATATGATACATGTATGGCCCTGTTGAGGGGTGTTGTCTTTAGCACAGAAACTAATGAAACAAAATCATTCATCGCATACTGATTATATATAGTGGAGACAAATGGTGCTGCAATAAGGCATGCTATCAATATATAATGCAGCATGAGAGAGAGAGAGAGGGGCATTTTCAATTGTATGTTACGAGTACTTGATATTAAGGGGTAGTTTGGGATGATCTAAATAAGTGTACTTTTTGACTTTTTTATGAAATATGGGTTGGGTATGGGTTGGATTTGAAGTGATGTGTTAGAGAAGTGACGTGACTTAAATAAGATGATGTGACTTAAATAGGATAGTGACTTTTTGACTTTTTGAATTTTTTTAGAGATGTCAAACTAGGCCTAAATATATAATAAATATAATTCACCTCAAATATAATCTTATTACACTTAACACCCCTTTATTCAAATTTTGTTAGAAATTTATACAAAATCAAGTCATGTATAAAATATATGATACATTTATTGATTTTTTAAAACATTAATGCCTTTATCTGGTAGGCTTATTTGCAGTTTGTCTTCTTATTTTAGTGACAAAATGTAAATGTAAAATCACTAAATAGAGGCATTATTATCTTAAAAATTCAACACAACAATCATATATAAATTCCTAACAAAAGCTTAATAGAAAGTGTTAAGTAACAAGATAATACTATGAAGTGGTTGGGTTTTGAAGGTTAGGAGAGTAAAATGTAAACGAATTATAATTTAAAAGGATTTACTATAATTTATCTTAAAATATATTTTGGAGACGCTGCCAATAAATAAATAAAATGCTAATGAAGTTGACTATGTCAATGGAGGATGTGCTTTGACTGCTTCATGGTCAATTAAGACATTTTTAAACAAAAGTGAAAATAATCGAACCTATATTACAAATCTATGTCTAATTTCTAGGATAATAGAAAAAGGCGAGCTAGCAGCATACAACCTGTGAAACTCGAACAGAAGTATCATACTTGGTAAGAGAATGACTCATTCATCATTCAGTGCTTTGATAGAGATTAATTTTTATTCATTGAGTCAAGTGAATTTTTGCGAGATGGATTTTCATGGTAGACAGATTTAAAATTATTTCCAATGTTCTTTTATGAATATATATATGAAGAGGGAAACAGTTTTGTCTAATTGACTTATAGATCCTATCATGGTCTCATATAGATAACAAGTCATTTTTTATGGAAGTTCAAAAAAATTAGAATGATATAATAATCGCAGCTGTATAATTTTATTATATTTATTTATTTTTAATAAATAATATCACCCATAGGCCTCACAGGGGAGATTAATGATCTCGATTGTTCATCTTTTAAGTTCTTATGAGTCACTATGAAAATCATAACTATATGATTTCATTATATTTGTCTTAAAAAAATGATTGAAAAAAGTTATTTGAAAATAATTTTTCATTTTCTAAAAATAAATATAATGAAATTATATGATTATAATTATCAGATTAATTTAATTTTTTTAATGGACAATTTATATATAAATCTAACAAATTAAGCAAATTAGATCATGAAAATGAGGTTCATGATAAGGCACAAGGGGCATGTTTGATTGGGTGGATTAGAGCATGAGATTGGGATTATTAATCCGCGGGCCCAATTATCCTATATTTGTTTTAACATTTTGGTTTACGATTATTAATCCAATAGATAATTAATCCAACAAATTTGTAGGATTATTAGAAATGGGATAGGGGTGAGATTATTAATCCAATGGATATTAATCTAAATTGGATAATAAATACCACACTAATTTAATAGAATTATTAATATTTCACTATTAATTTTGTGATCAAACATAACCAAGGGTCTTATTGGACATACCTACTTTTCTCTGAAATTGTGGTTCAGCTGACCAAATTAACTTGTTCTAGAATTTAGGGTAAATTTTTCACCTCCCATGAGGTTTGAAATAAGTCCTATAAATTTTGTATAATTATATTGAATTTCTTTAAAGTTTTAATTCATACAACACTTAGTCTCTTTTTAAATGAATAGAAAAATGATATTATTATCTCCTTTATACTAAAAATTATATTTTACCTTATTTATATTTATGTTTTCGCACAATGTGTATTAATTCTGATTCCTTTAGTCATTAAAAACAAAGTTGATATAATTATGTTAAATTTAAGAAAATCAATGTAATTTATCCTAAATTTTATGTACTCAACCAGTGCTATTGGAATTCATTGACGCATCTTAAAATTGGTAGTTCAATAGACAAATTAAAACTGAATTTAGTGGAACATAACAACCAAGGGTACATGAGATGGTTGGGAAATGATTGCAAGAAGCAGAGGTCCCAGTTTTGAGTTGCTCTGTCATGGTCATTTCCGCCAATTCACTGAAATTTAACTTTGATCTTTATTTTTTTAATTTAAATAGCATTAATAGTTGATTATAAATTTAATTTTAATTTGATCGTTCTATTTCTAGTTGGTCGTGACCAAGAAATTAACAGGTCCAAATTATTGTCAATTGTTTCTATATTACTCCACATGTGAGTGATACTTATTAAGAAACTATGAATTTTAGCATTCTGAATGATCAAATTAAAATTTAACTTAAAGTTTAGGATTTATATTATTCAAATTGAAATATTAGGGATCAAAAAATTTTTTGAGTCAAACTATAAGGTCAAAAAATATAATTTATCCCTTCTGTTATATAGTCAATGAGATTTGAACACTAACACCTGCTCAATTGTAACGCCCATATAATTGCTAGACTTAAGACACTAGTTGTCATGTTTCTCCTATGAATTATTAGTTCAATATTACATGGTGTATAGGCGTGGGCATTGCACTTGTTAAAAAGGTGGCTCAATTATTAAGTTATTTAATTTGTCGCTTAAGGCCTACAAAAAAAAAATGGTCAAATTTTTTTATTATCAAAGGCTCTCGTTTTGTTTTAAAAACTTACTAAAATAATGTCTCATTTTGATAGTTAGCCTCAAATCTCAAAAACTTGTGGACCACAGCTGCTAGAAACCAGTAAAAAAGGATAATAAGAAAATTTAAACAAGATGAAACCAATTATATCTCAAATAAGAATAATTATTCAATAGTCACAAAATATTATATGATATTATTTACGTGATATTCTGAAGTTAACTAATTTTCTCACAAATAGAGAGATCAAAGGAGAAAATGACATGAAAGGTACAACATGAATACCTCCATAAATGTTGAGTCTTCATAACAAAAAAAAAGTGAGCCAAAAGAAGAGAAGGGTGGTAGACCAACCTCACCTTAAATTATTAAAGGGTCTTGATTCATGATAGCTAGTGACCTTTCTATCTTCTCAAAATGACTTTCAAGTATTTGGTTCATTGTTCACTCTCTCTTTCTCTCTTTCTCTCTCCATAAAAAAAAAAATAAATAAATAAAAAAAAGAAAAAAAAAAAAAAAAAGAAGGAAAGAAAGGAAAAGAAAAGAAAACCTGCATACTTGTGCTTTTGGAGGAAGCACTATAAGAAACTAACTACATGGGTTGTTGGTCTTTAAGCTAATATCTACAAGGTGTTATATATAATGCGAGGGTGGTCCCACGTGTTGTGACCTTGAGAAAGTTTTTATTTTTTATTTGAGAAAATTGATCAGTTCTACTACAAACATAAAAATAAATTTTAGAATTCGATACATCATATATATTGATGGTTAAAATTTTAAAATATTTGTTAGTGAAATTTACTTAATCTATTCATATATATTATATATATACATATATTATGTGTTGAGTTTCTGTATTAGTAGACTTACTATTCAAAATTGATTGAAATTAAAATTGTGCAGCAATGGTTTAGGCTCTTTGTTCTCCATCACATTATTGGGTTGGAACCTTATCAATAACTAAAAATTTTTGGGCCACAAGGAAAGAGAATAATTTCATTTCACACATGTATAACCCACCCAACCCACTGGATTTTTACCAAAATTCTCTTGTGACAATTTGGCACCACAGAAACTCCCACTGACATAGACATTGGGGGACACACACAAAGGTAGCCTATCTTTTATTTATTTATTTTATAATTATAATAAAATTAATTTTGGACACCCTTGCTTGAATTTTCTTTATCCTAATTGTTATTTTCTAGATCTTTTGCCGTTTATCTTTAATGTTGTGTTTGGCTTTCAAATTTATAGAGATAAAAATAAATAAATAAATAAATAAATAGGAAATAAAGTGTAATTAAAAAAAAAATTCCCCTTCGTTTCTTTAGAATTGGCTAGCCAAGGAAAATGCAAAAAATGGATACCACTGGTCTTGTTTGGTGTAACTTATTTAGAGTTACTTATGATATTTTTATTTAATTTGTTTTTATAAAGAAATATAGGTCAAATGTGCTTGGTACAATACAACTTTTACTTATAGTTTATGAGGCAAAAATAACTTAATGAACTGAAAAAATATGATTATTTAGAAGTTAAGAAAGAAGACTTTTAATTTCTATTTTATCATTATCAATTTTCAATTTAAGAAAAGTTACCCTAAAAGGGCTTTGGAAATGATCAATGAAATCAAGTCAAATGCATAAAAAAATGTCGAATGCATATGGAAATAATGTACAACATGCAAACCTTCTTAAACAAATATGCAGAGCATCCTAAAAATCTCAAATTGGGGGTATTTAATGGTTTTTTTTTATTATCATGTTCGGAATTTCACATTTTTATTATTAATATACCAAGACTAAAAACAATTTAACTGATTCAACATGACATTGTAAGGGTTATACTTGAGGGGCTTGTGGGTTTCACCATGTGTCTCATTTTGATAATTCGAATTATTTATTTGTAAAGTTTTTTTGTATATATTATTCATGAAAAAATTATATCGATATGATAATTATAACATTTTTTTTATATTTTATTGTGTTTGTTTCTAAAATAAAATAAATAATTTATCTTTAAAAACATACTTATTTTTTATTTTTTTTTTAAAATAAAATAATAAAATAAAAATATTACGACCATCGAATCGATTTAATTTTTTCCCCCGAAAGACATACAAAAAGATAAGGCTAACCTTTGAATTTTATGGGGCACAACGAAAACTTCTAAAAGGGGCCATCAAAAATTTATAATTAAAAAAAAAAAAAAAAAAAGTTCGAGCAAAATGGTAAATATATACTTGATAGTATTGAGAAAAAATTTACTTGCATATAAAGGTCTTGTTTGAGAAGTGATTATTTTTTAGATTTTTTGATTATTTGACTATTTTAATAAGCTATTTTAGTTTGTGTATTTGAGAAAATAGGTTGAATTTTTTTTGAATGGCTATATTGGTAAAAGGGTTTGAAATGATGTTTTCATATGAAATTACCAAACTGCCCCTACATGTGTCCATGTACTCCTCCAACAGGAAAATGAATATTTTTGTGTTGACGTGGCAGTGGGTGAATTTGAACGCATCTTTTTATTTATATTTTTTTTAACAGAATCTAGACGCAGCTCGTAACAGTTAAAATAAAATTTGAAATCTTCAATTTGTGAATTATAAATAAATTTTAAAAGAGCAATAAAAAAAAAAATATATAACTTGTAAACAATTGGCATACTACCAACATACCTTCTGACATTATTTTAAACCTTACCAATTATACAAATTATAAATTTTTAAAAATTCAACAATTATTAGTAATCATTTATTAGTACACTAAAGTATACTAATTGTTGCATATACCATTTTATTTGTTTGATAGTTAACTTATAATTATAAACAAGAATTAAAAAAAATTGACAAACTTCTTACAAATTTAACTTGCAATTCTATCAATTATGAATTTGAGATTATTACAAATTTAGGCAACATTTGAATTTTAATTAAAAAAGTAAAATATCTATGCAATTACAAAATTTTTGAATTGTCCTCACATAGATTACAAAATTTTTGAATTGTCCTCACATAGATTACAATTACAAATACAACTACAATTATTAGTCAATTTGCCTATAACTTTTACGTTTACGAATTCGAGATTATTACAATTCATTTACTTGTCATAGTTCTTTGCCGATCGCGTGGTTTGAGAGGGAGAGCTCCACCAGAGAGAGATCCGTGACAGAAAGTCTTCTTTCTTCAGATGGTAAGCGAGAGATGATGAAAGATGGGTTGGAGAGTTATGACAATTGGATTGAAGAGTTATGACAAGTTCAAACATTTAAAGGATAAAATGGTAATTTCAACTCATAATGCAACCCACACCTAATCCCCTTAATACACACACTTAATGATATTTAATTTTATTACAATTTTATCCCTAAGTAAAATTACTATTTTAGACACCATTGTTAATTGAAAACATCTCAATGCACACCTCAGAGTTCACATCTGTTGCATCGTGTGTGTAGCTTGTGGATGCAGTGTCATTCATAGCTTCTTCCAAGTTCATTGAGCTAGAAGTGAAACCAAAGGGCTTTGGCATTTTCGTATTGCACATGCACTGCAGCTTCTCAATGCGCTCATTCATCAACCTTCGTCATTCGTAGGGAAAACATCATTGCTATGGAGGATTTGCCTTCTGAAAATCAGCAAATAAGTGTTCATGTGAAGCAGAGCGAAGGAAATGTGAGTTTAATTTTTTTTTTCCCAGCGTCGTTCGGATAACCAGAGTCGAATTGTGTTATTTGGTTCGGAAATCTACTACCGAAATAATTATTTATTTTCGGAAGTTGATGTCCGAACAAAGTAATAAATTTCAGAAGTTGTTGTCCGAACAATGTATTTAAATTCGGAAGTTGTTGTCCGAACAAAGTTAACTTTTACAACATTCAACTTCCGAAATTTGAAAAAAAATTCGAACAACTACTTCCGAATGAAGTAAATTTTTTTTTCCATTTTTTATTCCAAATTTGCAAATTGCATACCAAATTTACAGTTTCAAATTGCAAATTAATCTTTATAATGTCATTACAAATTTGTAACGTTATACAAAACATGCAGGAATATGTGTCAACTCAAGGAAGTCAGGTTTGCACGGATTTTGTGTTAGATTACACCACTCAATTCACAACTGAACAGGTTCAGTTTACGAAATTATAACGATTATGTTTCGAATTGCTCACGAAATGTAAATGTTTGATAATATTTATTTAACTTTGTAGATATTCAAAAGTAAGAATGAATTGCTAAACTGGGTACGTGAAGTTGGAAAGAGAAATGGTTTGGTCATTGTAATCAAAACATCAGACTATGGTGGAGGGAAAAAAAAACCCAGGATGTATCTTGCTTGTGAGAGGAGTGGCCAATATAGAGCAACAAAGAAGTTAAAACATGATAGCAACAATACATCAAGAATAACCGGTACGAAGAAATGTGGTTGTCCTTTTGATATGAGGGCTCACAGGTTTACCACACATGATGAATGGACATTGACCGTAGTATGCGGATTGCATAATCATCCACCTGCGGAGCACCTCGAGGGACATTCATATGCGGGGAGGCTATCAAAGGATGAGAAAACATTGTTAATGGATATGTCAAAGAGCATGGTTCGGCCAAAAGAAATCCTAGTAACCTTGAAACAGTGAGATGCCCTCAATGTAAGCACACTTAAAACCATTTACAATGTACGCCATCGAAACAGGGTGGTACAGAGAGCTGGAAGATCACAGATGCAACACTTATTGGGTGAATTGGCCAAGTATAATTACATTGAGCGCCATCGGTCTGAAGAGTCCATGATGACTGTGACAGACTTGTTTTGGGCATATCCTACTAGTTTGGACTTATTTCGGTCTTTCCTGCGTATATTAATTATGGATTGCACATATAAAACCAACAGATATCGGCTTTCTCTTATTGAAATTGTGGGAGTGACATCAACTGAAATGACATTCTCTGTAGCTTTCGCATACTTACAGTATGAGAGGGTCGATAACTATGCGTGGGTGTTAGCTACATTGCGTGATGTCATGGATGGGTTTGTTGTGCCAACAGTTATTGTTACTGACAGAGAGCTAGCCTTGATGAATGCCATACAGAAGATATTCCCGAGTGCCAGACATTTATTATGTCGTTGGCATATCAGTAAGAATGTGTTGACCAAATGCAAGAAAATGTTTGAGACACAGCAAAAATGGGAGAAGTTCAACCATGAGTGGAACTCTGTAGTGTATTCATCTTCTGAAATTCAATACGAGGAGCATCTTAAATCATTACTTAAGGAATTCAGTAGTTATCCTGATGCAGTCAAATACGTCATGGATACTTGGTTGGTTCCTTACAAGGACAAATTTGTGGCGGCATGGACAGACACGTGTATGCATTGTGGCAATGTTACAACGAACTGGTAAGATTACTTTTCTTCAATATGTTATTAATAAGTGTCATGTACTTGATTTTAATTTGACTTACATTGAATTGAACAGGGCTGAGAGTGCACATGCAAAACTTAAAAGACAATTGGGTTCATGTCAAGTCTCATTTCAGGCATCATTTGAGAAAATACACAGTTTGCTTGAGTTGCAACACACTGATATCAAGGCTTCATTTGAGAAAAGTCTAATTGTTGTGCAACATCAATTTAAACCTTCTCAATTCAGGGAGCTACGGGGTAATGTGTCTATCTCTGCATTGGAGTATTTGCTTGTCGAGAGTAAGAGAGCCAATTCCATTGGTATTGATGTTGAAGCTTGTGGATGCGTCCTTCGCTACACTCATGGTTTACCTTGCGCCCATGAGATTGCTGACTACATCAGACAAGATCGTCCTATACCACTTGCTACCATATACTCACAGTGGAGGCAACTTCATATCTCCATATGCAATAAAGAAAAGGAAACGGAGGTGACTTGTAATGCAGAAGTAGAGTTATTTGTGAACAAGTTTAATGAAAGTGATAGAACCATGCGATTGGAGCTTTTGAAGAAGTTGAAAGAGATTGTATATCCGGGAAGCACTTTTCTTGTTGAGCCGGAGGTGAAGCCCAAAATACGTCCTCGGGATCATAAGAAGATCAATGTTTCTACCCGTCGTGACCCATGTGCATTTGAGTTAGTGCAATCTGGACATGATTCCTTCTCACCTAGGGACACTTAAATCACTACATTAGCTTCTATGCAAACCAAGAAGAAGCGACCTGTTAAGGGAAATGAGAAGGTGAATCCGAAAGGAAAGGCATACATTACTAGAACAGTGAAACCTGGTGCATATGTTGATGCTGTCCCTGCTGGGTTGAAACCATACATTAAGTTTGTCAAGGATGTAGCTGCAAATGGGAATTGTGGTTTCAGGGCTATAGCTGCTTCAATTGGTCATACAGAAGATGATTGGGCTCAGGTTAGGCGTGACCTGTTGGGTGAGCTGCACACACACAAAGAGGAATACATTACACTTTATGGGTCCTATGAAAGGTTTGAAGAATTGACAAGCATATTGTCATACTTTGAAGACAGTCCTGGATACTCACATTGGATGACTATGCCAGACATGGGGCATCTTGTTGCATCGTGCTACAATCTTGTGTTATACCACTTGTCTTTACAGCAATGTCTCACCTTTTTACCTCTTAGAACAGTGCCAGTACCTCAACTTGATAACGTGAGATTGCCATTGGGTTTGTCAACGGAAATCATTTCGTTCAGGTATAACAGAAACTTATCAATTGGGTTTGTGCATGTACAAGAAGTTACGAGGTATGACCACTAAGTCAATTGATATTTGGTGCAGGTTTTGTTGCAGCCAGGCCATCTAGTTCCTCCTATTGCCACTAATTGGAGAAAATACCGTCACCCTTGCCCTGTCGACTGGGATGATGCATATGTGCGTCACATTCAACATTTCAAGGACATTATTCATGATAATGTAGCTACTCGAGAGACTTTTGATGTTGTTGATGTCGCATGACACATGTATGCATTTCACAATGTTAGAATTATAGAAGAAATTAATGGATGTGTTTTTGATGTTGATGTGTTATGTTTTGCAATGTGGATTGAATGTTATCGACCATTGTTACCATTCCATTGTAATAAGAAAATATCATTTAGAAAATCAACGACCATTGTTACCATTCCATTTTAATAATAAAATGTCATTACAATGTCATTACAATACCATTGTTACCATTCCATTCTAATAAGAAAATATTAACCACTGTTACCATTACAACAATGTCATCTTACAAAAAACACCAAAAAAAATTCATCAACTAACAAAATAACATGTAACAAAATAACATGTCACGAATCAGCTGTATGCCTACGCCTAGGCCTACGACTGTATGTCAATGTCGAAGATGGAAAGCGACCTCCAGCAAAACTAGGTCCAGCTTCGTCAATGTGCTGACCTTCAAAGACATGTGTCATACTCTCGATAGCCTGGTAAAGTCGATAAAGATGTCGAATCCCCTCCTGATAACCAGCGTCAATAATAGGATGTGAAATCTGTAGTGCATGTGCAATACGCTGCATTTGAAAAGAATATCACATTTTAGGGAACATATCAGAAAAAAAAAGTAAGTTACATATGCATAAGAGAGGATAATAGATTACATCCACATGTTCGTTGAAATCCTGATGGTCATGGACACGCGGTTCATCAGTGTGCTCGACATATAGGTGCGTGATATTCTTATACCAATCCATGTAACCCGGTACACATTGCCAAGGCTGACGAACTGGTGTGCTCCTCCGTTGCTCAGATAACACGTGGTTATCCCAAGCCTCCCAAATCCTATCTAAGTATCTGTACATGACTGTATATTGTGCAGATATGTTGCCTCATGCACCACGACTGGGAGCTAGCATTGCATCTGGGATGGTTTGAACCCTGCCAAATTGCCTCAAAACTCTATCTGGATGATAGGTTCAACAACGTCTAAGCACTTTAAGCATCCATGCTAGAACGTAACCGGGTTACATGGATGCCGGTCTCTGCAGTTGTGGTATGGATCCCAAATAACCTGTAAACGTAAAGTGTTTTTGAATTAAAGTACATAAAGGGTAAGATAAATGGAATTGTTAAAATTATCGCAGGAAGAGTAAACTTACATCAGTAGCTACCAGACTGTCAAGCTCGGCTCGAAAAGATTTCAAATGCATAATGGAGGAACCCGCCTCTCTCCTAGATGCCCAATGGTACACGTGTGGCATGTCTTCATTGTAGCCCATGTTCTGATGAGGTCAGAATGCTCGGAAGTGCTCATAAATCCACGTCTCCAAAAGAGTCATATAACCACCCATCTGCTTAACCCCAGACCGGCTAGCATACCCCAACTGTTTGTATAAAAATGCTAATGCAGCAGCGCCCCAGGCGTAAGTATGTATGGATCCTAAATCCATCAATAAGCCAAGGTAAACAACGGGAACCCTGCTGTCACTCTTGTCACTGAAGAGTGTACATCCCAATAGAAACAGCAAATAAGCTCTAGCAGCGCACTGTATAGCCTCCTCGGGGTCTGAATTTGTGACACCAGCAAACTGACTTCGCAACCATTCAAGCCTGACTGAATTGCCACCAGCAGAAGAAACCTTTTCATGAGTTGCACGTTCAGTAATCCCTAAGCCATAAACGAGTAATGTAACTCCATGATGATCTGTCACATCTGGTATGCTGATTGATTTGCATACAATGGGAAGATCAAGAATAGTGCCAACATCATCCAGGGTCAAGGTCATCTCACCAACTGTCATGTGAAATGTGTTCATCTCAGGTTGCCATCTTTCAACAAAACTGGAGATTAGAAGCTTGTTGACGAACTGATAAGTGCAATGAGCTAACTATGACAGTCCAGACTGCTCAATAATGGCTTTGAATCTGGTGTTGTTCTCTACTAACCACCATGGCCATGCAAGGATCTTGGAAGAGTGATTATGACACTTTAGGGGCCCTTGTTCCTACAACACAAATGATATCTTATTACAAACTACCATACAACACACACACACACAAAAAAAACTCATATACAAATTAATTTCACTTTTACCGAGGAATGTTTACCTCCTCGTGCCAAATAGCTGCAGCCACATGACTATTGAAACTCCGCAGTATTGACGGATCAGTCGGTCCACCTGGAAAAGCATGAGTAAGGTACTCTTCTTGGACAGGAGGAGAATCAGGTAAGGAGGTATCCTCCACAGCAATGTCAGGCATATCATAACCTTCAACTCGTCTTTGGCTTCGGCCCCGACTTTGACTGGCACTGGGAATATCATATTCTACCGAAACTGGATCATGACCTCGACCACGACCTTGACCTCGTCCTCGCCCACGCCCTCGTCCCCGTTCATGGTCTACATCCAATTCACGACGTCGTCTATTTGAAGCAGTAGGTGGGACACGTTGTTGATATTCAGAATCCATATTATCTGCAAAAAATAATAAGTGTGTGTAATGAGTGTATGTGTAAATAAAGAGAGTGTGTGTAAATAAGGAGAGTGTGTGTAAAATTAATGAGAGTGTGTGTAAAATTATAATAAGTGTTTTAATTAAGTGTTATAATTAAGTGTTTTAATTAAGAAGGGAAAAAAAAAAAAAAAACCTGTTCGGAAGTTCACAACCGAAAATACATATTCTGTTCGGAAGTTGAAATTCGAAAGAAAAACATAATTTCGGAGGTTGACTGTTGTCCAAATTCAATTTTTTCAGAAGTTGACTATCGAAACAATGTAACATTTTCGGAAATCTACTGATGAACATATTGAATTTTTTCGGATTCCTACGTCCGAACACGTTGCTATATTTCGGTTAACCAGTTCCGAACGACGGTTCCAAATCAAAAACTCTACATTCCAAGTGAAAAACTCTACATTACAGATGAAAATGAGGATTGAATAGGAATGATGATTCAAAAGTAAACTCACCTAATGAGGATTGAAAATATGATGGAATGCTTCAACGGGATGCAGCTTTGTGGATGGAATGCTTCAACGGGATGCATACCTGGGTTGCACACGGTAATGAGATGGAATGCTTCAATGAAAATCTGAAGATGTGCTTCAGTTTCAATAGGTGCTTCAGCTTCTATGTGATGGAATGCTTCAAGGTTGAAGATGTGCTTCAGATTCAATAGGTGTGTATATTTGGGGTCGGGTGTGTGTGTGTGTGTGTGTGTGTATGAGGGTACATTTGGAACTCACCGTGTGTGCAGTGAGGAAATTAATTAGGAATTAATTTTTTGGGTGTGTGTAGTGAGAAGGATGTGCAAAGAGGAGATTAGGTGTGTGTATATAGAAGCTCCCCAACCTTAGCAATAAGAGGTTTTTTAACTATTTTTAAAAAAGAGGCTACAATAGCCTATTGCACCGTTTCCCAAACAAAGCCATAATCACTGAAAATTACCTATATAGACTAAGATATGAAACAACATTTTACATAAAATTTACTTTGCTATTCATCGTATAAATTTATTTATTCTTATTTACTTTTTTCAATTACGAAACTACATTTTATATAACATTGAACTCCAAATGTTTTTTGGGCCTTTTTTAACTTGTGTGAAGGTAGATTGGGCCTCAACTTTTTTGGGCCTATTTTTAATACTCATTCGGATTTATCAATGTTGGGGCCCTTGATTTTTTTTTTTTTACAAACTTTGGGGAGATAAGAAGAGAAGCTACTAGCACTTTTATTTGGGCAAATTATTTAGAAATCCTCTTTAAAAGAGAATAAATTTATTTAGTCTCACAATTTTTTATATAATCTCAAAAGTCCTCGACACTTCCTTTCCTTTTTCTCCATCTCTTCATGATATACAATTATCGGCAACCTGTGACCACTATTGATTGGGGTTCACTGGCAACCATTGATATCGACTTCTTCGCCCTTATCGACAGCGAAAGAGATAAGTTTCAGTGATGTTCTTGCATATATCTACTCAAATCTGCTCAGATCTGGCCAAGATCATAAGACAACTTATCAGAGTGTTTAGATTTAGAGTAGATCTACTTCAGATCCGATCAGATCTAAATAAAAAATGATTGCTGGAGTACAATCCTCTCTCTATGTATGTTTTTTTTTTTTCAATCTCTTAGTTTTTCTTCTTTTCTCAGTTGTGCATCTCTTTTCTTGTTTTAATGAATTTTTTTTTCAAGTTTTGAAAAAATATTTTTCGAGTTTTAGTTACATGTGATGAAAACTATAAAATTTTACATTTTTGAAGATACGTTTATGCTTTTCTCTGACTCTTTTTTTTTTTTTCAAAACAAAAAAAAAAGAGGGTAAATTACACTTACCTCCCTTGAGGTTTCTAACAATTATAAGGACCTTTCCTGTGGTTTTAATAACTACACTAACCTCCCTTACTTTTAAGACTATTATCAAGATTCTCTCACTGTTAGGCAATTTAACAGAATTTATTGATGTCATGCTGAAATTATACCAAAAATAATGAAAGTGCCCATTAATTACTTTATCTATTTAAATGAGAGATTACACTTACCTCCTCTGAGATTTTGTATATATATTATCAAAACCCATACATATTTTACCATTATTTAATAAAATTCTTAAATTTCATGCAATATTAAATAAAATCTTTAAATTGTTAAGACATTATTAAATCATTTAATGCAAAAAAAAAACCTTAATTTTTATTGATAAAATACTTAAAAATAAATAATCTCTCTAAAATTAATGTTAGATAACATCATAGTAATTTAAGGAAAAATTACTCATAAATCCCATGAGGGGAAATGTTGCTCTATATAGTTTTCAGTGATATTTTGAAAACCATTTAGTCCTTTTTTATTTTTGGTATGATTTTTTGTTTATATGTATTGTATATGTATTTGACTGTTTTGCCCATATTTACGATTTCTTTTGATTTTTTTGTTGTTATTGGTTTGGTAAGGTATGGGATAACATTCGTTTTTTGGAAGAGGGGGGTGCGTGGATTGCGGGATGAGAGGGGGGAAGGTTGGGGTGTTTTCTCAATTGGTGTTCTTGTTGTGTTTGAATACGTTTTGTGGGGTAGGGGGTTTTGGGTGTTGCTGTTCAAATCTTTTGCTTCGAAAACGGTGGGTGTGCTTTGTTTTTTTTCAATTCAGGCTTAGTTGATTTGATTTTTCTGTTAGTGGGTGTAATATGTGTTCTGGGTTGGTTATGTTGTGCCCCCTGTAACTGTGGGGGTGATGTGTTTCTGGGGTGGTTATGTGGGGTTGTTGTTTTTTTGTTGATGTTCGAATATGTTGGGGGGGATTGTCAATGGTGGCTGGTTTTGTAATGTGTCGTTGGGGGTTGGCTATTACGGACTGGTTTTTGTAATGTTCAAATACGTGTGTGTGGGGTTTGTCAATGGTGGATTGGGTTTTACTTTTCGGGGGGTTGTAAATGGTGGCTGTGTTTGTTGTCCAATTGTTCTGATGTTATGTGTGAATTAAACATTAACAGTGTAAATTAAAAACCACAAACACGAACATTGTTCCGATAGTGACAGCCAGTATTTTATTGTTCTGTTCTGTTGTTTAATTAATTTTTCCAAATTAGAGCAAACATTGTCCACGATAGAACATTGGTTATGGTAAGATGTCGTCTTCATGTGGCTGTGTATTTGTATGATAGATTGTTTTTGATAGAGCATTGGGCATGGTAGAACATTATCTTCATGCTTGGAAAGACAAATAGTCCTTCTGATTTACGATCAGTTGTTAACATTACGCCTATATCATCATTATCTGGTGGAAGATTTTACATTTTCTTTGTTATGGGTGTTTCAACCATCAGATTCATTTTGAAAGATGTTTTACCGTGCACTGATTTTTAATCCCAATAATGTTAGCCTCAACACCCATATCAAGTGGCTATGCTCCCTGATCTGCCACAACACCATCCATATCAAGTGGCCATGTTAACTGCCTCACTATCCACATTACGAACACCCCCATCCCAGCTACTAACCAGCTCCACCTCCAACACATTTACAACATGTACAGGAGGTGCATCAGCTAATACATTCACAAAATAGCGTTCAATAACATTCCCACCTAGTTTCACAGTATTAACTTGTGTTGACAAAAAAAAAAAAAAAAAGCAAATAAACAACTTAAAACTCAACAAAGAAATCGTAATGAATACCTGTATGGATCCTTTCGCTGACAGGTCAACATGTTTCAGTTTGGCTATGGGCTTCCTAATGTTCCATCGGCAAAACCTTGGCAACACATTTCATCTGTTAGGGTCAACAATGGTTGTGTGCTCACATAGGAGGAACTGTAACCATCACGACAAGTTAATAATGTTAGGTACATGATCACATTTGTTTCTAAAATACAGGTATCTAAATGAATGTACATAACAAACCTCTTAAAGTAATAACATACCAGTAATGCAACTACACAGCCAGTAACTTTCTTCGGTCTACTGTGCATCTCGTTCAATGGCCCAATTAGTGCATTATGGATCATTGTTGTCTAATCGTATGACCGCAATGTGTTCAACTTATCAATCACCCGTACGAATGCCCACCCGATGGACTCACATGTCATTGTGAAAAATAGTTTCGCACAAATGTATAGGCACACCAATTTTGCAACATCTTCTTCATCACACTCCGTTTCCCCACGCATTGCCACCAACAATAAGTCTTTAATTAGTTTTGAAGATATTCTGCTGACGTTCAGACATTGCCGTTGGATGAAATCTAAAGGCGCTTTCCCATTATGCGCAAAATCTAGCTTGTCCTTTCCACATTGGATACTAAAAAGCAAGCGTATGTCATTGTTATGGAATGACAGCCCACTACCCCGGATGTGGAACTTATCATCACTTGGATCGTATGTCTGAATTATACGACACACGGTTGCATCACACTTCTTGTACGCATTGGGATCCAATTTATGAACCCGGATTGCGTCAATCATTAGCCAAAAGGGTGTTTTCTGTAGTTGTTTCACATGCCTTTCACCAAATTCAAGCTCTAATATTGTTTTTATAACACCAGCTACGTTTGACCGATACATTAACTTAGATGGGTCCACGGTATTTTTTTTAAATGTCTTCGACATAGCTTTACATTTCTTGAAAAGCATGTGTGCTTGTCTTTTGGTTAACAACCGTGTCGACTTCTGCCTTGCAGAATGTGACCGTTGACTTCTACCATTGCCGTTGTGTCTCGCACTTTGACTTCTTGCACTGCTTGGAACAACAATAACATAACTACATTACCAAAACATTATCCAATACCACACACATACCCACCAACATAACTACAAACCCCAACATAACTACAATACGCTCCGCATCAACGTTCCACAAATACAATAACAATTAACCTGTATACAGTATCAACAAAAAAACCACATTCCGTAGACATTCATGCACCTAACAAAAAAAATCACATACACGACCCGTGCAATATTAACCAAAAAACATCAACATTTAGTAAATTCAAACTCATCCCCAACACAGGAAACACATTCCATATAACTCATAATACGGTCCACACACATAATATTTGTGCAAACAATCCAATTGTTGGTCAACACAAAAAAAACAACCATTAACAAATTTTAAATGCCCCAAAATAGGGGTCCCCCCACCCATATTACCAACCCACCAAACAATAGGCCCACCACAACATAATACACATATACACAACAAACACCTATATTTGGATTACACAAAAAAAATACCCAAACCTACATTACCAGAAGGCAACAACACAAAATAAAATTCAATGGTCAGCGCAAATATACAAATATAAACCCCATACCCCAACTGTCATCAACAAACACTGACATTGATTACCAAAACAGCATTAACACAATATACTGCACAAATACAAACAAAGCAATCACAAAGTATCAATCCTGCAACACGTATTTCCATCTAAATTATACGGTATAAAAAACCCTTTTATGCCATCGTAAACCCTAACAGTCCATACCTGGCGTCATGGTTTCCGGCGAAGCCTTCGGCCGCTGCGATGCGTGTATGTCTTACAAACATTGCAAAGTTCTTATCAACCCAACGGATTAGCAACAAGAGTTCTATTTGACTGGTAAGTTTGGCAACTAGGGTTTAAACAATGTACTCAAATGGTATTTTCAATATGAACATCAACATTTCCAATTACAATCTCAATCTTGCCAAAATACGCGGCAAGAATCACTGAAACATCAGCATCCCAAATCCAATCTCTTCCCTTTGCAACATTTACAATTCTACCATAAACAACACTACGGCTCGTCGTTGGGCAATTCGATAAATTGGACACTAACACCAACACCAACACCAACACCAACCCAAATTTACCCCCTGATTATTGAACCACATGCGCCTTCAAACATGGGTATTAATGTTTTTACACATAAAATAGGACCTATCAGTCCAATTTAAAACCGTCAGGACTTAATGGGTTAACATTCCCAAAATAGGGATTTAATAGTGCTTTCCCCATAATTCAATATAAGACTTATTTCACACCACATAAATAACCTAAAATTTATTATTTTAGGTAATGCATTTATTATTTGAATTTTTTAAAGTTAAAATAAATAAATTTATTTTTTTTCTCGACAATTTGCATTACTTATTTATTCATATGTTTAAAAAATTATTATTTTATCTTTTCTCAATCATATATTATTTTCAAATTTTAATTTTTGTCTTTGAGTCATTAAACTTCTAGTAGATGCATATTTTAAAAATGCAGATTAATATTTTTTACATGATTAAAAAAATAAAAATAAAAATAGAAGTAAAAAAAATTTAATTGCCTCACAATAAATTAAAATTAGTTAATAAGGAATGAAGATTATGAAATCATTTGAGAATAATAAACAATTCAAATAATTTGTCATTTCTTGCACCTAAAATTAAAATTAATCTTTACTTGAATGAAGAAATTATTTGAGAGTAATAAAATACTCAATTAATTTGCCATGTATGATACTTAAAATATATTTCTGTATATTTGTTTATATCATTTAAACTATTTTCATTAAATTAAATCTTAAAATTTATTTCTCACTTTATTAATGGTTGAATTTTTATTTTATTTTTTATTTATAAAAGTTCAAAAACTTGTTGTGGAAAGAAATAAAGTCAAGAAATTACATTTATATTTTAAAAAAATTATGAAAATAAATAATAATTTCATATATATTTAATAGGGTAAATTAAATTACATTTATATAATTTTTCTTTAGAAAGTGTCTTATTTTGTTGTGTGTTTAAATTCATATTAGTGTCTGATTTCTCAGTCTTGTCAATAAAATTTTATGAGTATTAGATATACGAAAGAATTAAAATTAGATAATTTAAATAGGAAAATGAGTTGGACCCCTTTAAGGAGGCACCCCTTTTGACCCCCTCTCTCTCTGATTGGCCAGTTTTTCTTTTTTCTTTTTCTTTTTTTCCTTCTCCTCCAATCACCACCCGCCACGTGTGTGTGGGGGGTGGTGGAGGTGGTGATTGAAGGGGGTCTCAATCACTTCCCATTTAAATAATAGCATTTTGCTATAAATAATAATAGAACAAAATAATGGTGAGAAATTAAAAAATAAAGTAAAAATTTAACCATTAATGAATGTGAGAAATTAATTTTAAGATTTAATTTAATAAAAATAGTTTAAATGAGAAAAATAAAGATGAAGAAATATATTTTAAGTATCATACAACAAATTAATTGAGTATTTTTGTATTCTAAAATAACTTCACCATTCAAGTAAAGATTGATTTTATTTTTAGGTGTAAGAAATGAGAAAGAGATTGAATTGTTTATTATTCTTAAATGATTTCTTAATCTTTCATTCCCTATTAATAAATTTTAATTTATTGTGAGGTGATTAGATTTTTTTTAAATTTTTTTTTAATCATGTAAGAATAACTTGCGTTTTTTTTTAAAATTATGCACTGATAATAAATTTAATTACTCAACGATAAAAATTAAAATTTATTAATAATATCTTAACAATTTGGAGATAAATAGTTTTCTTACATATGAATAAATAAGTAGGACAAATTGTTAGAAAAAAAGAAAGAAAGTAATAACTTAAAAAAAGAAAAGAAAAAGGAAATTTAAATAATAAATGTGTTAATTAAAATTGATAAATATTTTGTTGTTTATATAGTGTGAAATAAGTTTTGTAATTGTTGTATTAATTATTAAGGTCTTATATTAAACTATTTGATGTTGAGTTAAAATATGCATGAATTTTTAATAATATATATGTAAAATCTCAGGGAAGGTGAGTGAATTTTTTTATTTATTTAAATAGCTTATTAGTTCAAAGGGGCAATATGGTCATTTTGGATTAAAAAAGTAACGGCGTTTTGTGCTAAATTAACGGATAAGTAGGAGAGATTTCTGTAATTATTGAAACCATAAGGGAGGTCACCGTATTTGTCAGAAATCTCAGGAGAGGTAAGTGCAATTTACCCAAAAAAATTTAATAAATATTGACAAACTAAAAAAGCTACAAACCCCTAGAAACTGCTAATTTGAGATCTCTACTATTGCCACGACGTGAAATTGTGTTTTGATATATTGCAAACGAGCAAACTAATAATTTTTGTAGTTTTCAAATTATAAATTTATGCAGTTTGATGAGTAATAAATTTAAACTTTAAATTTTTACAATTTTGTGAACTGAAAATTATGTGCTCTGTATGATAAAGAGTTTTGTGTGTGTGTGTGTGTGTTTTGTGGTATTGGAGAGGATATGGTTAATTTTTGTTATGTTGTTGCTCTAATTTCTCCATTTTTTTTCCAATGATATTCTAGACATTCTGGTGAGTCTCTGGCAATGTTCCTGACGTCTAGCAACGTTTTGGACATTCTGGCGACTTCCAGTGATGTTTAGAACACTCTGATAAATTTTCAGTGACTTTCCAATGATGTTAAACATATTGACGAGTCTTTAATAACTGTCATACGGAAGTCCTTAGACTTCCATTGCAATTCCTGTTTGGCTCTAGAGGTCTTGGTGGTGGTGGTAGCTTCCTACACAAGTAAGTGCACATGCACACTACAGGTTGAAAAATGTAATTATAATAACTAGAACTTGAAATACCATGATGTCTCGATACACACATTTGGGTGCAGTTTATACCAGATTTAGATACTCCTAAGCCTTATGTGCATATTCTTTCACCTTCCACCATCTACATATCTGTCTTACGCGTGTCTAAACATCATCAAATACACATTATTTATTAGTAGAATAAATAAATAAAAAGAAGTATAAATGAATTGTGTAGGTGGACATGTTTGTTTAATCTCTTTACTTTTCTATATAATTTCTCTCCTAATATTTGTTTTTTTATTTTGTTTAGTAATTTCGTTATTACACAAGTCAAGCGAAGTTGTACAAAGAATGCAAACCTGTTGTGTACAAAGAATGGAAGAATAGAGATCTACAATAAATTAACTTCATATATGACATTTTTGAATTGTACAAAGAATGCAAATCTGTTGTGTACAAGAGGACCATCAAGAGAATGCAAAAATTTGGGAAGAGCTTAACCATCATTAAAATCTTCAAAAAAAACTCCAAGCTGTTCCGAGTTCAATGATTTATTAGTATTCATAAAGAATTACATTGCACTAGATATAGTTACTTTACTGGTTGGGATATTGTATTTATTGAAGAAATTCATTAATTAATACACTA
The DNA here is from genome assembly GCF_055761805.1 of Camellia sinensis. Taxonomy (NCBI): domain Eukaryota; kingdom Viridiplantae; phylum Streptophyta; class Magnoliopsida; order Ericales; family Theaceae; genus Camellia; species Camellia sinensis. Next base: position 8,017,925 of record NC_138971.1, read on the forward strand.
TTCTTCCATTATTCAAAGATGATACAAATGGGTTTATACAACAACTATATATAGACTCGAATATCCAATGCATATAAGCTCTAGGTAGTTACAACAGAATGGCTGAGGTGGCAGTAGCTTTTTGAAGATGTAGTTGCAGCTAAAACAGTTATAATTGAATCAGTTGGAAGTAAAGTTGCTGCATTCATGTCAGTATCTTCAACATTCCCATGTAAGCTGATAGGGCAATCAAGAACCATGAGCTTAGTTTTAAGATACTGAAACCTAGAGACGGACAAAGGTTTGGTAAACAGATTAGCAAGCCGATCAATGGTGGGAATCTATTGTAGCTGAAATTGCTTAGCAAGAACCTTATCTTTGACAAAATGATAATCAATTTTTATGTGTTTGGAATGCGAGTGAAAGATAGGATTGGAAGCCAGTGCTATAGTAGAGAGGTTATCACACCAGAGAATGGGTGTGGTAGGTGAGGAAATACCCATTTCAGTAAGAAGCATAGAAATCCAACTCAACTCAGCAGTAGTTGCATTAGCTAAGGCTCTATATTTAGCCTCAGTGGATGATCGAGACACAGTGGCCTGTTTTTTCGCAGACCAAGAGACCAAATTGGAGCCTAAAAAGACACAATAACCAGAGGTAGACTTCCTGTCATAAACATCTCTTGCCCAATTAGAATCTGAATACCCATGGACATCAAAAGTACTGGGAGAAAAGGTAAAGCCATGAGTGAGGGTTCCTTGAACAAATCTGAGAATCTTCTTGACAGTAGCAAAATCGCTAATTGTAGGGGCATGCATATATTGACAAGCTTGATTGACAAAGAGAGAAAGATCAGATCTAGTGATGGTGAGATATTGTAGAACTCCAACAATACTTCTATAGAAAGCAGGATTGGAAAATGGCAGTGAAGCATTAGGAGGAACACTAGGCTTGACAGATATAGGTGAAGAGCAAGGCTTACAAGAGGACAAGCCAACTTTAAGAAGAATTTCGTTGCCATATTTGGACTGAGATAGAAGATATCCTGAGCTAGTAGGTTGAACTGAAATGCCAAGAAAGTAAGAAATGTCGCTGAACTCTTTCATGGAAAAAATACTATGCAATTGAGTAATGAGAGCTTGGATGTGAGAGGGATTATCACTAGTGAGCAAGATATCATCCACATATATCAACAGATAAGTAACTGAAGTGGATGCTCTTTGAATGAACAAGGAGGAATCACACTTGCTATTAGTGAAGCCTTGAGACAACAAGAAGTGAGAAAATGTAGAATACTAAGTTCTTAGAGCTTGTTTTGATCCATATAATGCCTTGTGGAGTTTACACACTTGATCAGGAGAGAATGAATCCACAAAGCCTGGGGGCCGAAGCATGAATACCTCCTCCTCAAGAATGCCATGAAGAAAGGCATTAGAAATATCTAATTGTTTAAAAGGCCACTGGTGTTGGAGAGCATGGCAAAATAAGATTCTTATTGTGGGTTTCTTAGCCATTGGACTGAAAGTCTTATGAAAGTCAATACCTTTCTGCTGCAATTACCCTTTGGCTACTAACCTAGTCTTATACCTTGCAATGGTGCCATGAGAGTTCTGTTTGACCTTGAAAAACCATTTACAGCCTATGGTAGTTTTGGCAGATGATAGAGAGACCAAGTGTAGCGACCTTTATTTTTCTTAAGTTGTTATTATTGTTATTATCTTATTTTATTTTTTTTGGACTTTATTAATTGTGTGGTTACATGAGAATTTAATGTGGTATTTAATTAATTTAATGTGTTATTTATTATATATAATTAATCCGATTACTTATATATATATATATATAAAAGTGAGGATTATGAGATTTATTTGAATGCCCTAGGTTTGACATTGTTATGTTTGTTCTCATGAGTAGATGAGGGGTTGTATATATATATATATTGTTGCCTCATTCTCAAGAGTAGATGAGTGTTTTGATTACGCGCGTACGTATATACTAACCATCCGGGGATTGTGGGTCAAGCTCGGGACGATATTCCTGTGCAAGTTTGGCTTTGGAGTGGTGTTAGATATATGGGAGGCACAAGGGATATATGTGTAGGCCGTAAGTGAAAAGCCGAGTGGTGGAGTTAAGGTACAAAGAATTAAATATGAACTTACTGGTATAGTTTGAATTGTACTGATTTGTACATCTTGAAAAATAGTAAACGACCTCGTTAAATTATGAAATTTGGGCAGAGGCATGTATACGTAATTTTAGACAACTTTTGTGTTTTAACTTTTTATTAAAAAGATCGATTAGAACTTGTAATCGGATGATCTTGGTTACAATAGTTTTTATTCATTTTAGCATCGCAGATTTTAGATGCTATTTTAACCCACGAAACGAGCTCATTTTTTTTTGATTTCGCGTAAACTAAAGTAAAACATTATTCTAAACACTTTTTGTGTTTCAAACTTTTCCCAAAAAAATCATTTTAAGGCAGTTTCTTTACGTTTTTAGTTCCAGATTTTTTGATCGCATTTCGTCTAGGTTCTTCTATTAAGTGATTCTCTCAATCTGTTCAATTTTTACTAAATTTGTCCATGATGCCTTTTAGGAAATTTGATTTTGTACAACTTTTGTTCTTTGAGTTTTGGTCAATTCGAATTATTTAAGCATGAAATAGTGCGTTTGTTTATACTTCTTTAACAATTCACTTATGATGAAATTATACTAACTTTATTTTTTTTGTAGAATGGTGAGTCTTACTAATTTTTTTTGCAGGGCCGACCCACCATATTTTTATGTTTATTTTGTCTATTTTATACTGAATTTATATTTAGTTGTGTACGGGTAAGAAACTAAATGCCGCCGTATCTCGAGAAACTACTTCTTTGTCTTGGTGTGGGTGAAACTACTTGTCTTGTCCTGTAACAAGAATTAAATGTACTTTTATTTGTGTCTAGTGGACACGTGGGTGTCAAATATTTGTACTCATACCAGTACACTTGTATACTGACCCGTTTTGTCTCTTGGCATCTTGGGTTCGTTCTGTTTGAGCGCTACCGAGCTTTCTTTGCAGGATTAGTTGGGACTACGATGTTGACGAGAAATAACTATAGTTGTTGGACATGTCTCTTGGACTTCTTTTGTTTTCTTGAGCTTAGGGTTAATATTAGTTTATGTATTTATTATTTTTTTATGACCTTAGTATTTTGATAATTTGGCATTGTGAGTTATTTTCCAACTTTATATTATTTAAGTTGTTTTGACTAGTTGTTGCTCTTTAATGTTGGCGGTATTGGATAGTTATGAATTTATGATGGATAGTTTGGTTGGCATTTGTTAATTTTTTTATCCCTAGTATTTTTTTTGTAGCATTGAAATTTATTTAAACCTTATGGAGGCGAAAACATTTAGATTTTGTTTCACCCCTAGGATTTGGATGATGGAATATTGATTGGGATTTAGTCCTAATTTAATATTTAAGTGTCTAAATTTTGGGACGCGACAATTTGGTATCAAAACTCTAAGTTACCCTAGACTTGTAAGAGTTTAGGTGATCCTGGAATTGTGGAAACATGGGTAGCTAATTTAGTTTGGGGGTTGAGTTTATTCTAAATATTTATGAACGAATTCTTTTTGTGTATTTAACTTGAAGGTGATGGCTGGAAGGCATAATTTGAGAAGTGTTGAGCCCCATGGCACAGGGGAAGAAACAACTACTAACGCGGCGGTGGCGGCGGCAGCGGCAGCGGCAGAGGCAACGACAACAACAGCGGCAACGACAACTAAATGTGAGGGAGATGATAGCTCAATTACTTCAGGTTGTGCAGAACAATAATCAAGGTCATCAGGGAGATCCATTTGCTAAGAGAAACAAAGACCTTGGTTCTTTTGGAGGTCAAAAATTCTCTGGAGATGGAGGACCCACTGCAGCTAATGCTTGGGTTCAGAAATGTGAGATGGTGTTTGGTCGTATGCAGCTCACCGAGGTCCAAAAACAGGAGTTGGCTACACATCAGCTTGAGGGAGCAACCCTATTTTGGTGGAACTTGTGGAAGGAGGGTCTAGATTTGACGACCTTGACTTGGGCAGATTTCAAGACCCATTTTGCCTGGAAGTTTGCTCTTGCTGCTATTCGGTCTCAACTGAGTGATGAATTTTCGAAGTTGACCCAAGAGGGTAGAATAATGATCGAGTATGTCACCAAGTTTAATGAGTTGTCTCGTTATGCCCCTTACTTGGTTGACATGTAGAAGAAGAAGAATGGGAAGTTTATTAAGGGATTAAATCATTACCTGTCTACATCCCTTATTTCCTTTGATACTGAAACGTTTGACAAAGTTCTTGACTTGGCATTAAAGTATGAGGAAAAGGAAAAATAGTTTAAAGAAGGGAAGGCCAGAGTCGGAGAGACTTCCAAAGGGAGTCACTTCCAACAGCGTGATGGGAACATATACTGACCCTATGATCAAAGGCATTGGGGTCAGCAGTTTTAGAGTCCACAGCAACAAGGTAATCAGGAAAATTTCAGACCTCAGGGTAATTTCCGGCCTCGGGCAATTTCCAGCCCCAAGGGCACTATTAGTAGAGACAAGGTGGTTTGTGCTCACAAGGTTATCAAGGACAGTGGCAGCAAGTGCTACAATTGGGTTATCGTCCTCCCGTACCTCAGTTGGAGGGCCCTCCACCTATCAGAGCAGTAACACCTTAACCGCTGAATAAGAAGTGTTTTGGGTGTCAGCAGTTGGGATATGTAGTCAAGGATTGCCCTCAGAGACAACAGGTGCGATAGGGTTAGGCAGCTCCAGCCAAGGCATTTGCAGTGATGCCAGGAAATAACAAAGTGCAAGGTACCTTTAACATTTTTCAAGAGCCCATTAGAGTACTTTTTGATTCTGGTGCCTTTTATTCTTTCATATCTAGACAGTTTGTAGAAAGAGGACATCTTGTAACTACCTCCTTATCTAGACCTATTTGTGTTGAGACCCCTTTAGGGGGGATAATTACTCTTTATGAGATGTGTAAAGATTTTGAGATTGACTTTGCAGGCAGAGTCTTGTATGCAGACCTAATTATGTTAGGGTTTGAGGGGTTTGTAATTATTTTGGGTATGGATTGGCTGCAAAAACACTTTGTGACTCTAGATTGTGCTGGGAGGATTGTAAATATAGATATTCTCGGTATGCCATGGCTTACCCACACTTCTAGCGATGGAGAAGAGTGGGTAATGACGAGTTTTCTATGCTCGGTAGAAATCCCTAAGCAGGATATTAGTGAGGTAGATGTGGTACGTGAGTTTGAGGATGTATTTCAGGAGAAACTTGGACCTCCACCTCGACGGGTAGTAGAATTTCGCATTGACTTAGTGCTAGGAACTGCACTGATTTCTAAGGTGGCATACAGAATGGCGCCTAAAGAGCTTGTAGAGATGAAGAGGTAGCTGGAAGAGATACTTCAGAAATGGTTCATTCGTTCAAATAACTCTTCATTCGTTCAAATAACTCCCCGTGGGGAGCACCCACGATTTTTGTCTCCAAGAAAGATGGCACTCTTCGCATGTGCATAGATTACAGAGAGCTGAACAACGTGACTATCAAGAACAAGTATCCGCTACCTAGACTTGATGACTTATTTGATCAGTTGAAGGGGGCAGTTGTGTTCTCTCAGTTTAATCTCAGAACGGGTTACCATCAGATGGGTGTGTCAGAGGAAACTATACCGCTTACTGCTTTTCGGTTTCGATATGGGTTGTACAAATTTCCTGTAATACCTTTTGGTTTGACCAATGCTCCTGCCTATTTCATGGACTTGATAAATAGAATTTTTCAACCGTATCTAGATAAGTTTGTGATTATCTTCATAGATAATATCCTGGTGTATTCTAAGAATGAGGAAGAGCACAAAGGACACTTAAAAGTCGTGTTGCAGACTTTGAGGGAGCAACAGTTATATGCTAAGTTCAGCAAGTGTCACTTTTGGGAGAAAGTAGTTCGATTTTTGGGACATGTTGTGTCCAATCAGGGGATAGCAGTAGATCCTGAGAAAGTTGTTGCGGTCAAAAAATGGAAACAACCCACAAATCTTTTAGAGGTGAGGAGTTGTTTTGGACTAGTCGATTATCATAGGAGATTTATAGAGAAGTTTTCCACTATTGCAGCACCCATGACCAAGTTGACCCGCAAGAATGTAAAGTTCTTATGGACAGATGATTGTAAGAGAGATTTCCAGGAGTTAAAGCAGCGGTTGACTACAACACTGGTGTTAACTATACTAGTACAAGGGAAAAAGTTAGTAGTGTTTACTGATGCGAGTGGAACTGGGTTGGGATGTGTGTTGATGCAGCATCAAAAGGTTGTATCTTATGCCTCACGACAGTTAAAACCTCATGAGAGACGATACCTTACTCATGACTTAGAGTTGGCAGCAGTTGTTTTTGTGATGAAAGTGTGGCAACACTACTTGTTTGGGGAGCACTTTGAGTTATATACAGATCACAAGAGCCTAAAATATCTTTTTTCTCAAAAAAAGTTGAACATGAGGCAACAAAGGTGGGTTGAATTCATCAGTAGTTATGATTTCGAGATCCTTTACCACTTAGGGAAATGAAATGTGGTTGCAGATGCACTTAGTCGACAACATGGGATTATAGCTTCTTTGATGATTTAGGAATGGAAGTCCTTGGAGTTAATTTTGATGCATGATGTTCAACCAATAGAGAATGTCGAGAGGGCATACATTGGTAGTTTGGCTGTGCAGCCAACGTTACTGGGTAAAATTCGTCAGATGCAGTATTTAGATGGGTTTATCGTCAGCAAACTCGATGACCTTGTAGTGGATTTGATCGATGATTGTCCTACTGATTGGTCTATGGACTCAGATGGGGGATTGTGACTTCGGGGCAGGTTGTGTGTACCTAACATTGTTGAATTGAGGAAATAGATTATGGATGATGCCCATAGGTCTCGATATACTATTCACCCTGGTGGGAAAAGATGTATCATGACCTGAAGAGGACGTTTTGGTGGGAAGGTATGAAGAAGGACATGGGAGAGTATGTTTCTCGATGCTATGTGTGTTAATAGGTTAAGACGGAACACCAACGACCGTCTGGACTTTTGTAGCCTCTTGAGATCCCTACTTGGAAATGGGAGTACATCTCTATGGATTTCGTAGATAGATTGCCACAGTCTAAGCGAGGTAATGAATCTATTTGGGTGATAATGGATCGACTTACCAAGTCTGCTCATTTTATTCCTATTAGTGTTCACTGAATTACGGATAAATTGGCTAGGATATATATTCGGGAGGTGGTGCGACTTTATGGCGTGCCAGTTTCTATAGTGTTAAAATAGTCATATGTTATTATGTTATTATTTTATTAGTTGAGGGTACTATGGTTATATTGTAATATGTCTTCATAGAAATATATACTGCTGGAGTAGGGTTGATTTTCACAACTCTAAACCAATTAGTCACACCATCTTCTCTTCCATCTCTCTTCCTCTCTAACCTTAACCCTAATATTCAACTCTTGTGCATTCTAACTTGGTATCAGAGTAGAGTTCCTGCCTTCTCGAGTGTTTATCAGAATCTAGAGATCGTTGTGAGGTGCAAGCAATGTGCTAATGTCATCATCCGTACGATGACATTAGCGTGACATCATCATCCGAACAGACAAGTTGGGCTCTCAAGGATCGATTCTTCCTTTTGAGTTCAATGGTGATTTTTGTGGAATTTTTGGAGCCATTTGATGTCAGTTTTGTATTTTTGAATGATTTTCGAATATTTTTGGTGAAAAATCGAAACTGCTGCTTCTGCTCTACTTGTGTGAGTTTTACCTAGTGGACTCGTCTCTATAGGGGCCGAAAATAATCCAGGAGGTCTTCCTTGAGGTTTGTTTTGAGATTTGGTACTCCATTTGTTGGGTTTTTGATACTTTTTTGCCTCTTTCCCTGTTCGGCATCTTTAGGTTTGGTCCTAGACTTCTCTGTTTGGTATTTTTTGCTGTTATTTGGTTGTTTTGGTTGTGTTACTTTGGCTGTTTTCTGCTTGGTTTGGTCACAAACTTCTTTTTTTGTTATTTTTTACTGTTATTTGGTTGATTTCTGTTTGACTACTATGTTTTCCATGGCTGACATCAAACCTCCTGTGGTTAAAGATGATGAGTTGCCTAAGTCTTTCACTACCAAGAAACTTAATGGCTTAAATTATCTGGCTTGGGCTCATGCTGTTAAAATCTTTTTGCGGGGTAAGAAAAAATCCCGTTTTTGTACTGACCTTCCATCTGCTGTTGATGATAACACCTATGATGACTGGTGTAGTGAGGATTCTTGTGTTATGGGATGGCTCTGGCATAGCTTGGAACCTCATGTTGCTACTACTGTGGAATTTTTTGACACCTCAAAGGAAATTTAGGACTTCCTTGTTGAGTCATTTTCGAATCAAAGTAGTGTCTCTTGGGTCTATGAGTTATATGAGCAGATTTTTGCTACTCGACAGTCTGGTTGTTCTCTTTCGGATTATTACAGTGGCCTTAAGAATTTGTGGGATCAATTATTATAACACTGACCTTTTACTACTGATGTAGCACAACAAAAGCAGAATTGAGAGGAGTTTATGATGGCCTTTTTACTTGTGGGCTTAGATTTTGATTTACGGGTTTCAAAGATCAGATCCTTGCTAGTGAGACGTTACCTTCCGTTGCTAATGCCTATTTTCGGCTATTGCGTTCTTCTTTGGGACAAGGTTCTCCTTCATCTGGTTCTGCCTCTCAGACTTTGGCCTCTTCTACATTGATCTCTAGTAGTGGTGATCGTGCCATGGAAGTTTTCCAGGCCACTCTAGTCACTGTGGCTCGGACACTGGTTTTCGTGGTTCTCGCGGTGGTCGTTCTTCTCATGGTTCTCATCGTAGTGGTGGGCGTGGAAATGGTTCTGCATCCTGTAGTGATCGGAAGTGTGCTCATTGTGGTTCCTTGGGTCATTCTGAGCCTTGGTGTTGGCAGAAGTATGGTAAACCTGATCATGTGAATTAGGTTATGGATTCTCCATCCTCTTAGTCGACACCTTTTCTCTTTGGCATAGTTGCTTCCTCATTTGATTCTCATGACGCACTCACTACTCAACTTAGCTAGCTTACTGAGCTCGTCCAGTCTCTTCATATTGCTATCCCTTCATCCTCCACAGCTACAATGGTTGGTTCAGGTAATCTTGTCTGTGTGGCTCAATCTCCCCAATCTTGGCTCATAGACTCTGGTGCTAGTTCCAATATCTCCGGTAATTCATCTCTTTTCCATACTCATCATCTTGTTACACATAATATTATTCTAACAAAACCGTATGCCCATACGAAAATAGCCTAAAAACACACATTTACGAGCACGAGGAGATAACTTATCCAGGCTCGAATCAAGGACATGGACAAAAGCCACATAAACAAAAATACGAGGAGAAAGATGAAACGGGGAACAATCAAGGTATAACTGAGAGAATGGAGACTGGTTTTGTAACACAACCGAGGGTATACGGTTAATAAGAGAGTAAGCAGTGAGCATAGCATCACCCGAAAACTGTTTGGGAACATGCATGTTAAACAGCAATGTGCGAGCAACATCTAACAAATGGCGGTGTTTCCATGATGCTAATTAGGCTGGCAGTCGGATTGATTGCCATTCTACCTCGGGTTATTGCACCTTCGTTGGCGGTAATCTCGTTACTTGGCGTAGCAAGAAGCAGACAGTTGTTGCTCGTTCGAGTGCCGAGGCTGAGTACTGTGCCATGGCCCATACTGCTTCTCAGATGTTGTGGGTTCACTCTCTTCTATAGGATTTTGGTATTCTTGTTCCCACTCCTATGAGTATGTGTTGTGATAATCAGGCTGCTATCTTTATTGTCAATAATCCAATATTTCATGAATGTACGAAGCATATTGAAGTTGATTGTTATTTTATTCGCGAACTCTTACTGAGAAAGCAACTTGTGACTCCTTATGTTCGTTCTGAAGATCAATTAGGTGATATCCTCACCAAACCCTTGGCTCGGTCTTCCTTTTATCGCTTATCTACCAAGCTGGGCATGTTTCATCTCTATACTCCAGCTTGAGGGGGAGTGTTAGAATAGTCATATGTTATTATGTTATTATTTTATTAGTTGAGGGTACTATGGTCATATTGTAATATGTCTTTATAGAAATATCTACTGCTGGAGTAGGGTTGATTTTCACAACTCTAAACCAATTAGTCACACAATCTTCTCTTTTCTCTCTCTTCCTCTCTAACTCTAACCCTAATGTTCAACTTTTGTGCATTCTAACTTATAGTTTCGGATCGTGATCTGTTGTTTGTGGCAAAGTTTTGGGAGAGTTTTCAGCATGCTTTGGGTGCTAGGTTAGACCTAAGCATGGCTTATCATTCTCAGGCGGATGGGCAAACTGAGAGGGTAAATTAGATCTTGGAGGATATGTTGAGAGCATGTGTTCTCAATCTTGGTGGTAGTTAGGAAGAACATTTTCCATTGGTGGAGTTTGCTTATAATAATAGCTATCACTCAAGTATTGGGATGGCACCTTTTGAGACTTTATATGGGAGGCAATGTTGATCACCTGCTTGTTGGATGGAGGTAGGAGATGTGCCGTTGTTAGGGCCAGAGTTGGTGAGAGAGACCATAAAGAAGGTGAACATTATTCGGGAACATATTCAAACTGCACAGAGTCGTTAGAAGAGTTACGTTGATAGAAAACGTAAGGGGGCTGAGTTGAATGTTGGAGATTTTGTGTTTTTGAAAGTCTCGCCGATGAAGCGTATCATGCGGTTCGGAAAGAAGGGAAAGTTGGCCCCTAGATTTGCGAGACCATATGAGATCACTGAGAGGATTTGTAACTTGGCTTAGAAATTAGCCCTACCACCTACTTTAGCTATGATTCACAACGTGTTCCATGTATCTTTATTGCGAAAGTTTGTGCAAGACCCTTCCCACGTAGTATTACCAGAAGTATTGGAGATTAGTGATGATCTTACGTATGTGGTGCGACCAATTACTATTCTAGACCGGGATGTAAAGCAATTGCAGTGCAGAAAGTGAACTTGGTGAAAGTGTAGTGGAGCGAAGATGAGAATGATATCACTTGGGAATTGGAAGAGAAAGTTTGGTGTATGCACCCGGAGCTTTTTGTTTACTACTCTTTCCTATTGAATCTCAGGACGGGATTCTTTTGAGGTGTGTATATTATAGCGACTCTTATTTTTCTTAAGTCATTATTTATTATTATTATTATTATTTTCTTATTTTATTTTTTTTGAACTTTATTAATTGCGTGGTTACAATCTGGGGAGTGTAGCGACTCTTACGCGCGTATGTATATGCTAACCATCTGGGGAGTGTAGGTCAAACTCAAGATGATATCCCCGTGCAAGTTTGGCTTCAGTGCAATGTTAGGTATACGGGAGGCACATGAGATATATGTGTGGGCCGAAAGTGAAGGGCCGAAGAAGTGGAGTTAAGGTACAAAGAATTAAATATGAACTTATTGGTATAGTTTGAATTGTATTGATTTGTACATCTTGAAAAATAGTAAACGACCTCATTAAATTATGAAATTTGAGAAGAGGCATGTATATGCAATTTTAGACAACTTATGTGTTTTAACTTTTCACTAAAAAGATCGGTTATAACTTATAATCGGATGATCTTGGTTACAATAGTTTTTATTCATTTTATTATTATAGATTTTAGATGGTGTTTTAACCCATGAAACGAACTCATTTTTATTGATTTTGCATAAATTGAAGTAAAACATTATTTTGAACACTTTTCATGTTTTAAAATTTTTCCAAAAAAATCATTTTAGGGCAGTTTCTTTACGTTTTCAGTTCTAGATTTTTTGATCGCATTTTGTCTAGGTTCTTCTATTAAGTGTTTCTCTCAATCTGTTCAGTTTTTACTAAATTCATCCGTGATGTTTTTTAGGAAATTTGATTCTGTACCACTTTTGTTCTTTGAGTTTTGGTCAATTCGAATTATTTAAGTAGGAAACAGTGCGTTTGTTTATACTTCTTCAGCAATTCACTTATGATTAAATTATACTAGCTTAATTTTTTTTGTAGACTGGTGGGTCTTATTAATTTTTTTTTGCAGGGCTGACCCACCATATTTTTATGTTTATTTTGTTTATTTTATATTGAATTTGTATTTAGTTGTGTACAAGTAAGAAACTAAATGCCACCGTATCTCGGGAAACTACCCCTTCGTCTTGGTGCGGGTGGAACTACTTGTCTTGTCTTGTAACAAGAATTAAATGTACTTTTATTTGTATCTGGTGGACATATGGGTGTCAAATATTTGTATTCATACCAGTATACTTGTATACTGACCTGTTATGTCTCTTGGCATCTCGGGTGCGTTTTGTTTGAGCACAGCTGAGCTTCCTTTGTAGGATTAGTTGGGACTACGGTGGTGACGAGAAATAACTATAGTTGTTGGACATGTCTCTTGGACTTCTTTTGTTTTCTTGAGCTTAGGGTTGATATTAGTTTATGTATTTATTATTTTTTTTATGACCTTGGTATTTTGATAATTTGACATGTGGGTTATTTTTCAACTTTACATTATTTAAATTGTTTTGACTAGTTGTTGCTACTTTAATGTTGGAGATATTGGATAGTTATGAATTTATGATGGATAGTTTGGTTGGCATTTGTCAATTTTTTTATGCCTGGTATTTATTTTTTTTTTTTAGCATTGAAATTTTTTTAAACCTTATGGAGACGAGAACATTTAGATTTTGTTTCACTCCTAGGATTTGGATAATGAAATATTTATTAGGGTTTAGTTCTAATTTAATATTTAATTGTCTAAATTTTGGGATGTGACATCAAGGACCAAGTGTGTTGGTTCTAAAGAGTAGAAAATTCCTCAAGCATAGCTTTATGCCAAATAGGAGAGAGTAAGTCCTTGTTGTAAGAAGATGGTTTTGAGTCTGAATAAGAAGTTGTGGAAGCAACCAAACAGTGAAGATGAGCAACATATTTTGACCTGGTAGCCATGGGATGCTGCTTAGAAGAGAGAGTAGAAGGTGGTTGAAAAGGTAACTCAATGACAATGGAATGAATAGGAACTACAGAAGCGGGTAAAAGAGAAGTATTAGAAGAAAGAACAGGAGGAGAAGTTAGACTAGGAAAAGAAGATATAGAAGACATCTCAGGAGAAAAATTAGGAGACTGAGGAGCAACAAAAGAAAAAAAGGATGATGAGGGCCAGAAGAAGGATTGAATAGTAGGAAGAGAAGAATGTGAAGAAGATGAAGAAGAAGAGAGATCAGCAAAAGGAAACACATGTTCATTAAAGACAACATGTCTAGACAAATAGACTCATCTTGTGAGTAGATTAAGACATCTATAGCCTTTAGCAAAAGGATGATAGCCAAGGAAGACACAAGACATAGATTTGGGATGTAACTTGAGAGGATGATAAGGCTTAAGCCAAGGGAAGCACTGACAACCAAATATTCGAAAATAGGAGTAATTTGGAATGGACTGAAAAAGTTTTTCAAAAGGAGATTTATGACCAAGTTTAGAAGAGGGAAGTCCATTAATGAGAAAAGTAGAGATAGCAACAACATCAAACCAATATTTCAATGGCACAGATGAATGATGAAGAAGAGCAGTGACAGTTTCAGTGATATGTCTGTGTTTTCTCTCAGTAGTGCCATTCTAAGAAGGAGTGTGAGGACAAGGATGTTGGTGAAGAACACCTTGGATGCACAGGAAAGATTGCATTTTCGAAGTAAAGTATTCAGAACCTCCATCAGTTCTCAGAATTTGCAAAGGAGTATGAAATTGTTTTTAAATATAAGCCTTAAATTCTATGAACTTATCACACATTTCACCATTGTAAGATAATGGATAAAGCCAAGTAAATTTGCTAAAATCATCCACAAACAACGAGTAGTATTTATAAGTAGAGGTAGAAGAATATGGCCCCCACACATCACTATGAATAAGAGAAAGGGGGGCATTTACAGTAGAACTAGACAATTGAAAAGGAAGTTGGTGACTCTTAGCTATGCAACAATCAGTACACACAAATTTTATTGTATTCTGAGAAATATTCAAATGAGGTTTGAGATGATTATACTTCACTAATGATGGATGACCTAATCTATTATGCCAAACAAAGGAAGATATAGGTGCATGAGATGCAGTAAAGTAAGCATGCACAAGTGAATCAGCAGCCACCACAAATGAAGGAGTAGAGTGGAACTGGTATAGACCATTGGTATTAGAACCTTGATGAAGAATTCTCCTTGAATCCTTGTCCTCAATCACAAATTTAGAATCATCAAAGGTGATGAGACAATTGTTATCCTTGGTAAATTTATGAATGGAAAGAAGATTAGAAGAAATAGAAATAGTATGCAAAATATGTTTCAATTGAAAGGAACAATGAGGAGTAGGAAGCAATCCCTTATCAATATTGTGAATAGGAACTGTAGTACCATTACCTATGGTGATCTGATCAGACCCCTGATAGGGCTGTGAGCAATTGAGATTTTGGAGATCATGAGTGATATGATATGTAGCAGCAGAGTCTAAGTACCAAGGAGTTTGAGGAGTAGAGAAGACTGATTGAGTCACAACAACAAAGGCTCTAGAGTTAGATTGATGAACCGTAGAAGGATGCTGGAAAGAATTAGAAGACTGATACTGAGAATCCATTTGATACTAGCAATCCAATGCAAAGTGGCCATAGCCACCACAAATTTGACAACTTGTAGATCTGCCTCTACCACGAGAGAAACCTCCTCTACCATTAGGATTTCTTGGAAAACTTGAACTGGAGGAATTGGATCCAGATCTACCACCTCTATTGCCTCTATAAGAGCGACCTCTGAATCCAGAAGAATGACCTCTGTGATTGTAATTTGAAGAACCTCAACAGAAGAAAAAGCAACAGTTGATTCAGAAGGAAGCTTATGAAGTTTAGATTCAATATGAATGGCTTTAGAAAGAAGAAGAGCAGTCAATTCTTCTATCGAAATGGACTCTAGTCTGGCTCGAATAGTGGTCTTAAAGGCATCTTTTATTAATCATGTTGTTTGATTTTGATGATGTTATGGAGTAAATTGTAATTTTTTACTATACATATTTTATATTATTTCACACAAACTATTATTTGTTTAAAGTATATCTTGTATGATAAAAATATTTTGAAAATTTTACTATTCACGTTTTGAAAAACTAGGCTGATCACTATTTATCTTTTGACAAATTTGATGGGTTATTTTCTTTTGACAAAATTGATATACTCACATGGGGTGATAGGTTATTTTTTAAAAAGTGTATTTAAAATCTCGTCAACAACTTCAGAGATTATAAAAGAGGTATATATTTTCATATCTATTATAAATGTTATTTTAAAAATACTTAAAGAGATTTTATTGTGCAATTAAATATTTTTTTTGTGCAATTAAATATTATAGCGTATTTGATTTAGACCTGACCCAATTTGTATTCTAGACTCGAGTTTCATGGTTTTGTATTGTGGTTCATGTCTAACATCTCTTGTATTTCCTTGAGTTTGGCTATTGGGTTGTATTGGTTGCGTTTGGAACAGGTTGGTAGCTTTGTTTTTAAACTTTTGTTGCCCAAAATTTTACTTCTCCACTCGAATGTCACTTTTTGAGCTTAAGCGGGCTTGGTGAACTCTCAGTACTTTTGCAGGTTTGTAAAACTACTAGGAGAGTGTATTCTACGCTCGAGTGGCCTTTCATGCGCTCGAGCATTTATTTTCTATTTGCAAACCTACTAGAAGTGTGTAATCTACGCTCGAGTGGAACAACTTATTGTGTCTGACGCTCGAGCGTCACTTTTTGAGCTTAAGCGGATTGCGCGTATATTAGTTCGTAACAGCCACTTTTGACATCACTTTTTCATCTCTCTCTCCCTCCCTCAAACATTCCAAAACCCTACATCTAGAGCCTCTCTCTCTAGAACCTACCTTCTCTTTACAAAAACACTGGGATCTATTAATCTCTCCACCCTACTTCCTTTGTTAAAAAGGTAAAGCTCACTTAGAGCTTCATTTTCATCCGATTAAAGTTCAGTTTCGGCATTGTTGAAGTTCCTTCATTCTCTCAATCATCTTCTAGCTTTGAGGTAGGGATTTCCTACACATTTTTTATGATTTTTAACTTAGCTATTTGCTTTTCATAAACAATATTGTGATTTGGTGGATTTTGAACAAACCTAGGGTTTTGGTTTAAAGTTCAAAAGAGGGATTTTTTTAAATGATTGTATGGAAAATGGTTGAAGAAGTGCAAATGAGGTTGAGTTATGAGAAAATAGTTGATTTCGGTACTTAGAATGGACTTTAGAGGAAAAAGGGGTTTTTACCCTAAATGTCTCAATCTTTATTTTGTATAAATAAATGAAATTAATGTTGGAAATGTGAAATTGGATGGATATTGATATGGATTGTGGAGTTGGATATGTATTATCACTCACATCTTGGATTTGGAAAAGTTTGTATATATTGGAGATTTTATATCTGTTTAGAAATATCTGTTTTGGGCTATCGGTGGAGGATATTTGTTTTGTGTTAGATTATCTCTACTGGATTTTAGCTCACTCTACGTGGGAAAAACATTTCAGGTGCTGATGATATGCTTCCTCCAAGGCACTAGCTTGTGAAAATTTGAAGTAAGAGCGTCTTTTGTTGTGTTTTTTTTGTATCGCCAAGGGCTTTAAATGTATTAGACTTAAAGTCCACTTTTGTTGTAACCAAGCCTCGTCTTGGAAATATGTAAGCCCTCAGGGAATTTTATTTGTTTATCTTGCCTTCTCTCTTTTAACTTGTGGCATAGCATATGCCATAGATTCAGGGCTAGGCTTTTGAATGTATGATGCATATGTTTCTCTTTTGTATATCATATTAGAGTTAATGGAAGTTACCCCTATTATTGTTGTTGTTATATATTAGATATTGTGGATGGACTATTGTAACTATTTCGGGGCGTTACAACTTAGTATCAGAGCGTACCGGGTTTGAATATTTTAGGTACGTAGAAAGTGGTTATTACCACAATGGGTTTATCTCGTTTGTTAGAGATATTTGTGTGTATAGTATGCTTATGTGATAACATGCTTTAGTGGTTATATGGGTATGAGATTAAGTTTCTAGGATATTGATTGGATCTGCTGGTTTCTAGAAGTCCCATTAGAAGAGCACTTGATCACTGCTATTTCTAATTGGAACTCTGGCAACGCCACAAGGATGGTCATTGTCCGAGAATGAAATTCATATGTGTTTATATGACTATGTGCTTATGTGGAGTGAATTACTGTTGTCCACCGTATTGGGACGTGAGTGAGTTAGCTTCGGCACATTGTAAATGTGCTAATCTCTTTGTTACCCTTATTAGGATGTTAGAACGTGGACGTAGTGGTGGTAGGCGTGGTAGGCGTAGGAGGCATGAGGTGCCTTTACCAGATGATAATCCGGCGCAAGAGGAAGGAGTTGGTCAGGCTAATGTGGCCGAACCAGTTGGTCATCAGGCCATGGGCGCCTTAGCCTACGAAATGGCTGGAGCATTATGGAAATCCATGGACATTCTCAGGGCTGAGAATCAAGTCCAGGCCTAAGTAGCTGAGGCAGGGCTGTCATTCTTAGAGAGGGAGTTTCTCCGATCTAACCTCGACGAGTTTTTGGGTGATCCCAATGAGCCACTGAAGGCAAATGAATGGTTAGAGCAAATAGTGAAAACGTTCAAGATGCTTAGTGTAATAACCCTCATCGCTGCTTACCGATAAACATTGATTACCGTCAAACTGAACTGATTATGACTGATAATTGAATTGATTAAAGTACTGAACTGACTGACTGAAAACTGGAACTGAATTGACTGAGTCTATCTGTTTAATTGTGCATCTATCTGTTTGATTGATTATTTGATCTATTCGTGTTTTAGTGTTTAAACTGCTAATTGAAGGCCTTATCGGCGGCCGAATCGGGAATTGATTGATGTTTTATGATCCTCATAATTAATGTGATTTTATGGTATATTTATCTGAAAACTGATTAGGTATGATTAAATTAGATTAAAATGAGTTAATTGCAAAGTTTGACTTAATTACCAAACTAGCCTTAGTGGGCCACTAGCTTAACACCCTTGAGAGCTTACACTTGATCATAACACAATTCCCTCAACCCTTTTTCTTGAGCCTTGCCGACCAAGAGAGAAGAGAGGGAGAGAATTGGTTTCCATCTTGAGTCCATTGGGAGAATTGCTTGAAGAATTGAAGGTTGATTGTTAAATTGAGCTCCTAAACCTCGAATACAAGACTAAGGTAGGAAACTCAACTTCTTATTGTTTCCATTGAGCTAGTTCTTGCATGATTCATGCTTCATTGTAGAACTAAGTCATGTTTTGGTTCATTGTTGTTGAATTGAAGCTCAATCCTTGCATGCATGGTTGTATTGTAGATGTTGAGTTGTTTTCATGGCAAATTGTCACATGCATGTCCATGTTTTCATCTTGTTTGTGAATCAATTGGCTCATTAGAGCATGTTTTGAAGCTTGAAAGTTATTTAAAGATCATGCATGTCATGTTTGAGGATTATTCTTGAAAAATGGTTTGAAATTGGATTTGAATTAAACACCGTTGGGCTTTGATTTCTCAAAATTGAGCTTTGAACCATGTTATTCTATGTGTTTACAAATGTTTTCTAGAAATTCAGCCCAAGAGGTCGAGTTTTGAGTTGTTAAAACTTGGTTTGAGCTTGGAGGTGCAATCTGGGTTTTCCAGATTCTGCACTTCCGCTTAAGCGGGGGCTAGTGACGCTCGAGCGGGGAATCCGAGCATCCAGCATCTCTGCACTGTTTTACAGTCTGCTCGAGCGGAGGATTGAGCGCTCGAGCGGAGTCATGTGTCTCCAGCTCGAGCGGGAGTCGAGCGTCCGTCAAGCGGAGATTTCACCTATCCAGTACTTTTACAGTACGCTCGAGCGGGATATTTGATGCTCGAGCGTGTACCTTTGTTGCATGACTGCTCGAGCGGGAAACCTGAGCTCGAGCGGGACTCTGTTTTCTGAAAATTCTGAAACTGTTTTCTGATCATATCTTTGCATCCTCATCCCATTCTAGGCATTCTTAGGCCTAGTTTAAGGCATCTTACTGAGGACATAGATGTAGAACACACCGAGGCATGAGGGGTTAAGTTACTATATTTCCCAACTGTGTAGCTTAGTGTGTGTTCAACCTGTGAACTGTGTAGGGTTGGCGACTGGGGAGGCACGCTCTAGCATACCGTAGCCCAGAACTCTGTGAGTAACGATTGTGTAAAGATATGTTCATAGATGATTATTTTCTGAGCAACTGAACTGTACTGTTTCTGAATTGAATACTGTTAATTGAATGAATGTATGTCCTATATTTTGAACTGTATTGTGGCATCCTTAGCACCTACTGTTTACTGTTACTGTTACAGAGATCTCTGTCGGTTCCCTTGTTGGAACCACTACTGTTTACTGACTGATGGCCATCACTACTGTTCGGTCTTTTAAGACCTACTGTTTACTGTACTGTTATGCTAACGGATGTACCACATATGACTGTACTGACTGAACGACTGAAATACTGATTTAATGAACTGTTTTCATTACTGTAAGGACATTCATTCTTAACCTCTTTACGCATTATGTTATTCACTGGGCTTTAGCTCACTGCTCATATATATATGTAGGTGTTCAGGCACCAGACCGCGGCTAGGAGTGTCAGAGTTACTCCCTTTTTGTCAAGCCAGCCTATGTGCCTCACTGCGAGGTTCCGAGCCTATCGTGTTAAGGCTTAGGGGTGTTTTACAAATTCCCCCTTCTGTACTGTCTTACTGTTCTGTATAGACTGAATGTTTACTGTACTGTTATGCAGGGATCGAGTCCCTAGTCTGAATGATTGTACATATTGTTGTACTGTTTATGTATAAATGTATGAGAAGTCTTTTTGCATGCAGACTGTCACAGTTCATTGGGCATTGTTTATTTACTGTATTGGCTTCCGCCAGGCCTTGAACTCTGTTTTACTGTACTACTGTTAAGCAGGCCTTCGGTAATCTCGGATTACTGGCCGGTTACGGTGCTAAACCCATAGGGCCGGGTTTGGGTCGTGACAGAGTGGTATCAGAGCGATACTTATCACGAGTTATACCGCACACACGTGTCCAAATGAGCTATAGGGTGTCCTAGAAAAGTAATTAGGGCATCTCATGAGCATGATAAGTGTATGATATGACGGACTGAATATATGACTGAATATATGCTAACGTGTTAAACTGTTAGTTAAACTGTTAAACAAATGACTGCTTATGTTTAAAACTGTTATAACTGCTTATAGTGAAATGGATAATGCAAACACTGCAAATGAAACTGAAACCTCACCCTCTGAGGCCAGAATGGCCAGACTAGAACAAATGATGGAACTGATAACTGCAAGAGTGGACCAACAACTGAATCAACAGCCCCCACCTCCTCCTCCGGTTGTACCGGAACAGAATGTGAATGTAAATGATGGGGACATAATTGCACTGACCCAGAAGTTCAGCAAAATGAAACCGCCATCCTTTCAGGGAGGCCTTGAACCGTTAAAAGCTGAAGCACACAAAGTACTGTTAGCCACCTTTACATTGCAAGAAGAAGCTAGAAGGTGGTGGATGCTCATCCGTGATGAAAATACCGTTCTGACTTGGGCTTAATTCAAAGAAGCCTTCTTTGAAAAGTACTTCCCTTAGTGTGTAAGGGACAGAAAAGTAACTGAATTTGAACAGCTGAGACAAGGGGCAATGTCTGTGGCTGAATATGAAACGAAGTTCACCGAGCTTGCTAGATATGCACCGCATATGGTGGATACTAATTATAAGAAGGCTAGAAAATTTGAAGGCGGCCTTAATGTTGCAATTCTTGACCGAATAAATGTTCTGAAGTTACCGAACTACGTGAATGTTCTTGACAGAGCCTTGATGGCTGAATCAAACATTGAAGCACTGAAAACTGAAACGCCATTGCCTGAATGGTGGGGAAAAAGGCAGAATTTTAAGGTTAAGAAAGGCAAGCATAGTCCATTGAACAAGAAACAGAATACGGGGTCAACGACTACGTCTAGTCAAGGAAACCGTACAATACCGCCCTGTTCTGAATGTGGTAAAAATCACAAGGGGGTCTGTTACAAGATATCAGGAGCCTGTTATAGGTGTGGCAAAGTGGGCCACATGGTTAAAGACTGTCCCTCTGCTCCACAAGCTAGTAGTAAAGCTACACCATGCGTAGCGGCATCAACTGTTACACCAAAATCGAACGCCAAAGCTACCGGGAAAGAGCCTATGAGGCAGGGCCGAGTGTTCGCCCTAGTACCGGGAGACGTCCAGAATACCGAGACCGTTGTGTCAGGTATTCTCTCTATTTGTACTCAGAATGCTTATGTACTGATTGATTCAGGGTCTACGCATTCTTATGTGTCACATGCTTTTTCGCGTAAATTGAATAGACCCTTAGAACCTATGAACTATCTGTTAGCTGTATCATCACCCGTTGGGGGATCTATGACCTGTGCATACATGTATCCTGCTTGTGAAATCATTGTTGGAGATGCACATCTGTTTATCGATTTACTGCCATTGAACATTGATCATTTTGATGTAATATTGGGGATGGACTGGTTAACGAAATATTATGCCACCATAGACTGTGTAACGAAACAAGTAGTTTTCCACCCACCTGGTCTACCTGAATTTGTATTTAATGGGGTAGGAGTAGTACCTCCCCCATATCTGATTTCATCTGTGAAAGTTGTAAAATTGATTAGAAAGGGCTGTAAGGGATATCTGTGTTCTGTATTGACTGTGTCTACTGATGATAATGCTAATGTGAACTGTATTCCTATAGTCAGAGAATTCCCAGATGTTTTTCCAGACAATTTTCCAGGGGATTTGATCGACCGGGAGATTGAGTTTACTGTTGATGTGGTTCCCGGAACACAGCCAGTTTCTAAAGCTCCTTACCGAATGGCTCCAACTGAACTGAAAGAACTGAAAGTGCAGCTGCAAGAACTGTTAGACAAAAAGATCATCAGACCTAGTACCTCACCGTGGGGCGCACCTATTTTGTTTGTAAAGAAGAAAGACGGTTCACTGAGACTCTGTATTGACTATCGTGAACTGAATAAGGTAACTGTAAAGAATAAATACCCGTTACTACGTATTGATGACCTGTTTGATCAGTTACAGGGTGCTAAGTATTTTCGAAGATTGATCTTAGATCCAGATAGCATCAGTTGAAAGTTAAATCAGATGACATTGATAAAATTGCTTTTAGAACAAGGTATGGACATTACGAATTTTTAGTTATGCCTTTCGGAGTCACGAACGCACCAGCTGCATTTATGGACCTTATGAACAGAATTTTTAAACCATACATTGACAATTTTATTGTTGTATTTATTGATGACATATTGATTTACTCCAAGAGTATAGAAGAACATGAACATCATCTGAGACTTGCTCTACAAACCCTAAGAGAACAAAAACTATATGCTAAACTGTCTAAATGTGAATTTTGGCTTGACCATGTTATGTTTTTGGGGCATGTTGTTAGCAAAGATGGAATTTCTGTTGATCCGCAGAAAATCGAAGCTGTAGTGAACTGGCCTAGACCAACCAACGTGACTGAAGTCCGAAGCTTTTTGGGTTTGGCTGGATATTACAGAAGATTTGTCAAAGATTTCTCCAAAATTGCCTAACCATTAACTCAACTGACTCAGAAGGGGATATCATTTGACTGGACTGACCAAAGAGAATTTGCTTTC
This sequence comes from Camellia sinensis, assembly GCF_055761805.1. Taxonomy (NCBI): domain Eukaryota; kingdom Viridiplantae; phylum Streptophyta; class Magnoliopsida; order Ericales; family Theaceae; genus Camellia; species Camellia sinensis. Next base: position 8,040,737 of record NC_138971.1, read on the forward strand.
CAGGAGTTGAAAACTCGATTAGTGACTGCACCTGTTCTGACCTTACCTTCAGGTACGGATGGTTATACTGTGTTTAGTGATGCTTCTCATAAGGGTTTGGGATGTGTTTTAATGCAGAATGGGAGAGTAATCGCCTATGCTTCCCGACAACTGAGACTGCATGAAAAGAACTACCCGACCCATGATCTGGAACTTGCTGCAGTAGTATTTGCACTAAAAATCTGGCGTCACTATCTGTATGGGGTGACATGTGAAGTATATACCGACCATAAGAGTTTAAAGTATTTCTTCACACAGAAAGAACTGAACATGAGACAGCGGAGATGGCTAGAACTGATTAAAGACTATGACTTACAGATATTGTACCACCCGGGAAAAGCCAATACCGTTGCTGATGCATTGAGCCGGAAATCAATTGGAAACTTAGCCTGTGTACTCACTGGACAGAAAGAGCTGCTGTGTGACCTTGAAAAATCTGAAATTGAAATTGTTTTGCGAGAACAAGGTGGAACCTTAGCTACTATTTCTGCTCAACCGGCACTGATTGAAGAAATTAAAGAGAAACAGCAACTGGATGACTTCTTGAAGAAGATCATCGAAGAAAGAGAATCTAAACCGAGACCGGGATTCAAATTTGAGAATAATGTACTGAAATTTCAAGAAAGACTGTGTGTACCGAACGATATTGAACTGAAAAGAAGAGTTCTGCAGGAGGGCCACAACTCAAAATTTTCTATCCACCCGGGGAATACGAAAATGTACCAAGATCTGAAACAGAATTTTTGGTGGCCGGGAATGAAGAAAGAAATTGCCGACTTTGTGTCCAAATGTCTTCATTGCCAACAAGTCAAAGCTGAACATCAACGACCTGCCGGATTATTACAACCCCTACCCATACCAGAGTGGAAATGAGAGCATATTACGATGGATTTTATCGTTGGGATACCTCGCTCCAGAAAAGGTATGGATTCAATTTGGGTTATTGTTGATAGACTAACTAAATCTGCTCACTTCTTACCTGTTAAGACAATCTATAATGCGGACAAATTGGCTATACTCTATATTGATGAAATTGTTAGACTGCATGGAGTGCCTGTGTCCATTGTTTCTGACAAGGATTCGAAGTTTACATCGAGATTTTGGTAAAGCCTACAGACTGCACTGGGTACTGAACTGAGACTGAGTAGTGCCTATCATCCTCAGACAGATGGCCAGTCGGAAAGGACCATCCAAACTCTGGAGGATTTACTGAGAATGTGTGTCCTTGATTTTCAGGGAGAGTGGGAAAGTCATCTGCCATTAGTTGAATTTGCTTACAACAACAGCTATCACTCGAGTATTGGCATGGCGCCTTTCGAGGCATTGTATGGCAGAAAATGTAGATCTCCGATTTGTTGGGCAGAAGTTGGAGACGGGCCTTTGCTTGGGCCCAAGATTGTATATGAAACAACTGAGAAAGTGAAACTGATACAACAGAGATTGAAAACTGCACAGAGCAGACAGAAGAGTTATGCTGATAGTAGAAGACGAGACAGAGAGTATGAAGTGGGTGATCACGTATTTGTGAAAGTGACACCGATGAAAGGCCAGACTCGTTTTGGAGTCAAAGGCAAATTAGCACCGAGATACGTCGGACCATATGAGATTATTGAGAAAATCAATCTGGTGGCGTATCAAGTTGCGTTTCCTCCTGAAATGGAGCATATGCATAACGTCTTCCACATTTCTATGTTGAAAGACTATCTCCGGGATCCTTTCCATGTAATAGAGCCTACTCATGTAGTGCTAAGTGATGACTACGCTTACGAGGAACGGCCTATACAGATTGTAAACAGACGGATCAAGAAACTGAGAAACAAAGAGATCCCGCTAGTGAAAGTCGACTGGCAAAACCATGGTGGCGTGTATGCCACTTGGGAAAGGGAAGAGGACATGGCTAAAAAATATCCTGAACTGTTTCCATTGAACTCTGTTTTCTTCCAGAATGAAGGTAACTTGAGTTTAGAGGACTAAACTCTTTATAAGGAGGGGAGACTGTAATAACCCTCATCGCTGCTTATCGATAAACATTGATTACCGTCAAACTGAACTGATTATGACTGATAATTGAACTGATTAAAGTACTGAACTGACTGACTGAAAACTGGAATTGAATTGACTGAGTCTATCTGTTTAATTGTGCATCTATCTGTTTGATTGATTATTTGATCTGTTCGTGTTTTAGTGTTTAAACTGCTAATTGAAGGCCTTATCGGCGGCCGAATCGGGAATTGATTGATGTTTTATGATCCTCATAATTAATGTGATTTTATGGTATATTTATCTGAAAACTGATTAGGTATGATTAAATTAGATTAAAATGAGTTAATTGCAAAGTTTGACTTAATTACCAAACTAGCCTTAGTGGGCCACTAGCTTAACACCCTTGAGAGCTTACACTTGATCATAACACAATTCCCTCAACCCTTTTTCTTGAGCCTTGCCGACCAAGAGAGAAGAGAGGGAGAGAATTGGTTTCCATCTTGAGTCCATTGGGAGAATTGCTTGAAGAATTTAAGGTTGATTGTTAAATTGAGCTCCTAAACCTCGAATACAAGACTAAGGTAGGAAACTCATCTTCTTATTGTTTCCATTGAGCTAGTTCTTGCATGATTCATGCTTCATTGTAGAACTAAGTCATATTTTGGTTCATTGTTGTTGAATTGAAGCTCAATCCTTGCATGCATGGTTGTATTGTAGATGTTGAGTTGTTTTCATGGCAAATTGTCACATGCATGTCCATGTTTTCATCTTGTTTGTGAATCAATTGGCTCATTAGAGCATGTTTTGAAGCTTGAAAGTTATTTAAAGATCATGCATGTCATGTTTGAGGATTATTCTTGAAAAATGGTTTGAAATTGGATTTGAATTAAACACCGTTGGGCTTTGATTTCTCAAAATTGAGCTTTGAACCATGTTATTCTATGTGTTTACAAATGTTTTCTGGAAATTCAGCCCAAGAGGTCGAGTTTTGAGTTGTTAAAACTTGGTTTGAGCTTGGAGGTGCAATCTGGGTTTTCCAGATTCTGCACTTCCGCTTAAGCGGGGGCTAGTGACGCTCGAGCGGGGAATCCAAGCATCCAGCATCTCTGCATTGTTTTACAGTCCGCTCGAGCGGAGGATTGAGCGCTCGAGCGGAGTCATGTGTCTCCAGCTCGAGCGGGAGTCGAGCGTCCGTCGAGCGGAGATTTCACCCATCCAGTACTTTTACAGTACGCTCGAGCGGGATATTTGACGCTCGAGCGTGTACCTTTGTTGCATGACCGCTCGAGCGGGGAAACCTGAGCTCGAGCGGGACTCTGTTTTCTGAAAATTCTGAAACTGTTTTCTGATCACATCTTTGCATCCTCATCCCATTCTAGGCATTCTTAGGCCTAGTTTAAGGCATCTTACTGAGGACATAGATATAGAACACACCGAGGCATGAGGGGTTAAGTTACTATATTTCCCAGCTGTGTAGCTTAGTGTGTATTCAACCTGTGAACTGTGTAGGGTTGGCGACTGGGGAGGTACGCTCTAGCATACCGTAGCCCAGAACTCTGTGAGTAACGATTGTGTAAAGATATGTTCAAAGATGATTATTTTCTGAGCAACTGAACTGTACTGTTTCTGAATTGAATACTGTTAATTGAATGAATGCATGTCCTATATTCTGAACTGTATTGTGGCATCCTTAGCACCTACTGTTTACTGTTACTGTTACAGAGATCTCTGTCGATTCCCTTGTTGGAACCACTACTGTTTACTGACTGATGGCCATCACTACTGTTCGGTCTTTTAAGACCTACTGTTTACTGTACTGTTATGCTAACGGATGTACCACATATGACTGTACTGACTGAACGACTGAAATACTGATTTAATGAACTGTTTTCATTACTGTAAGGACATTCATTCTTAACCTCTTTACGCATTATGTTATTCACTGGGCTTTAGCTCACTGCTCATATATATATGTAGGTGTTCAGGCACCAGACCGCGGCTAGGAGTGTCAGAGTTACTCCCTTTTTGTCAAGCCAGCCTATGTGCCTCACTGCGAGGTTCCGAGCCTATCGTGTTAAGGCTTAGGGGTGTTTTACCAATCCCCCATTCTGTACTGTCTTACTGTTCTGTATAGACTGAATGTTTACTGTACTGTTATGCAGGGATCGAGTCCCTAGTCTGAATGATTGTACATATTGTGTATACTGTTCTGTACTGTTTATGTATAAATGTATGAGAAGTCTTTTTGCATGCAGACTGTCACAGCTCATTGGGCATTGTTTATTTACTGTATTGGCTTCCGCCGGGCCCTGAACTCTGTTTTACTGTACTACTGTTAAGCAGGCCTTCGGTAATCTCGGATTACTGGCCGGTTACGGTGCTAAACCCATAGGGCCGGGTTTGGGTTGTGACACTTAGCATCAAGGATGACGGATTGAGAGTATAGTGACCCTGGTTTGAATTCGACTCGTTGATATTTTGGATTCGAGTTTTATTGCGTTGGTTGTTTATGTCTTGCTTCTATTCTTTTTGTTGAGTTTGGTTATTGGAGTGTCTTCGTTACGTTGGGAACTGGTTGGTGACTTGTGTCTCAGGATGGTGCTGTCTAAGATTTTGCTTATGCGCTCGAGCAGCACTTCCTACGCTTGAGCGGTTGTTTTGAACTTTCAGCACTTTTGCAGGTCTGAAGTGTTTCTGAGAGTTGTTATTCTTCGCTCGAGCAGCCATTTTTGCGCTCGAATAGTGTTCATTCGAGCGGTACTTTTTGTGCTCGAGCGGTGGTCACTTGTCTGTAAAACTTCTGAGAGTTTGTATTCTACGCTTGAGCGATACTTCTTGCGCTTGAGCAGTCACACTTTTTGTGTCTGGACACTCGACCGTCACTTTTTGCGCTCGAGCGGACTGCACGTCTATATAAGGCCGCAGTATGCTGAAAATGTCACTTTTTGCTTTTTTTTCTCTCTTTTTCTCTCAATTTTTCGCCATTGTTTGGGTTTCTTGGACCTAAGAGCTTCGGTTTCATCTAGTTACACCCATTTTTTACCCCTAGCCTATAGATCTAAACATAGAAGGTCGCGAGGGTTTCAATTTAATTTGAGCAGATCGTGTTTTCATCGCCAGTGGATTTTCGATTTTTCTCATCTTCGCTTCAAGAGGTAGGGATTCTTGAGCTTCTTTTCAATAATTCATCATAGATAGACTTGTGGTATTTTCACTACATAGAAAAGCATAGTTTATGGTTGATTTTGTTAAAAAGCATATGGGTGGATTTGGGTCAATATTGGTGAGTTTGTAGGTTGTGTGTATAGTTGGTTGTGGGCTATAATTCATGTTTGGGGCATAAATTGGAAAGGGTTGGTGTTTTGTTTATCGATTTGAAATATTAAAGAGAAGTCTAATGGTAAATAGAATTGGGGTTATAATGTGGTTGTTTATGAATAATTAGGATTTTGGATTAATGTTGGTGGATGTGGCCACTATGGTATCTGTTGGGACTAGGAGAAGTAAGGTCTTATTTTTTTAAACAAAGTGGAACTAATTAACCTTTTTTTATAAAACTTGAGAGTTGGAATGAACGGGTTCACGGAGTATGTTTTAAAAAGAAATTAGTTACTATAATTTAACGGATTGTGGCTATTATGATGATAATTATACTAGGTGTATGTATTACATTGTGTAGTATGTTGTTGATTAGCTCGTTATACTTTTAATGTGATGTTGTTTGGGGGTCCGTTACCCACTGTGTTGAGCCGGCAAAGCGTGGCGCCTTGACAGAGGTTTCTTCGTCCCTTTCGGTTTGTGCCCGGTAAAGTATGAAAAGGGGGCCCGTTTCCCGCCGTATCTTAGCCAACAAAGCATAACGCCTGTGATAGGTTCTTCATTCCCTTCTGGTTTGTGGTCGGTAAAGTATGACTTAAGGAGCACTTCATTTCGGGCGAGGCCGATAAAGTGTTATGTGATATTGGTATTGTTGAATTTGCCATCCGTGCTGTAGGCCGGTGGAGAGAGAATTGGTAGTATGTATTACTTTAGTTATCCCGTTTGAATATATATGTGCTAACGGTTTCACATCAGTCACCTTCTTAAATCCTTGGGCCTATGGTCAGGGAAGGTTGTAGATAGATATGTTGGGATGTAAATGTTCATGGTGTATTGAGAGGTAGTATGGGGATTGTGATTTGCATGTGGGGTTATATTTTCAGAACGTTAGTTTAAGTGAAATTCTTTTATGTTAACGTGAGAAGTTTTATCAAAGAAAGAATGAGGTTTTAAAATATTTTCTTTTGGAAGTAATGATGGGAATGTGAAAGAGAAAAATTGATTTTTTTACTGAATTGCGTCAAGGGGAAACATTTTGAGAAAAATATGGTTATATGCGTATATCTTGGGTATCAAATGTCACACTACTTATATAGTATGTCTTGATGCATTCATGATCATTTTGATCTATATGTTGTGATTGGTTAGGATCTTCGGGGTCTCTCCTGGGCTTAGTGCTCATCCCATGTGCTGATAAACTTTTTTAGGTACAAGGCTAGAGGAATCGTGTATGACTTGAAATCTTTTAATTGTTGGCCATGAGGCCTTTTCCTTGTTGGCCGTGTGCCATGAATTGTAAAAAGGAAAATCCCTTATGTTTTATTTATTATCATTCAATGTAAGCCCAACGGCATTGTATCATGTCTTATTTATATCATCATTGTTGCCATGAGAGAATGTCATCATTTATTCTGGTTCATGTTCCCATCTAAATGGAATTATTATAATGGATTTGGTAATGGATTCGGTTAATAAAAGTCCAGGCGTGACAAAGAGTGACCTTGGCATCTTTCCAGTTGAAGAGAGATGCGGGTCAGTGGTAGAAGTATGTGCGTGGGCGCATTGGTGTGACTTGGGAGGCTTTTATTAGTGTCTTCCAGGACAAGTTCTTGCCTCTCACTGTTAGGGAGAAGTTGAGGGACCAGTTTTCTAAGCTCAAGCAGTTGAGCACACCAGTGGCCGAGTTTGAGGCATCATTTACTAGTCTGTCGAGATTTACACCAAAACTCGTCGCAACTGAGGAACGCAGTTGTTTAGAGTTTGAGAAGAGGTTGAGGACTGGGCTTATGTTTAAAGTGGCCGGGTCAATGATTAGAGATTACGAATGCCTTGTAGAGGCGGCGGCTCATCTTGAGACCGTGATACAGATAAAGAAGGAGTGGATGAGGGGCTCCAGGAGGAGTCAAGATGTTCAAGGGGACAATAAGAGGTAGAGGGGTTTTAACCCACAATAGTCCCAAAGAGTATAGTCGAGGTCTACTTTTCCAGTGCCGAGTTCGGGTTTTGGAAGAGGTGGTCAGGGATATGTCACTTGTTTCAAGTGTGGTTAGTTAGGCCACAAGTCTCCAACTTGCCCGCAAAAAGAAGGAGGGCAACGGTTTGGTTCATTTTTGGCTCACTCTCAGAGCCAGAGTCAAAGGAGAGGGTAGCCGCTCACTTCTTATCAGTATGGGCAAGCAAGGCACTTGAAGAAGTTTTGCCCTCAGATAGGTGGCACGCCTGGTGCGTCTAGTTCGAGGCAGACTTAGAGCCACCAGCCTTATAGCGATCCCGATTTTTCCTTCATTGTTTAATTGTATTCCGGACTCGGCTCCGTGGATGTTTGTTGTTTTCTTATACTCGTTCCAATTCTTTACTCTTGTATTTGAGTCTTGGGTTGTGTTGGGCAGGTTTGAAACAGGTTAGTTGTGTTTGGAAACCAAGAGTTGATGCCCAAATTTTGGCCTTCACGCTCGAGCAGGGCTTTTGACGCTCGAGCGGGCCCTTTACTTTTGTTCCTTTGCTCGAGCGGGCATTTTGACGCTCGAGCGTGATTATTCAACCCTCAATATTTTTCCCTGCAGGTCGTCGGACACTCGAGCGTCCACTTTCACGCCCGAGCGGGGACCTTCGTCTGCAGAACTTCTGGGAGAGTGCATTCGACGCTCGAGCATCGCTTTTCACGCTCGAGCGGGAGTCTGTGTCTGACGCTCGAGCGGGGCGTTCCACGCTCGAGCGGACTGTGTATTATATCAGTCCGAATTTTAGCTTTTTTTGTCATTTTTTGGACTCTCTCTCTCTCTCTCTCTCTCTCTCTCTAATTTTTCAAAACCCAAACGTGAGAGCTTATCACTGTAAACTACATCTTCTCTGTAAGAAATCATCTAGTGTTAGTGATCTTTTACCCTAGTCCCTTTGTAAAAAGTGTGGAGCTTGGCCTGGGTTACATTTTGATCCGAAAATCTTTGGGTTTGGAGCACCTTCGAATTTCTTCATCTTCTCCTTTGAGCTTCGAAATTTGAGGTAGGGATAACTACTCATATTTATGGTCTTTGACATAAACTTGTAGTTATTTTGATTAAATGTTGAAGTTGAGAAATTTTGGGTGTTAGGGTTTCAAAATGTATAAAGAGGGGTTTTGTTCTTTTAACCCATACTTGGGTATTTTGGGTCTTAAAATGAGGTTGTTGATGTTATTGATGATATTTGGACCTTTGGGTCAATGTTGAGAAAAGGGGGAGAAAAACCCTAATTATTTGTTATAAATTAATTGGTATAATTAATTTGTGAAAGTTATGAAAATATGAAATTGAGTTGGAAATAATGAAATTGGGTAATTATGAGATTTAATGGCAGAGTTGGATTTATTAATCACTCACCTTTGAAATTGTGGATAATTTATCTGTTGGATAATTCATTATCTGTTTAGAAATAAATGTTTTGGGCTATCGGTGGAGGATAGTCTTGATTGTTGTAGACCATGCATGATGATCAGGTGAATTGAAACTAATCATATGAGTATGTCATTGAATATGACGGATGAGATAACACATTGAATATGTGCTTTGCTTGATCATTGTATATGATAAATGTTTAAATACATTGCATATGTATGTTGTTTGGGAGAAGATAGAGGATGTACTCCACGGTTTGGGAGGAGATAGGGGATGAACTTCTAAACCGGATTTGAGAGGAGATAGGGGATGGACTCCAGTGATAACTAAGTTGGCCGGAGTGTCCACGGTGAAAGTCCCGAAATCCTAACTGCGTTTGCATGACGTAGATGAATTGAAGTATTGTTAATATGAGTTGTAGTCTCATTTGAAAATTGAATCGTTGAAGTATTGTTAATATGAGTTGTAAGCTCATTATGAACTGTTTGGTTGAATAAAGAACCATATCTATGAATTGGTTTGGATTATGAAATGGAAAGAGATGTGTGTTTGTTTATATGAGTTAAACATTTATCAAATCCCGATGTTTTAGTTATTGCTCTTACTATGTTTAACATATTTCTACTGGGCATTGGCTCACCCTATATGGGACATTATTTTCAGGTTCAGGTGTTATGCCACCTCCAAGGACGTAGCTTGGAAGGTCCTGGGAGTTAAAGACTCTTTTGTTTATTTTTGTTATTTTTGGTGGTACATGTAAATTCAAGCCAAGGGCTTATTTGTGTAGAGAGTTAGAACTCTTCTTTTGTTGTAACCAAGTGTTGACTTGGAAAGTTGTAAGCCTACAGGGCATTTACTTTTGTTGTCAACATGTATTACTTTTTGTAAGAATACTCTGATGAATGTAAATATGTTTTATTCTCTTGTCTATGTATATCATGAATGTTGGCTTTATATGTATTATTTGAGGGCGTTACAAGCCTGAACAATCGGTCCAGGCCTAGAGGGCCAATCAGGGAGCCTCTTCGGCTTAGTTAGTGCTTTAGGCTTATGCTCCGAGGAGTGAGCAGGTTAAGCAAAGACCTACAGAGCGTATGTATGCTGTTACCGCGCCAGACCTAATACCAGCGCCTTCGGTAGTGAGAGGTACTTTCTTGTTATGCAATTCCATTGCTAATGTGTTGATTGATACGGGTGCATCACATTCATTTATCTTGTCTGCATTTGTATTGGCTTTGGGGTTAGAGTTGGCTCGGTTAGCATCTTCTTTCAATGTAAAGTCACCTATTGGTGGAGAGATTATTTTGGAGTAGGGGTGTCGGGGTTGTGATATAGAGGTTGCAGGTCGCCGACTTCCTTTTGCTTTTGTATTGATTGACATGTCGAGTTTTGATACTATATTGGGTATGGACTAGTTGTCTTCTTATCGAGCTGTCATAGATTGTTACCGTCAAAGGGTTACTGAATGTTTTTTTTTTTTTTTGATAAATAAAAGGGTTACTGTATGTACCTTGAAGGTTGATTGCTTTTATTCTTGAGAGACCGGGTTGATAAAGCCTTATCACCGGTGTATGATCCACGTGGACGGAGTGAACTTAGTTGCCTTCTTGCCAACTTTTTAGGTAATGAGTGTAATGAAGTCCGAGTCGAGTTGCCAATGGTAGTTTGTGAATAACCGGACGGTTTTTGGGAGGATCTCACTAGTTTACCACCTTATCGTGAGATTGAGTTCTCAATTGATTTAGTGCCTAGTACGACACCAATTTTTATGGCACCATATAGATTTACACCTGCTAAGTTGAGTAAGTTGAAGATTCAACTCTAAGAGTTGCTAGATAAAGGTTTTATCCGCCCTAGTACTTCGCCGGGGAGCACTAGCTCTTTTTGCCAAAAAGAAAGATGGTGCATTGCGACTGTGTATCGATTACCGGAAGTTGAACCGAGTAGTTGTTAAGAATAAGTACCCAATGCCTCGTATAGACGATCTGTTTGATCACTTGAAGGGGTCTTGTTACTTTTCTAAGATAGACTTGAGATTAGGTTATCACCAGTTGAGAGTAAAGGAGGAGGATATCCAAAAAATGGCATTCCGTACGCAGTTTTTCCATTATGAATTCCTAGTGATGCCTTTTGGACTAACCAATGCACTAGCTGTGTTTATGGATTTGATGAATCGGATTTTTCGTGAGTTCCTAGACCGTTTTATGGTCGTCTTTTTTGATGACATCTTGATTTATTCACCCTTTGAGGAGGAGCACGAAGAACACTTGGGGATAGTACCTGGGTTACTTAGAGCCCACAAACTTTATGCCAAGTTTGGGAAATGCGAATTCTGGTTGAGAGAAGTAAAGTTCTTAGGCCATGTGGTATCCGGGGAAGAGGTGACTGTAGATTCATCTAAGATAGAGGTAGTACAAGATTGGGAACAACTTAAGAATGCTTTTGAGATACGTAGTTTCTTGGGGTTGGCTGGGTATTACCATTGGTTTGTGAAAAATTTCTCTAGATTAGCCTCACCGTTAACTAGACTGACAAGGAAATGCATTAAGTTCATGTGAAACGAGACCTGTGAGAAGTCTTTTCAAGAGCTTAAGGTTAGGCTTACCACTGCTCCAGTGTTGATTATTCCAGAGAGGGGTTTGGGCTATTCGATGTATTATGATGCTTCAAGGGAAGGTTTGGGTTATGTATTGATGCAAGAGGGAAATGTAGTAGCTTATGGCTCGCGGCAGTTGAAAACACATGAGAGGAACTACCCTACTCACGACCTTGAGTTAGCGGCAGTGATCCTTTCCTTAAAGATTTGGTGGCATTATCTGTATGGCGAGAATCTTGAAGTGTTTTCTGATCAAAAGAGTCTGAAATATTTGTTTACACAGAAAGACTTGAATTTGAGACAGAGGAGGTGGATGAAGTTTATAGAAGATTATGACTTTGAGTCACATTATTATCTGGGAAAGGCCAATATTGTGGCCGATGCTCTGAGTAGGAAATCCATTGGGAGTGTGGCTAGTATTGCCATTTGGGAATGAGAGATGTTGGGTGCTATTGGTGAGTTTGACTTGCATTTTGGCGAGTCCGTGGAATTCATAGCCTTGTTTTTCAGTAGTGGCACCACCTACACTTGTGAACCGAGTGATAGAAGCACAGAAGAGTGATCTTAAGGTAGAAACCCTCCAGGAAAAGATCTTTGGTGGAAAGGTAGAGAAAGGCTTGAATATGTATCCCGACTCGAGTGTTAGATACCGTGACCGTCTTTTCGTGCCGGAGTCTTGTCGAGAGGAAGCACTCCGAAAGTTTCACCATTCACGCCTTGTGGTGCATCCAAGAGGCACAATGATGTATCACGACCTTAGTCGCCCGTTTTGGTGGAGGGGAATGAAGAACGATGTGGTCGTGTTTATATCGAGGTGCCTTACTTGTCAACAAGTGAAAGCCGAGCATCGGAGGCCAGCAGGTTTGTTGCAACCCTTGTCTATAGCTGAGTAGAAGTGGAAGCATGCCACGATGGATTTCGTTGTGGGCTTTCCAAGGACTCAATGGGGTAGTGATGCGATTTGTGTGGTAGTTGACCCGTTGACCAAGTAGGCGCACTTTATACCTATGCGCGTGAGTGACTTGGAAGATTATCTTACTGACTTTTATATTAGGAACATAGTGAGATTACACAGGGTCCCTGTAATAATCATTTCAGATAGAGATCCTCGTTTCATAGCTCAGTTGTGGCAGAGAGACTGACTTTTAGTACTGCGTATCATCCTCAAACTGACGGGCATTCCGAGCATACTATTCAGATCCTTGAGAATATGCTTCGAGGATGTGTTCTTGACTTTAAGGGGTTGTGGGAGAGGCACTTGCCCTTAGTGGAATTTGCCTATAACAATAGCTTCCAGTCGAGTATTGACATGGCGCCATTTGAAGCCTTGTATGGCCGACCTTGTAGATCTCCTGTGTGTTGGGCCAAGATGGGTGATACACCAATGTTGGGCCCAGAGTTAGTCTGAGAAATGACGGAGAAAGTTGCACTTATTCGTAAGAGGTTGGTTACAATTCAAAGTCGCCAGAAAGGTTATGTCGACTGTAGGAGAAAACCTTTGTCTTTTGAGGTGGGAGATCATGTCTTCTTGAAGATATCATCTAGGCGAGGTTTGATGAGATTTGGGAAGAGTAGGAAATTGTCCCATAGATTTATTGGGCCCTTTGAGATCCTTGAGTGGATTGGAGAGGTAGCCTATCGCTTGGCCTTGCCGCCACAACTTTTCGGGGTTCACGATGTATTCCATATTTGTATGCTCGCACTTGTTGGATTAGACCGACTTAGAGGTAGATGAGGATGCCTTGTATGAGGAGACACCAGTGAAAGTCTCCAAGTCTTGCGAGACAAGACAATCCCCTTAGTTGAAGTATTGTGGCGACATCACGAAGTTGAGGAAGCAACTTGGGAACATGAGTCGGAAATCTGTGAGAAGTATCCAGACTTATTTGTTGATGTTTGAGCACGTTTTGAGGTTACGTTATGTTGATGAAGTATGAAAACGTTGTATATGTTTTATATGTATAAATTGTACTTTTAATGTTGGAACTCGTGTATCAAGTTGATGAGAATGGATGACCAAAGAATGTTTCATGGTAATGGAATTGATTAATTATCATTATTGTAATTGGTTTAATCATAGTTTGAAAACTTGATTTAGAATTTCGGGGACGAAATTCCTTAAGGGGGGAGATTATAGCGTTTCTGGTTTAGACCCGACCCAATTTGTATTTTGGACTCGGGTTTCATGGTTTCGTATTGTGGTTCATGTCTTATGTCTCTTTATTGCCTCACGTTGACTACTGAAAGAGTGCATGGCACTATTGCATGCTATGGAGAAAATTCTTGCACCTGCTTACACTAAAGCTGTGAACAAGCTTGCATCGGATCCCATAATAAGGGAGGTATTTGTTGACATGCCTGCTGGTAGGATGAGGGATTGGGTCTTTAATCTTTGAAAGTTATTCTCAGAGAGTTCAAGCTTAGTGTGGTATGTGTTTGTGTTGTTTAATTCATTAGTAATGTTGGATAATATTTGGTAGTTAAAAAATGTTAGTTCGTATGGATGTTTTCATGTTTTCAAAAATGTTGGATAATATTTGGTAGTGTATTGTGGAAACATAGTTATCATGGAAACATAGTTGGGTGTATGCAACATGTACTTTATATTTGGTAGTGTATTGTACTTTTTATTTTATTTTATTTGTTTCAGAATTATTTATTATGGAAATAGAGTTGGGTGTATGCAGCATGTTTTTAATATTGTACTGGAATGCTATTACATTGCTCTTGATGGGTAGATATAAAATTGAATGCTACTACTATATTACTACTATATTCAATGAATGCCATAGCTATATTCAATTATCTTGAATACTATTACATTGTCAGTTGGTGGGTAGATATAAAATTGTTGACAATGCACTTGAATGCTACTGTTATATTAAATGAATGCCACAGCTATATTCAATTATCTTGAATGCTTTTACAATGGGAGCTTATGGGTAGTTGAAGTATTGAATGATCTTCTCCTATATAATGCTTGTTGGTAGTCATTCCAAGTATTTTTTATCAAGAGTCCAACAAAGCTTCTGTATTGTTAACAATTGGAAAATGTATGTATGACCATATTTACATTTGTTTTTTTAAGAGTCCAAACGTATGTATGATCTTCTCCTATAAAAAATATTTATATCACTACATTGTTAACATTGTTTTCTTAAGAGTCCAAAGGTATATTTATAAAAAATAAAAAATATTTATCTCTAGTAGTAATAAAAATAAAAATAAAAATAAAAATAAAAATAAAAATAATGGCATGGGAGGCATCGATTTCTTTTTATCACTACATTCAATTTTTTTGTTGAATCCCACAAGAGTATTGTTGAATAATTTCTCAACCAATAATTTCTATCACTACTTTCCATCTTCACTTCTCTGCTGGGCTATATACTTGTGTGAAAAGCCCCTTTATTGCTACTAAAAAAAATTGAAAAATAAAAATAAAAATAAATATTGCAAGTATTGCTATTGAAAATTTTTTTTAAAAAATAAAAATAAAAATTTGTGTGACCATTTTTTCAAGTATTTTCATTATCACTAATACTTTTGTTTTTAAGGGGTCAACACAATATCACAGTGATATATTTGGAGCCAATGCATGCTCTTGATTTGAGTTTTGACTCAGACAGTGATGATGAAAATATACAATTTCTAGTGTGTGTAGCACTACATGAGTATTTTAATACTTACCTTCAACCTAGATCATGCCGAACGTCCATATTACAAGGACATGATTACGTATTAGAAATATTGAATGGCCATAAAACAAGGTCCAAGGAAAATTTTAGAATGGAACCAGATGTATTTATTAGTTTGTACGAGGCACTAAAGGTATATGGTAAACTGGAACACTCACATTATCTAACTGTCCAAGAGCAAGTTTGTATATTTTTGCTAACAATTGGTCAGAACGAACGAAATCGTGTTGTCCAAGAGCGATTTCAACATTCTGGCCAGACCATCTCCAAATACTTCAACCGAGTCTTAAAGGCAGTGTGTAGGCTTGGTAAACAAGTTATAAGGCCTCTAGATTTTGATGAGGTGCCTGTAGAAATTCGACATAATCCATGCTTTTACCCTTTTTTTAAGGTAATCACTAACAGAATATTTGAAGTATAAATTTTAGTAAAATATCTTGCATTATTAAAGTCATTTGTCAAATAGGATTGTGTTGGAGCAATTGATGGTACCCACATATCTACAAGGGTGCCAGCATCAGAGCAAATACCATATCGGGGTAAGCATACTGTTGCAACACAAAATGTAATGTGTGTTTGCTCATTTGACATGCGATTTACGTATGTATTGGCCGGTTGAGAGGGCACTGCAAATGATTCAAGAGTGTTCATTGAAACCATACATAATCCAGCAAATTTATTTCCAATGCCACCAACAGGTACGTATTATATGGCATTTTGTTAATTTATAATGAATATTCTTTTGCTAACCCATAATAATAGATACATACATGTTGAACAGATAAATACTATGTTGTCGACTCGGGTTATACAAATATGCCTGGCTTTTTATTACCATACCGTGGTGAGAGGTACCATCTAAATGAGTTTCGTACTCAACGTCGACAACCAAGAAACAAGAAACAAATGTTCAATTACCGACACTCTTCACTGCGCAATGTGATTGAGAGATGCTTCAGTGTCTTGAAGGCTCGTTTTCCAATTTTGAGAGACATGCCTCCGTATTCAACTAAGACGCATAGATACATCCCCATTGCATGTTGTACAATACACAATTGGATAAGGATACATTCTCAAGGTGACACATTGTTCACTGAATGGGCCAATCCAGATCGTATCGTTGAAGTTGCTGGGCCTAGTGGAGGTGGTAGTAGCAGCTCGACACATGCAGGAAGTAGTTCTCAGCAACCAATTGACGTAGACATTAGTCAACCTCAACTACGTCACATGTCTGATGTAAGGAATCAAATTGCTTGTCAAATTTGGGAATCTGTCAGAAACAATTGAAATATTATTTATGCGTATAATAGATTGTGAAAGATGTTTTTTTTTATGGTTTGTGGAAGAATTGAGATGTTATTATTATGGTTTGTAAGTTGTTATGAACATTACACTAATATGGTTATTAAATTTATCTATGATTGGTATTGTATCAATATGGTTTTATGGATGCTTATTACAATGTGTATGATCCCATTGTCAAAAATAAAAAAATAAAAATTTTAGGCCTTAACAAACATGTTTTTTAGTTTATGTTTTCAAAATTTTTCAAACATTTTTTCCAAACCAAACATGTTTATTATTTATGTTTTTCTAAAAATAAATAAAAACTAGTTTTTAAAATATTTGTAAACATAAACCAAAAACGTAAACATTACCAAACGCTACCTATACAACTTTTGATTATTCATTGTTTTGAAGGAAAAATTAAACACTATTCATTTGTTAAAAAGTTGTATATACAATAGTGATCACTTATATTTTCAATGTTTTGTAAGCCACATGCTTGGCACCTGACATAGAAAAGAAAAATGAAATGTTTACAGTATGCTTCATGTAAATTTTGAATATAAAGGAGAACGGTCTTATACTTCACATGCCCAAACTACTAAGTCAAAAAAGAGGAGCGTGCCCATGTGATCCATGACGTCAACAAGTAGCTTCTTACCTCCAACAGGTATATTTTTGTGTATAAATAAAAGTGTTTTGTGTAACAAAAAATCAATAACTTGAAGAAATTTTTTTTCTGTGTGCTTCAAAATTGTGATTATATTTTTCACTTTGCTATTTCACTTTCAGATCTAAGTCATATCTTTGTTCTTACATTTTCATAGCTACTCTTTGTGAGCAAATTATTGTAAAAGAGGGTTAAAGTACCTCTTATCCTTATTTATTATTTTATGAAGGAATTTTGTAAGAGTAAGACATTTATTGTTGAGTGAAACTCAATAGATAAAAGCAAGACCTATGCAAAATCCACAAGCTTGGTGAAGCCTTGGTGGTATATTGATTCATTTTGATAGTGATGAAAATCTCAAGGAGGTTCTTTGAGGAGTGGACGTAGTCCTGGCGTGCCGAACCACTATAAATCTCAGTGTTTGACTTTCTTTCTCTAACTCTCTTACTTTTATATTAATAATTATTGTTCTATTTTTTATTTGTTAAAATTCTGAATATTCTGTTTATTATTTTTTAATATTGTAAATTTTTTTAATACCAATTCACCCCTCTCTTGGATTGCCTACCTGGGATAACAATTGGTATTAGAACAAGGATTTTAGTTTTTGTGACTCAACCGTCTTGGAGTAGATTATGACAACTCCTAGCTATTCTTTACCTGAGGGACAAGCATCCAATCGACCACCATTGTTTAATGGTACCAATTTGAGTTACTGAAAAACTAGGATGACCATACTCATACAATTTAACGATTGTGAGTGTTGAAAAATTATTTGTAATGGTCCAAAAATTCCCACCAAAACCGTAGATGACCAAAAGATACCGAAACCTGAAAATGAGTGGAATTAATCTGATAGAAGAATGGCTCAAATCAATTTTAGAGCCACAAATATGTTGTATTGTGCCTTAGATGCCAACGAGTTCAATATAATTTCTACATATAAAATTGCAAAAGAAATTTGGGATAAACTTATAGTGACTCATGAAGGAACAGACCAGGTTAAAGAGTCTAAAGTCAGCTTGCTAGTTTATAATTATGAGTTTTTTAAAATGAAACCTGATGAAATCATTACTCAAATGTTTACTCGTTTTACTGATATTATAAATAGTTTAACATCTCTTGGTAAAATATATTTTAATGCTGAAATTGTAAGAAAAATACTCAGGTCATTACCTAAGAGTTGAGAGACAAAAGTCATTGCCATTACAGAAGCCAATGACTTATCAAAGCTAAGTCTAGACGAACTAATGAGATTTTTTCTTACACATGAGCTCATCATGAAAGAAAGAGATGAAGAAGAAGACAACAAGAAAAAGAAGGGAATAACTTTCAAAATCACTACTACTTGTGAAGAGGAGGATAAAGAAATGGCCTTCTTAACAAAAAGGTTCTAGAAATTTATGAAAAAGAATCAAGGAAGAAGAAGATTTTTCAAAAGAGATTTTACAAAAGAAGAAAATAATACGAAAACTGAAATCACTTGTTATGAGTGTAACAAGCCCGGTCACATCAAGGCCGATTGTCCGGAAATCAAGAAACAATACAAGAAAGACAAAAGAAGAGCCATGATTGCTGCATGGGGAGTCAGCAACGAAAGTGAGTCAGAAAATGACGACAACAATGAAGTTGCTAACCTATTCCTAATGGCATTTGGAGATGATGATGAGGTAAATAATGAGTCTTATTATTTTGATGAATTACAATATGCATTTGAAGAATTGCATGATGAATTTCGAAAACTTGGCATTAAAAATATTGCACTTCAAAAATTGCTTTTAAATTCAACAAAAGAAAATGAATCTTTATCTAACAAAATTGAAGAGTTACAAAAAGATTTTTTAAAGATAAAAGAAGAAAATGAAATTTTGAAATCAAAAGAATCTTCTATTTTAAAATAGGAACTAAATGCTTTAAAAATTGAAAATGATTCTTTAAAATAGGAGAAAATTACTTTGAATGAAGATATATAAGATTTGAAAAATACTCTTTCAAAATTTACTCAAGGAAGAGACATTTTGGATAAAATTCTTAAAAATCAAAATCGTACATTTGGAAGAGCTGAAATTGGGTATAAACTTTTTTCAAAAGGAAAAACTTTCAAAAATGATTTTATTTATGCATCTTCTAGACACTTGCATCTCATGTGTCATTTTTGTGGTAAAAAAGGTCATATTTCACTATCATGTTCTGTTAAAAGAAATCATTTTGCTAAAATAAAAAAGATGTGGGTTCCTAAAGATATTTCAACTCTGTCAAATTCTTACTTTTACAAATCCAAGAAAATATGGGTATTAATAGAAAAATCAATTTTTTGTAGGTATGTTTTAAGACGAAATTTAGTAATGATAGATGGTATCTCGACAGTGAATGCACAAGGCACATGATCGGAAATAAAGCTATGTTTGCCACATTTCAATTAAAGGATGGCGGATATGTAACATTCGGCGACAATGGTAAGGGAAAGATCATTGGTGTAGGTAGCACTGGTAAAAATTCTTCTCCTATTACTTGTTGAAGGTTTAAAACATAATTTGTTTAGAATTAGTCAATTATGTGATAAAGGTAATAGAATTATTTTTGAGAAAATTCACTGTACAATTGAGAACATCAAATATAATATAACTCTGTTTGTAGGACATAGAGATGAGAATGCATGTGTTTGATTTGCATAATTTGTCTTCTCATTTTGATGTTAAATATTTATCTGCAATAAATGAAACTGGCTGGCTATGGCATAGAAGATTAGGACATGCTCATTTAGATTTAATTTCAAAACTTTCAAGAAATGAATTAGTTATTGGTTTGCCTAAAATTAGTTTTGAAAAAGACAAACTTTGTGATGCATGCCAACTTGGAAAACAAACTAGAATTTCTTTTAAATCTAAAAATATTGTTTCAACTACTAAACCGCTTCAACTCTTACATATTAATTTATGTGGACCATCTAGAACATTAAGTTTAGGAGGAAAATCGTATGCTCTTGTTTGTGTTGATGATTTTACTAGATATACATGAGTATTATTTTTAACACACAAAAATGAAGCTTTTTACATTTTTTCAAAACTATGTAAAAGAATTCAAAATGAAAAAAGTCTTAATATTTGTAATATTAGAAGTGATCATGGAAGAGAATTTGAAAATGATGATTTTATTTTGTTTTGTGATGAACTAGGAATAAATTATAATTTCTTGGCTCCTAAGACTCTTCAACAAAACGGTGTGATTGAAAGAAAAAATAGAACTCTTGAAGAAATGACCTGTACTATGCTTTGTGAGAAAAATTTACCTAAATATTTTTGGGCTGAAGTCGTTAACATTACATGCTATGTTGTAAACTGTGCCATGATTAGACATATTCTTAAGAAAACCCCTTATGAACTTTTAAAAAGTAGAAAAATCTAATATTAGCTACTTACGAGCTTTTGGTTATAAATACTTTGTGTTAAATAACAATAAAGATAACTTAGGAAAATTTATTGCTAAATCAGATGAAGCTCTATTTCTTGGTTATTCAAATTCTAGTAAAGCTTATAGAGTATTCAATAAAAGAACTTTACTTGTTGAAGAATCTGTATACGTTACCTTTGATGAATCTAACAACGTTGTTTCCAAGAATCTTGTAAGTGATGATACTACAAAAACACATCTAAGAATGGAGAGCATTTACATAACAAATGAAGAAAATTCATCTTTGAGACACAAAGAAGAAGTTACCATGAAGAATTTTTAAAAAGAATATGCTCGTCCAGAAAACGAATCAAATCTACCAAATGAATGGAAGTATGCTCAAGGCTACCCTAAAGATCTTATCATAGGTGACGTAGTGAAAGGTATAAAAACTCATTCTTCTATTAGAAATGTTTGTGGTAACCTAGCATTTATTTCACAAATTGAACCAAAAGCGTTTTTAGAAGCTGGAAAAGATGAAAATTGGATTTTAGCAATGCAAGAAGAATTAAATCAATTTGAAAGAAATGAAGTTTGGTTTTTGACCCCTTGACCTAAGGATTATCCAATTATTGGTACAAAATGGGTTTTTCGAAATAAAATGAATGAATCTAGAGTTGTTACAAGAAATAAAGCTAGATTGGTAGCCCAAGGCTATAATTAAGAAAAGGGCATTGATTTTGATGAAACTTTTGCACCGAATATTACTTGCTTTTGCATGTTTTAAAGATTTTAAATTGTATCAAATGAATGTTAAAAGTGCTTCTTAAATGGGTACATTTCGGAGGAAGTTTATGTTGAACAACCTCCCAGTTTTGAAAATCATAAATACCTGGATCATGCTTTCAAACTTTCAAAAACCTTATATGGTTTAAAACAAACTCCTAGAGCATGGTATGAAAGATTAAATAATTTTCTACTCGACAAAGGTTTTTCTAGAGGAAAAATTGATACAACACTTTTTATAAAAATAAAAAAAGAGGATATGCTAATTGTTCAAATTTATGTTGATAATATTATTTTCGGTGTTACTAATAAAATTTTGTGCAAAGAGTTTGCTAAGGATATGCAGGGTGAATTCGAAATGAGTATAATGGGGGAATTAAATTACTTTCTCGGATTGCAAATTAAACAAACTAAGGATGGGATCCATTTAAATCAAATGAAATATATCAAGGATCTATTCAAAAGATTTGAAATGGAATCATCAAAGCCTGTAGCACCTCCAATGAGCACATCAATAAAAATCGACAAAGATGAGAAAGGTAAATCAGTAGATGAAAAGAAATATTGAGGCATGATCGGTTCCTTACTCTATCTTACTACAAGTAGACCCGACATAATGTTTAGTATTTGTATATGTGCACGTTTTCAATCTGCACCTAAAGAGTCACATATCACCGTAGTCAAACGTATTTTTAGATATCTTGTTGGCACTCCAAATTTGAGTTTATGGTATCCTAAGGGAACCACTTTTAAACTTTATGGTTACTCAGATGCTGACTTGTGGGATGCAGAAAAAAGTACTAGTGGCACTTGTCATTTTCTTAGAAACTCTCTCACATCATGGTTTTGTAAAAAACAAAATTTAGTAGCTTTATTAACTGTTGAAGCAGAATATATTACCGCCGCTGGTTGTTGTGCACAATTGCTTTGGATGAAGCAACAACTTAAAGATTTTGGATTTCACTATGATCATATTCCTATAAAATGTGATAACACAAGTGCCATTAACGTTTCAAAAAATTATATTCAGCATTTACGCACTAAACACATTGAAATAAGGCATCATTTTCTAAGAGATCATGTACTCAAAGGTGACATTGAACTCGAATTTGTGCCTACATATTGTCAATTAGCTCACATATTTACCAAGCCTCTTAATGAAGAACAATTTTGTTATATTAGAATTGAACTTGGTATGATGAATACTCCTATATGATATTTATATTTAACATAAAAATAAATAAATAAATAAATTAAATAAAAATAAATAATAAAACAAAATGAAATAATTTTTTTTTAAATACTCTCTCTCATTCACTCTATCTCTCATCCTCACCCTCTTTCACTCTGGTTCTTTCTCTCGCTCTCTTGCCCTTTCTGTCTCCCTCTTATCATCTAACTCCGACTTCATCCCCACCATCATCCATCTAAATCCATCTCCAATCTTCTCTATTATCACAGTTTATCACCATCATCATCAACCCAAATCTCTCACCAATCTACCAAAATCCATCCCAAATCCGCATAATCCATCACTGATCTACCAAGATCTATCTTCGATCTACCGATCTTCACTGTTCTTTCCAATCCTCTCCATCGACACAAATCTACATCGCTGTTTTTCACCATTGTCACCGATCTTCATCGTTGTTGACGAATTTTACATCCACCAACATCTTTTTCCGTATCAATATGTTAAAATTATTTTTGCACTTTGTTATATTTCTTATATGATTGTATGTGATACAAACTCTCTTGTATTTAAGAACAATTGCTTCTACCTGGTATGAAGAAATTGTTTTTATTTGTATTTTTTCTTTTTATGCTAGTGCACTCGGTGTAGTTGTTTATGGCCGGATCTTAATGACCCTAGGTTTTATATATTGGTAATCTGTTTCTTACAATTTGTGTAATTTTTAGTGCATTAATTTAGGGGAGACTCATATTATGTAATATTTTGAAATTAAAAAAAAAATCTTAAGAGGGCGTTTGTATATTCTATGCATAATTTTAGGGGGAGTATATATAGTTATCAACTAATTTTTTTTTTTTACTCCTTATTAGCATTAATAATTTTTTTTATATAGCAAAGACAAAAAAAAAAAAAAAAAAATTCAAAGAGAAATGCTTACAATTTTATTTCGGAAGGAGAAACTATTTCTCGATTACATGTACGGTTTGAGAAAGCTTCACAGATTTTTTTGCGTTTCACTTCTCTCAACAACTTTTCATGAGTCTCCTTTACATGTCTCTCTCTATTTTCAATTTCTGTGAGTCTTGGCATTATAACCGTTGCATAATATTGCACCGCATTCTCCAACTGCGAATTTTTCCTTTCTAGCTCTCTCTTCTCCTAACGAGTATTAGCCAGTTGTTGTTTTAACAAGCACACCTCATCTTTCAATTGCTGATTTTCTTGTATTCTTGGTTGTAGTTGTTGAGCCATATTGGAAACCGCAGTCATTGCCTGTGTACTAAGAGCAATAGTGTTATTAATATCATCGATATCATTCCGATTACCAAAAACACTAGGACTCTCGTTTACAGGAATAGCGTGCGAATGCACTATCGGTAACCTCTTATTTGCCTGAATTACAGGTACCTCATGCATGTTAGAACTATTGATGGCCAAGGTAAGGAATGACATGATTACACAGAAAGTAAACAAACTTTTTTCTCTAAGAACACTTGAAGATTTCGTATCTTTGTATATCATTTATCACTTTTTATACACTTCACCGATTCAATAATCGATGCATATTTGCTCAAATCTCTTGTTTGTCAATATTTTAGGCACCCTTGCACCATTTTTTTGGAGATGATACAAAATCCCAAAAATGATCATGGGACAAAACAAGAACAAATATTATGGGCTTGTTTGGTTTGTTTTTGGAAGAGTTGTTTTTGAAAAAAAAATTTGGGAGAGAGTTTAGAATTTTTTTTCGTTTGTTTGGTTGTATATTTTGAAAGTAGTTTTGGAGTTTGAGAATTTGGGATGATTTGATATTTTATTGTAATTGAGTAGATGTGTGTGAGAGAAAAGTGATTGAGAATGAGAGAAGAGGGAGAAAAAGTGATTGATTGATGTGTAAAAGAGAGAAAGTGATTTTGGAGATTTTTTGAAAAAAACCACAAACAAACAAAATTTTGAAAAAAAAAATCAAAAACAACTCTCCCAAAAACAAACCAAACAAGCCCTATATTTTTGTCAAATCAGATTTTTTTTTTAATATGCTTGTATGATTTTTTGTTTTTGGCACTGAAAAATATTTTAGTTATTTTCAATATTTTTGTTATTTTCTATATCAATATTTTATTTTGATGATGTCCAAGGGAGAGAAAAATATGAATTTGAATGGCTAGCTGTGCATGTTGCAAAATTATCAAATATTTTGTTGATTTTACTTTTGTGTCAAATTCATACATACATTGTCATCATCAAAATGGGGAGATTTTTAATTATGTTGTTTGATTTTGATGATGTTATGGGATAAATTGTAATTTTTTACTATACATATTTTATATTATTTGACACAAACTATTATCTGTTTAAAATATATATTGTATGATAAAAATATTTTGAAAATTCTACTATTCACGTTTTGAAAAACTAGGCTGATCACTATTCATCTTTTGACAAATTTGATGGGTTATTTTTCTTTTGACAAAACTGATATACTCACATGGGGTGGTAGGTTATTTTTTAAAAAGTGTATTTAAAATCTCGTCAACAACTACAAAGATTATAAAAGAGGTATAAATTTTCATATTTATTATAAATGTTATTTTAAATATACTTAAAGAGATTTTATTGTGAAATTAAATATTTTTTTTGTGCAATTAAATGTTTTATTAGAAAAATTACTATGCAATTACTATACAACTTTTGATTATTCATTGTTTTTAATGGAAAATTAAAACACTATTCATTTGTTGAAAAGTTGTATATACAATAGTGATCACTTATATTTTTAATGTTTTGTAAGCCACATGCTTGGCACCTGACATAGAAAAGAAAATGGAAATGTTTAAAGTATGCTTCATGCAAATTTTGAATATAAAGAAGAACGGTCTTATGCTCTACATGCCTGAACTACTAAGTCAAAAAGGAGGAGTGTGCCCACGTGATCGATGACGTTAGCAGGGAGCATCCTACCTCCAACGGGTATATTTTTGTGTATAAATAGAAGTGTTTTGTGTAAAGAAAAATCAAGAACTTGAAGGAAAAAAAAATTCTGTGTTCTTCAAAATTCTGATTATATTTTTCACTTTGCTATTTCACTTTCAGATCTAAGTAATATCTTTGTTCTTACATTTTCATATCTACTCTTTGTGAGAAAATTATTGTAAAAGAGGGTTGAAGTACCTCTTATCCTTATTTATTATTTTGTGAATGAATTTTGTAAGAGTAAGGCATTTATTGTTGAGTGAGGCTCAATACATAATGTTAATCATGTTGTTTAATTTTGATGATGTCTAAAATATTAATTGAAAATTTGTAAATAATATACATATTTTATATTATTTGACACAAAATATTATATATATACTTGTTAAATATTATTTAAATAAAAATATTTTTGAAAACTCTACTATTCATTTTTTGAAAAATTAGGCTGATCGTTATTCATATTTTGACAAATTGATTGATTGATTGATTGATTGGCTGATCACTATTTACTTTTTGACAAAATTAAAATTGATTAATTATATTATTTTGACAAAATCGATTGATTGGTTGTTTTATCTTGACAAATGTGATATTGATGGGTTATCTTCTTTTGACAAAATTGATATACCCACATGGAGTGGTAGGTTATGTTTAGTTTAAAATCTCTACAAAAATTTAAAAAAGGTATATATATATTTTCAGATCTATTATAAAAAAGATTTTACTATGTATACAAATATTTGATTATAATATTTTATATAATACATATAATAGAATACATCATGGAAACAATTAAATTACATTTGAGTATATCATGTTACATATATGCATGTTGGCATATGGAAAGTCATACAAGATATCATTTCCAATAGCTTTTCTTTTTGCTTTTTTTTGGTACAATTTTGACTAAAGTCTAAAAGGGTTCAGATTTGCAAGATTGCAAATTTTTCTTCGACGTGATTCTCTTCCAAATTGATTCAGCTGACGTCTTGATGAGCGTCTGTCTCTTCCAACGGGTATATTTTTTGGTATAAATAGAAGTGATGTGTGTGGAGAAAAATAAAGAACTTGAAGAGAAAAAATTTCTGTGTACTCCAAAATTTTGAGTATATTATATTCTGCTCTTTCACTTTCAGATCTAAGTATAACCTTTGTTCTTACACTTTCATATCTACTCTTTGTGAGAGAATTATTGTAAAAGAAGGTTTAAGTACCACTTATTTTTATTCATTATTTTTGTGAGAGATTTTTGTAAATGTAAGGCATTTATTGTTGAGTGAGGCTCAATAGATAAGAGTAAGTTCTATGCAAAATCCACAAAATTGGTGAAGACTTGGTGGAGTATTAATTCATTTTGATAGTAAAGAAATTCTCAAAGAGGTTCCTTGGGGAGTGGATGTAGGCCTGGCGTGCCAAACTACTATATATCTCAGTATTTGATTTTCTCTCCTTATCTCTCTTACGTTAATATTGATAATTATTATTCTGTTTTTTATTTGTCAAAATTCTGAATATTGTGTTTATAAATTTTAATATTGTAAAATTTTTTAATAACCCAATTCACCTCTTTCTTGGGTTGTTGCTTACTTGGGATAACAATTGATATCAGAGCCTAGACTCTAGTTTGTGTGACTTAATCGTCTTAGAATAGATCATGGCAACCCCTAGTTATTCCTTACCTGAGGGACAAGCATCTAATAGGCCACCACTATTTTGCGATACAAATTTTAGTTATTGAAAAATTAGGATGACCATACATGTTCAATCTAATGATTATGTTATAGCGATCCCGGTTGTCCCTTTACTGTTCTGTTGTATTCCAGACTCGGTTCCGTGAAGTTGGTAGTGGTATCTATCTTGTTGTCGTCCTTTAATTCCACTTGATTGAGTTTTAGGATGTTTTGAGCAGGGTTGTTACAGGCTGGTTAGGCCTTGGTTTCAATTCTTTGTTGTCCAGTTTTTAGGCGATCCGCTCGAGCGGGTCTTCTTGCACTCGAGCGGGGATTGCACACCTCCAGTATTTCGTGTTCCTGCAAAACTTCTGCAGATGTGATTTTTACACTCGAGCGGGTCTATTTACGCTCGAGCGGTAGCGCTCGAGCGGGTTTGTCGGCGCTCGAGCAGGTAGTACTTTCTGGGTATAAGTTCTGGGAGGGGAAAATCTACGCTCGAGCGGACTGGTTTTCGTGCTCGAGCGGACTGGTTTTTCGCGCTCGAGCGGAAGTGCTTTATTCTTGTGTCTTGGCGCTCGAGCGGGTCTTATTGCGCTCGAGCGTGTCCAGATTTTTGTTCTTGGCGCTCGAGCGTTGTGTTCTCCGCTCGAGCGGGTCATGCGTATATGAGTTATCCGCTGGGTGATTTTAAATCACTTTTTGCTTTTCTTTCTCTCTCCTACTTTTTCTAAAACCCATTTTGAGAGCCCCTCTCTCTAGAACTCTACCTTCTCTCTAGGTATTGATCTAGTAGGAGTGATTTCCTCACCTTTGGCCTTTACAAAAAAGTTGTTGATCGTCGAGGGCTATCTTTTGATCCGAGAAATTCGTGGTTTGGAGCATTTTCGTTTTCTTCACCTTCTTGGTTGTGAGTTATCTTTTGAGGTAGGGGTAACCTACTCTTCACTATGGGCTTTGTTTTTAAATTTTATTATTTTGAGATGTTAGGGTTGGTTTGGTAATTTTGTGAAAGTTTGGGGCTTTTGTGTAAATTTACAAAAGTTGGGGTTTTAACTATATAAAACCTAGATGCATGTTTGGCATGGAAAAGTGAAATTAATGTTAAAACATTAATGAAAATAGAACCTAAGGGTTGTAATGTTAATTATGGAAAATGCCCTAATTACATTGGTTAATTAATTCGCATAATTAATTATGAGAAATGAGAAATTGATTTGGAAATGTACGGAATTAAAGGGTGTAGTTGGACTATTTATCACTCACCTGGTTGAAATGTTGATTATATATACATTGTTGCATTTATCTTCTGTATAGAAATAACTGCTTTGGGCTATCGGTGGAGGATAGTCTTGATTGTTGTAGACAATGCATGATGATTAGGCAAATTGAAATTAATCACTGGAATGTGTCATTGAGTATGACGGTTGAAAGAATACATTAAATTTATGTATTGTGTAATGATGTGTATAATTATTGTTTATATGCATTGTGTCGTGTTGGAGGAGATAGGGGATGTACTCCACGGTTTAAGGGAAGATAGGGGATGGACCTCTAAACCGGATGTTGTTGGGAGAAGATAGGGGATGGACTCCATAGATAGAGCTCATATGCTTATCTAGTAATGTGTTGACATAGCTCATATGATTGTCTTTGGAAGTGTGATAGTGCTCTTATGCATATCTATGGAAGTGATGATATAGCTTGTATGTTTATCTGTTGATGTGTTGATGTAGCTAGTACGCTTATCTAATATGAATTGGGAAGAAGTTTAATATGAGTTACTGTCTCATATAAGTTGTTTGGCCAGGTTCTGAGCCATGGTTATAAATTGAGAATTGAAAAGTGTAGGAGAGGGTTCAAGAAAGGAGTTGGAAAATTCGAAGATCTTCAAAGATCCTTGAAGAACAACTTCGAATTCTCTAGAATACGATGAGAGGCTTAGATTCTTCAATAATCTCAACTTAGGAACACAACAACAAAGGAGATGATGGAGATAAGAGATTGGGTGAAGAAGAAGGCAAAATGGCTAGAGAATAGAATAATGGCAAGGCTCTCCCATTGATCTCCCACTTTCACTTTCAAGGTTGATAATGGAGAAGGGAAATTAGTTCTTTCCCAAAAGTTAAAAATCTCCAAAATCCATCCCTTGTAAAGCTATGGGTGGGTGCTATTTATAGGCACCTCATGATGTAGGATGGAGCCCATGTGCAAGGCACATGGGGGATATTCTCTCTAACCATCTTGTCCGAGGAGGTGACCTCTCCGAGGAGGTGACTTCTCCGAGGATGAGAAAACCCCGAAGAGGAGATCAATCCCTCGGCGAACCCTTCTTCTTAGCCACACCTAACCAATGATCCCCAATCATCCCAAAGGGTCAGGGGTAGTCCCAGAGGACGTCCTGCCGCAAAATATTGCCGAGTCTCATGGACCCCCCGGGGTCGTGCCACCTCGACCCGGGTATAGGCTAGTTTAATCGAAGAGTGAATTTATCTCCACTCACCGTCCTCGGGATCGGGTCCTTTGTTCGAACTCCATTACGCCCATGGTTCTGGTGCGTAGATCTCGGAAAGCTCCGAGCCCGCAAGTGTTCTGGGACTCATTAACGGAGCGACTTCTAGATTGCGTCTGAATCCGTTCGAAGCCAAGTACTTCGGATCTCTAGATTCGTGGATCCGAATCCTTTCGAGTCCGAGTGCCTCGGATCTCTAGGCTTGCTTAATACCCTTTCGAGTCCGGGCCCGAGTAAGTCTCTAGGTTCGTGGATCCGAACCCTTTCGAGGCTTAGAGCCATTCAGCCCGTTTGACGGCGATAAATCCAAGCCCACCAATCTTGGACTTGCGATAAATTCGGGCCCACTAATCTTGGGCTATTGGGCCTAAATAATTTAGTGGGCTTAAATTAGATCCTCTTACAAAAAGAATTGGAAAATGGATTGTAACATGGACTTGTATGTCATGAAACCGTAAAGTATGATAAGGGAAAGTATCAGTGTTGGCCATCTATTAACTGCTAATCTTTTAGTCATTGTTCATATTTGGTTTAGTGTATTTCTACTGGGCTGTGGCTCACCCTATATGGGAATATCATTTTCAGGTACAGGTAGTATGCCACCTCCAAGGACATAGCTTGGGAGGCTAGAGGCGGACAGACTTTTGTTGTCTTATTTCCTTTTGATGTATTACATGTAAATCCAAGCCAAGGGCTTAATGTGTAATTGAGTTAGTACACTTTTTTTTTTTGTAACCAAGTGTTAACTTAGAAAGCTGTAAGCCCGTAGGGCATTTGCTTTTGTTGTTAACATGTAATACTTTTGTAAAGAAATACTCTGATGAATTGAAGAATGTGGATCTTATATATGTAAATACATGTTTATATTGATGGGTTTAATGTTATTATTTTGAGGGCGTTACATTATGAATGTTGGGGAATTATTTACAATGGTCCAAAAATTCTTACCAAAATCATAGATGGCCTTAAGGTACCAAAACTTGAAGATGAGTGGAATGAATCAAATACTAGAATGGCCCAAATTAATGTCAGAGCCACAAACATGTTGTATTGCACCATAGATGCCAATGAATTCAATAGAATTTCCACATGTAAAACCGCAAAAGAAATTTGGGGTAAGCTTATAGTGACTTATGAGGGAACCAAATAAGTGAAAGAATCTAGAGCCAGTTTACTAGTCCATAATTATGAACTCTTTAAAAATGAAGCTTGATGAAACTATTCCTCAAATGGTTATTCGTTTTACTGATATTATTAATGGCTTAACTTCTCCTGGAAAAATATATACTAATCCTAAAATTGTAAGAAAAGTGCTTAGGTGCCAAAAAGGTGGGAGACAAAAGTCATTGCCATTACCGAAGCCAAGGATTTATCAAAACTAAGTCTAGATAAGTTAATAGGATCTCTCTTAACTCATGAGCTCATAATTCAAGAAGGAAAAGAAGAGGAGGACAACAACAAGAAGAAAGGAATAGTCTTCAAATCCACCTCGAAACATCAAGAGGATGAGGAAGATGATTCGGATGATGATGAGGAAATGGCATTAATCACTAGGAAGTTCAAAAGGTTTGTGAAAAAAAAAACAAGGTGTGTGAAAAATTTTCAGAAAAGATTTCAACAATAGGGATTTTCAAAGGGGAGAAAATCATAAAAAATCTGAAGTTACCTGTTATGAATGCAACAAACCTAGACACTACAAATCAGAATGTCTGAAACGTAATAAACAATTCAAGAAAAACAAGAAGAAAGCTATGATTGCAGCATAGGGAGAAGATAGCGACGAAAGCGACTTAGAAACCGAAGTTTGCAAAAATGAGGTTGCTAACCTATGCTTAATGGAACTTGGAAACGAAGATGAGGTAAATGATGAATCTTTTACGTTTGATGAATTACAATATGCTTTTGATGAGTTACATGCTGAATTTATGAAACTTAGTTTGAAAAGTAACTGTCAAAAGAAAGTGATATCAAGTTTATTAAAATAAAATAAATCCTACTTTAGAAAATGAAGTCATGAAAATAAAAAAAGAAAATGAGATTTTAACTTGAAAAGAGTTTTCAATTTCTGGGAAAAAATTAGTTGTATTACAAGAAGAAAATGAGTCTTTAAAAAAGGAGTAAATTGTTTTGAAAGAAAATATTGAAGACTTGAAAAATACTCTTTCAAAATTCACTCAAGGTAGAGAAACTTTAGATAAAATTCTTAAAAATCAAAATCGTACTTTTGATAGAGTCGGAATTGGGTATAAACCTTTTTCAAAAGTAAAAACTATGAAAAATGGTTTTGTGCATGCATCTTCTAGTCACTCTCATCTCACATGTCATTTTTGTGGTACAAAATGTCATATCTCACCTTCATGTCCGGTTAAAAGAAATCATTTGCTAAAATAAAAAGATATGGGTCCCTAAAGACATTCCAAGAGTGTCAAATTCTAACTTTTATAGACCTAAGAAAATATGGGTACCAATAGAAAGATCAAATTTTTGTAAGTATGTTTCAAGACAAAATCCAATAACGATAGATGGTATCTCAACAGTGCATGTTCGAGGTACATGACTGGAAATAAAATTATGTTTGCCACACTCCAACTAAAGGATGACAGATATGTGACTTTCGGTGACAATAACAAGGGTAAAATCATTGGTGTAGGAAGTATTGGTAAAAATTCTTCTCCTATTATTGAAAACGTTTTACTTGTTGAAAGTTTAAAGCATAACTTGCTTAGCATTAGTCAATTATGTGATAAAAGGTATAGAGTTATTTTTTAGGAAACTTAATGCATTATTGAAAACACCCTAGAAAACAAAACTTTATTTGTAGGTTATAGATATGAGAATGTATATGTGTTTGATTTGCATAATTTGTCTTCTCATTTTAATATTAAATGTTTATCTGCTATAAATGATAATGGTTTGCTTTGGCATAGAAGATTAAGACATGCTCATTTTGATTTAATTTTTAAACTTTCAAAAAATAAGTTAGTCATTGGTTTACCAAAAATAGTTTGTGAAAAAGACAAACTTTGTGATGCATGTCAATTTGGAAAACAAACTAGAATTTCTTTTAAATCCAAAAATATCATTTTAACTACTAAACTGCTTCAACTCTTGCATATTGATTTATTCGGACCAGCTAGAACATTAAGTTTAGGAGAAAAATCGTATGATCTTGTTTGTGTTGATGATTATACTAGATATACATGGATATTATTTGTAGCACACAAAAAATGAAACTTTTTATAATTTCTCAAGACATTGTAAAAGAATTCAAAATGAAAAAAATCTTAATATTTATAGTATTAGAAGTGATCATGGTAGAAAATTTGAAAATGATAATTTTATTATGTTTTGTGATGAGTTTGGAATTGATCATAATTTTTCTGTCCCTAGAACTCCTTAACAAAATGGTGTAGTTGAAAGAAAAAATAGAACTCTTGAAGAAATGACTTTTACTATGCTTTGTGAAAATAATTTGCCTAAATATTTTTGGGCGGAAGCCGTTAACACTGTATGCTATGTTGTAAACCGAGCTATGATTAGACTTATTCTTAAGAAAACCCCCTATGAAAGTTGGTAAGGTAGAAAACTTAATATTAGTCACTTGCGTGCATTTGGCTGTAAATGCTTTGTATTGAATAACAATAAAGATAACTTAAGAAAATTTGATGCTAAATCGGGTGAAGTTATATTTCTTAGTTATTCAATTTCCAATAAAGCTTATAGAGTATTCAATAAAAAAACTCTACTTGTTGAAGAATCTGTGCATGTTGTTTTTGATGAATCTAACAATATTATTTCCAAGAATCTTGTAAGTAATGATATTGTAGAAAATTAACCAAGCATAGAGAGCATTTACATAAAAGAAAATGAAAAAAAATCTATTACGCGAACATGAAGAAGAAATGACAATAGAGAAACTTCAAGAAATATATGTTCTTCTAGAAAACGAGTCAAATCTACCAAAAGAATGGAAGTATGCTCATGGCCACCCCAAAGACCTCATCATAGGTGATGCGGCGGAAGGTATAAAAACTCGTTCCTCGATTAAAAATGTTTGTGGTAACTTAGCGTTTGTTTCACAAATTGAACCAAAATCGTTTTTAGAAGCTGAATATGATGAAAACTAGATTTTAGTAATGCAAGAAGAATTAAATCAATTTGAAAGGAATGAAGTTTAGTTTTTAACTCTTCGACCTAAGGATGATCCCGTTATTGGTACAAAATGGGTTTTTCGAAATAAAATGGATGAATCCGGAGTTGTTACTATAAATAAAGCTAGATTCGTAGCTCAAGGTTATAATCAAGATGAGGGCATTGCTTTTGATAAAACTTTTGCACCAGTTGCTAGACTTGAAATTATTAGAATGTTACTTGTTTTTGCATGTTTTAAAGATTTTAAATTATATCAAATGGATGTTAAAAGTGCTTTTTTAAATGGGTACATTTTAGAGGAAGTTTATGTTAAATAACCTCCCGGTTTTGAAAATCATAAATACTCGGATCATGCTTTCAAACTTTCAAAAGTCTTATACGGCTTAAAACAAGCTCCTAGAGCTTCGTATGAAAGATTGAGTAATTTTCTACTTGACAAAGGTTTTTCTAGAGGAAAAATTGATACAACATCTTTTTATAAAAATAAAAAACGAAGATATGCTAATTGTTCAATTATTGCCTGCCCCCAGTTAGGCAAGGAGTGCAAAAATTTTGTTGGTCAAACTTGTCAACCTTCTTTAGCCTAGATACTCATCTTGGCCAAAGAGTGTAAAAAATTTTATTGGTCAAACCTACCAACCTTCTTTAGCCTAGATACTCATCTCGGCTAAATAGTGCAAAAATAAACTTTGTTGTTCAAACCTACCAACCTTCTTTAGCCTAGATACTCATCTCGGCTAAAGAATGTAAAAAAATTTGTTGGTCAAACCTGCCAATCTTCTTTAGCCTAGAATACTCATCTCGGCTAAAGAGTGCAAAAATGTGTTGGTCAAACCTACCAATCTTCATTGCCTCTTAGTTAGGCAAAGATTACAAAAATTTTGTTGGTTAAATTTGCCAACTTTCTTGAGCCTAGATACTCATCTTGGCTAAAGAGTGCAAAAATTTTGTTGGTCAAACCTGCCAACCTTCTTTAGCCTAGATACTCATTTCGGCTAAAGAGTGCAAAAATGTGTTGGTCAAACCTACCAACCTTCATTGCCCCCTAGTTGGGCAAACAATGCAAAAATAAATTTTGTTGGTCAAACCTGCCAACCTTCTTTAGCCTAGATACTTATCTCAGCTACAGAATACAAAAATGTGTTGGTCACACCTGCCAACCTTCATTGCCCCCCACTTAGGCAAATAGTGCAAAAATTTGTTGGTCAAACCTACCAACCTTCTTTAGCCTAGATACTCATCTCGGCTAAAGAGTGCAAAAATGCGTTGGTCAAACCTACCAACCTTCATTGCCCCCTAGTTAGGCAAAGAGTGCAAAAATTTTGTTGGTCAAACCTACCAACATTCTTTAGCCCAGATGCTCATCTTGGCCAAAGAGTGCAAAAAAATTTGTTGGTCAAACCTGCCAACCTTCTTTAGCCTAGATACTCATCTCGGCTAAAGAGTGCAAAAATGCGTTGGTCAAACCTGCCAACCTTCATTGTCCCCTAGTTAGGTAAGGAGTGCAAAAATTTTGTTGGTCAAACATACCAACCTTCTTTAGCCCAGATACTCATCTCGACCAAAGAGTGCAAAAATTTTGTTGGTCAAACCTGCCACCTTTCTTTAGCCTAGATACTCATCTCGACTAAAGAGTGCAAAAATAAATTTTGTTGATCAAACTTGCCAACTTTCTTTAACCTAGATACTCATCTCGGCTGAAGAGTGCAAAAATGTGTTGGTCAGACCTGCCAACCTTCATTGCCCCTAGTTGGACAAATGTTTGTTTAGAAAGAGTTGGTCAAATCTGCTAACCCTCTTTGTCCCCTGTTGGGCAAAGATTTGTTAGAAAGAGTTGGTCAAATCTGCCAACCCACTTTGCCTCCAGTTGGGCAAAGATTTTTTCTCGGTCGGTCCTTCTTGTCGACAGTGTTAACTTTCGCCGAAGGCTTTTTGTCCGGCATCGCTATTATGCCGAACTCTGCCTTGGCGTGTGCTCCATCTTCCTCTACTCGGATGTGTTGGTGCATTCTCTCCATAAGGGCTTCCATAGTAAGGAGGCGGCGTCATTGTCATTGAATCTTTTAACTTATGACCCACTAGCAGGCCTTGCTTATACTATGCAATAGCTAGGTTAGTAGGACTGTCGTCTATCTGGTTGAAGGTCTCCCAATACCTCGACTGGCGTCTTGGTGTTCATCTTAAACCTGGTGATAAACGTCTCTACAAGTTGTGCCCATGAAGTGATGCTACCTTCTGGCAACTTTTCAAACCAAGTTAAGCCCAGGTCGCCCAAGCTTGACGGAAACAAGATGCACATTAGAGCTTCGTTTCGCCGATGTATGGCCATAACTTAGCGAAAGTGGCTCAAGTGCATGTTAGGGTTTGACTTCCCCTCATAGGTTATGAACTTAGGCTGGTTGAAGCCCAAAGGTAATGGCGCATTCTCTATCGTTGGAACGAACGACGAGCTTTGTAATTTTGCTAGCGCTTTGTCTGCTGGTTCGTAAGCAAGGTACGACATAGGCATTCCAACCTTAACAATTCTATGTGTCCACGAAGCCAGCCGATGTAGAGCAGAGACCTTTTGGGGGTCGCATGCCTGGGCTTCTTCTACCGACCTAGGCAACGCGGTGTGCTGAGAAATGGTTTGATGTGTATGGGAGGGTCGATAATTGCTTCCCTTCGTGTAAGACCTTTCAGTCCTCGTTCTCTCAGACTTGGAGTAACGAGTCCTGGAGGTTCTTGATTGTGTGTCGCCTATTTTGAGCCTGCTACTTTCAGATTGCGATGGTATGACTTGCCTATCGAGATCTCCTGAGTGGCGAGAACGCGTTCTGCCTTCACGGATCTCTTCACATGACACCCATTTGCCTTTCATTTGGCGCTTTATGATCTCCATGTCAGCCGCCATTCTCTTTATCAACTCGTCTTGCTCCTTCACACTATCCTTCAGAACTTGAGAATCCATCCTCTGTCTCTATCCATCTAGGCTTTGAAAGCAACAAGGACTTAAGCCCCATTTTTCTCTCACCCCTCTCCGTGGGTTCCGTCACTGGGGATCCAATTCTGCTAGGGGTTGGACAAAAGGCAAATCCTCGCGCCTTCTGTTCCCCTCTGGAGTTTGTCCATCAATAGTAGAATGAGGCAAGTCTTCATTGTGTGCCATTGAACTTAGTTGAAGTAAAACTCAATCAAAAGGTTTGCTCTGTGATACTTTCCACCGACGGCACCAATTGTACGAGCACGGAATAATTTTCTTGTATAATCCTGTTGATCAAGTTTGCACTCCTCCAAACGTCGTTGCTTTACTACCTGAAAACTCAAACGTGAGCTTGGCGGCGGGTGTGTGCCGGTAACCTCTCTAATGCCTAAGTTAGCAAAATAGACAATAGACACAAAAGCTATGTGTATTTGAGAGTAAGAATTGCAATACTTGTCCATAGGTTCTGTCATAAGCTATTATAGATTCCACGTGGCATAGTCCTAGCAGAACTCTAACTCTCATTAGCAGAGACCTCCCAAGAGTCTCATACCTAAGGATAATGCTTATCCTTAGAACACCCTCCTCACTACAAGCCAAGTGAGATGGCACAAGTCTTTGCTTGGCTTTCTGTCGTCCAACCAGACTACCTCTGTTCTGTCTGCCAACGGCTTAGTTGTGCAACGTGTAGCACCGTGAAAGCTAACATTGCATAGCTCTCCTCCTAGCTCGGCACTTCTCCTAGCTCGACTCTCCTCTTTATTTGACTACCTTGCTTGGTAGCTCGGCCATAGCATTGACCACTACTAGGAAGTAGCCAGGTCCTGTAGCTAAGTCCCGTGGCTAGGTCCCATAGCTAGGCCTCGTAGCTAGGTCTTATAGCTCGGTCCCGTAGCTGAGTCTCGTAGCTAAGTCCTGTAGCTAGGTCCCGTAACTAGGTCTCATAGCTAAATCCCATAGCTAGGTCCCATAGCTAGGCTTCGTAACTGGGCCTCGTAGCTCGGCCTTGTAGCTAGGCCAAAAAATATGGGCATTTACTAGTTCGGTCAAATATCTTTGACCGCCACTTCGACCTAGCTCGACCCAATTTGACTACACAAATTACCCTCTCAATTCTTAACTAAAGTGAGACATATAATAACTTTTATTCAAATGACTTAGTTGTTCTTACTATGGAAAGATGATACTATACATTCATGATTAATTAGGAAGTTCAATCCTAACTTAAATTTTTTAGTATTTATTAATTTTGGTTGAATTAGGGCTACTCAATTGTTGAGATTTTCTGTTCAAAAAAATTTGTTGAGATTTTTAAACAATTCAATTGAAGCATGCAAAAGTTTGATTGTTTGGATCTTGTGGGTAGGATTTTGTATTGGATGACAACATGTATAGCAGCATTGGTGCTTTCAAGGGCACCTAGTGCCCAAAGCCAAAAATGCAAGAAACTAACAAGAATTATGTTCTCTCTCTCTCTCTTGAATAAGACTTGGTAATAAATTTAGGATAAATTATATAGACCATTCTTGAGATTTAAAAAATATATAATAAATTTTATAAGTTTGACATAATTTTACTAAACTCTTTTTTAATAAGCTTAAAATGATTAGAATTAGTGCAAGCAATGTATAAAATAAAAATAAACAAGAGTTAAATATGCATTTCAGTGTAAAAGAGATAATCACATCATTTTTTCCCAATCATTCAACTAACAGATTACTTACAACAATGGGATAAATATCAGGTGAATTAAAATTTTAAGAGAGTTTAATGTAAATACGTTGAACGTGTAAGACTCAATATATATATTTTTTTCCAAACTTTAAAATCTTATTCAATTTTTTGAATGTTTCCAAATAGGAGTGACCTCAATCTCCAACCTAGAAAGGTTAACTTTCTTCTCTATCTCCCTCTATGTTATTGCTATGGTATATTATGGTGAAAAGCTAATCAGGATGTTATGGTGAAACCCTATATGAATTTGGATGTTTATGAATGCCACGGCTGCACTAGATTAACTCAATTTGAGAAATTCAATTATTTCCTCTTGTATTTATTATGCTTTGTGCTATGTAGTGAATTGAATTATATGAAATTAATATTCCTAACACTGTCGAAATTGACTTAGTGAAATCCTATTGATTGCAGTTTTCTCCAAACCTCTGGGAAAAGCATGTAAAAGGAAGGTAGAGACATTAGATCTAATCTACAAATATCATGAAACTTGCATCATACTCGACATTCAATTATTTAAGAAAACCTAACAATACATTACCACAAGCATACAAAAAGTACAAACCCAACAATCACAAAACAACAAAATACAAGTGATCATTTGTTCGTCTACATGCCATACATAACTTTTCTCACTCCAAATTTGTAATAGACAAATACAATCCACATGACACCAAAGCATACAAAAATTAAATTAATTAGAAAATGTGCGAGTACATAGTTTAAACGACAAAACTAACATGAATAAGCCTCAAAACATGTATAACAAGGATTCTCTGATTTTTGCTACAAATACTACAGCAGCTTTAGTGGGGCATTTAAGGTAGTTGGAGATTGGTTGCCAGGCTAAGCATGGGAGCTTCTCTGTTTCATACTCAAACACTTATACTGACACGGTCACATATGACTTGCGAAAGACGTGAATTTTATGAGCGTTCAGGTTTGAGACACCTCATGCTCTTGTGTAGAGAGAGAGAGAGAGAGAGAGAGAGAGAGAAGCATTTCAAGCAATAGGAATTTTGGGTTCGCCTAAATTCACAAAGGCCTGTGCGCGAGCCATGCGTCCCATTGCCGCATTCCAAGACACAAGGTGGTTCATGAAGACATTAACGTACCTACCTTTGTCGTTCTGTTTGAAAAAAGTTTAAAGATATCATATCAGAGAAGATATCATGGGAGAAGGAAAAAGTGGCGGGACGAGTAACATACCTTATAATCCAAATAATAAGCATGCTGCAAAATGGCATAAGAGGCTTCATCAGCAACATATATTTTACATAGACATCACTGAGAGAGAGAGAGAGAGATAGAGAGAGCATGAACTTACTTCCCACATATCCAAACTGATAACGGGCTGCAAAAGATTTGATAAATGCAATTGTCAAGATACACAATAGATTATTAATGCAAAATATTACAATAAATAAATAAATAAAGCAGAGCAAATCAATGTAGCTGTATTGAAAATGGCTTACAATGTCATCCCACACAAGAGGGCTGACGGCATTTGATGTTCTAACTACTTCAAGTCGTTTCTCACTTCTCTTCACTAAAAATGGAAACAATGAAATACACTTTCGTCATCAAAGGGGAAACATAGGTAATAAATTAGCCAAATTGTAATCTCACAATTGATTTTGATACCCAGAAAGATAAATTTCTCTTAGTTTTATGACATAAGCTCATTCAATAATCAAAAGCACTGCCTAATATCGAAACTACCAGGAAGAAAAGTTGCTTGAGACAGGACTTACATACAAGCCAAACCCAGCCAGAGCCAAATAATGTGAGGGCTGCTTCTATGAACTTCTCTTTGAAGTTATTAAAAGAACCAAAATCCTTTTCAATCTGCTGAAGAAGACCCATTATGGGCATGTTACCACCTCCTGGTTGCATCGATTCCCAAAAGAAGTCATGATTCCAAACCTGGAAAAGCAAGTGAATGAGTTCAATTGACTAGCATGTTGTCAATTAGGTGCAGACTATCAAGAAACCTTCCATGGATTTCTATACCCACTAAAAGAAAGAAAGCAGAATCTAATTGTTCTTATGATTTATCGAGATATAATATACTTCGAAAAAGAAGATGAAGAAACTACCTCATATTTACTTTTCTTGAAAAGACAAGCTACAAAACACCATCTCATACTCATGTTGTATCTACCATCAAGTTTGTGGCTTTGAAAGTTGAAACCACATCATATTTAATTGGACAAGACAGAAAAATCTACGAACTAGCAATGCACACTGCAACCTAAAATAAGCAATCCGATTACTAGATGCAAGATAACAAATGGGAATGATTTGTTTTTAAAATTTGATCCTAGAAGTCATTCTTCTGCAATACGCATGTAGATGCAAATCTATTTCTCTCTACAGATCAATCTCTAATTCCACTACCCTACTGCAACTTGATTAGGCATGAAGACTACCATTTACCCTAGATATTGAAATAAGCAACATTTTCATATTTTGAAGCAACAGTTAGACATGCAAGCAAGTACTGTTTCAGTTAACTCATTGATGTGCAATGAAACGCCCAAAATAGTAACAGCAAGTCAAAGCAAATGATGAGAGATAACTTGATCAAGATTTTAGATAACTGATATAGACGGACCTGGGCAGCATTATTAAATTCTGGTAATGGATTCCCATTGTTATATGTCACTTTGACAAGTTCATCCATGGTGTGGCCATACAGTATGTCATTCTTTTCAAGTTGTTTGTTCAGACCTTCCACGTAAAGACGATGATGCTCTCCCCAGTGCATCTCAAGTGTCCTTTGGCTCATATATGGTTCTAGTGCATCCTGCAAATACAAAATCAAAAACTGGTGAGCCAAACATTAAAGCAATTGTCGAATCATGGAGAAGCTCCTTTTGATTAAAACAGAAGGTAGAGTTGACGTGCTGAATTCAAAACCATATAAGAGCTACAGGAAGGTGACCAACGTGGAACTTGGCACCCCAAATGACTGGATTATTAGGTTTGTTATTAAAATTATCCCACTTACCCCTTTATCCATTCTTCAAGCCAATTTAGATTTAAAAGAGCAGCAAAAGAAGAAGGAGAAAATTGCCAACCAAAAAAAAGGAGGAGAAATGGAAGGGAAAAGATATGAATTTTATTTATCTTATTGCATCAATTATTAAAATAGCATCTCTATGAGATCAAGACAGCTTGAGTTTCATTAGAATTCATGGGCAACAGCAAGGGTCGTTGTACTTTTCAACCCTTAACAGATCTCTTTTTTGTTTTCCTGTACTATTTTTTTATTTTCTATTTTCCATCATCTAGAAATAAAGTAATGCTACAAAATATAAGGCCACAATAGGACACTAGATTCAAGATCATCTGCCTAGGCGAAATATGACAGAAGATTTCCTAGGTCAAACACTTAGTGTAGTGTCTGAACCTAGTTTCACCAAATTTACAGAAATAGTGCCTCATGAAACATGACTTATCCTGTTTTGTATATAAGGTGGATGAGCAGATTTCACAAATGGCATTGGGGAACATAAATGCAGTAGCATTCCCATTACAAATAAGCTACAAAGTAAAATTATATATATATAGAAAGGCTTGACGAAAATTTAATACTAATATTAAAGGAATTTTTAAGATAAAATATTGAGTTTTAAGATTTCTTTCGATTTTGATCAGGCCATGGCTAACAACCCTCTGCAGAAAAAAAAAAATCAGAAATAGAAAAAGTTCTTCACAAGTTCCTGTTTTGACAAAATAAATATTGATGTACTTTGTTGCAGTAGATACGAGTTTCTCTCTCTCTCTCTCTCTCTGATGTGTGTTGCAGTAAACATTAAAGTTGTGTTTGGATCAAAGATTTGAAAAGTCAAAAGTGAATGAAATACAAGCTAAATTTTGTTCCCTTTTGCCTTCTCCTCTTGTCCTTTCCATTTCCAAATGCCCCTCAAATCCTTGATCCAAACACACCCTAACGCTATGTTTGGTTCATGAATTTGGAGAGGAATTTGGAAGGAAAAGAGAAAAGATAGGTGAAATGTCAATGAAATACAGTTACCTTTCTCTTTTCTTTTCCAAATCTCTCCTCATGAACCAAACAAAACCTAAGTGTAGACACTGACGGACATGAAAATTCACTTACAAGTTTATAAGGTGGTTTTTGCAGGCCATGGTAGGCAAGAACTTTTGGTGTCTTTTGGGCCCCATGCTGCTCTCTCTTTTGCCGCTGACTCTGTAGTGAAAGATAATTGTTAGACATGGTTGGATGACAAATCCGATATCCTAACATAAAATTTATGAAGAACAGATATGTTGCACGTTGGTGACAATGACTCCTCCCAAGATTGATGGAATAAAGAGTGACCACACCATAAATTGGTGTGACTCACTTCACTGAATCTTCTCTCACTTGCAGTGTTATACACCTTCCCGCAAGAATATTGAACTATCCGTTAGTTGGTTAATAATTTGAATTCAAACCTTAACAGACACAACTCTGTGAAACATGGCAACTATTATTAGATTATACCTATTGCCAAGAGTCTCCTATTGATATATAAATAGTGACAACAGGTTGTGAATAAGATATAGAAAAGAACTACAAAGTTAATTATTTTTCTATCTTTCGGATATTCAACATTCTTGCGTGATAAACACCCTCACGGGTATTCCGATCGATTGCCATTGATAGACCATCTTTCAGTGGTATCAGAGCATAGTTATCCACTATCGCAAATGTCGAATTTTAGTCTGGAAGAAAGACAAGTTTCCGAAATCGTTTTGCCAAAAATTCAGAAATTAATTGATCAACAATCTTCGGCATTGGTGAATTCTGTTGTTTATATAATTATCACCAACGTGTCGTATTCCTAGAATACTATCCGAAGAAAATAACTGTTGGTGGCGCTGTTGTTCCGAACCTTGCCGAAAGTGAAGTCGAATTGCACCGTTGGAAGAAATTTTACAAAATATTTTTCGGTTCCAATTGGGTCTCCAAATTTGCTTCTTCTTGTTCTTCACAGAATTTTGATCACAACGGTGTAATTCGTTGTGAAAAACGGAAAAAATTTGATCCACAAAATTCAACTTACAGTGTTTGGACTCCTACCCCCACCGGAGAAGACTATCTACAGTGTCCAGAAAAAGAAGAAGAAGACTCTGTTTTGCAATTTAATAGGGTTGGGCTGAATTCAAAAATTAAAAGAAAAGGCCCAAAAATTAGGACCACAACAAGGAAATCAATTCCTTTGGGACTGAAAATTAAAAAGAATTTTGTTCAGCCCATTTACTCAGGCGCAGCCCACAGCCAAGCGGGGCCCAATCCAGAGACACAGCCAGCACAGCACACGGACCAGCCCAGTGTGCCAACCCAGCCAGCCCAGCGAGCCAACCCGCGTGCCAACCCGCGTGCCAGCCTAGGTTTGCGCCCAGATCCGCGTGTCAACCCAGCGACCAGCGCCCCGCGCCCGGACCCGCGTCTGTCTGCCTCGCCTGACCCGCTCGTTGACCAGCGGTTCACGCCGGTTCGGTCTCAGCCGGTCCAAACCAGTCCAGCACAGTACCCGGACCGGCAGCAACCTGGTCCACTTGGTTTTTGGACTCGTTCTCGCTCATTTCAAGGCCGTTTTCAGTCATTCAAAAGCCAAAATTTTCAAAATTCTTCTAAGAATTTTTCCGTGGATCGTTGTACTAAATTTTCTGAAAACAAAATTCAAGGAGGAGGCTATCTAAGGGTGTTACCAAGGAAAACATCCAAAGGAACATTGTTTAAAAGGCACCATTGTGTTCCTTGGGCTCGTAATTATTATTACAATACTTATAAGCAAAGTATTGTGTTTACTAGGCCTTTGGGTTTTCATCATTCTTCTTACCCAAGGCATCAATATCGTTCTATTCCTTCACATCATTTTCATCACAGAAGTTGATTCAACAACTACAAGGCTTTTCCTTATTGCTGTTGTTTTTTAATTTTGCTTATTTTTATTTTTAGTTTAGTATTGTATTATTCACATTTGAATTTTCATATTCACATTTGAATTTTCATAGTATCACATTTTATTTTTAATATGGCTATTAAAAATACAAT
Organism: Camellia sinensis; assembly: GCF_055761805.1. Lineage (NCBI taxonomy): Eukaryota > Viridiplantae > Streptophyta > Magnoliopsida > Ericales > Theaceae > Camellia > Camellia sinensis. The sequence continues at coordinate 8,085,149 of NC_138971.1, forward strand.
GGATTCTTTGAGAATCGAGATGCTAAATGGAAATAATTTCCGAGCATGGAAACGTCACATATCTTATCTTCTTACACATGAGAAAACATTGCATACTTTATCCACTTCTAAACCAGATGATGATTCAAATTGGTTCCAAAATAAATGGATAGAAGATGATGCAATGGCAAAGGCAACTATGTTACATAATATGAAAGATAACATAATTCCGCTCTTTGAAGAACATGAAACTGCAAGACAACTAATGGAAGCACTAGAAAGTAAGTATGGAGTCCGATCAGATACTCAAATTCAATTGCTCTTGGACAAATATAATAATACTCATATGAGTGATAATGATAGTGTTGGTGATCATGTTAATCAAATGGAATTAATTGCTAAAGAATTATCCAATGCTGATCACTCCTTGTTGGACAAGATGCAAGTAACTACTAACTTAATAGTCTTCCATTATCTTGGGATCATGTTATTACATCTTTAACTCATAGCGGACGAGAGATTTCAATGGTCACATTGCCTGTACTCTTAGTTTTGGAAGAAGAACGAATGAAGTACAGGCGTAAAGAAGGATTGTCTTCTAACTTGTTGATGGCACAATCTTCACCACAACCACAGAATAATACCCACACTCCCTTCAACAAAAAAAAAAAACGACTTTTTTCAAGAAAAAATGGAAGAAAGGATTTCAGAAAGGATGGAAGAAACCACAAGAATGGCAAAAACAACAACATCACAAGCATCAAATTGGCCTATGTTACAAGTGCGGTCAAAAAGGGCATATCAAAGCCAATTGTCCTCAGAAGAATCAGCCAAAGGTGAATAACCCTGTTGCCATGACAGTTTCTGAAGCAATGGTACTTGAACCTTCATCAAATTCATGGTGTATTGATTCTGCTGCAACCAGGCATATTGTGCAAAATAAAGACATGTTCGTAGAATTTACTGAAAAGAAGGTTGGTGAACACAGAATCTACATGGGCAACAACTCTTATAGTGATGTTTTGGGTATCGGCAATTGCCAATTCTCTATTAATGGGACTTCTATTGTGCTTCATGATGTGCTTTATGTATCTAACATTCGCCGAAATTTAATTTCAGTTCCGGTGTTAACTCAAAAAGGTTTTGAGGTTACTTTTAGGTTTCACATAGTATTGATTAAGAAAGGGAGTGTATTAGTGAAAGGTGTAAGAGTGAATGACATGTACTCTCTTCCTATTGATAATAAAGTATGTATTTCTGATTATTTACATGTTTCTACTAGTAATAGTTCTTATTTATGGCATTTAAGGTTAGGTCACATTAATAAAAATAAAATGTCTCGAATGTTTAAAAGTGGCTTATTGCCTAAAGTATGTTCTGATGATTTTGATATATGTGAACCATGTATCAAGGGTAAAATGACTAGCAAGCCATTTATTAAACATTGGAAATCATCAGAATTACTTGAAATAATTCATTTAGACATTTGTGAGCCTTTAAGAACTAAAACTCATCGAGGAATGGAATACTTTATTACTTTCACTGATGATTATTCAAGATATGGACATATCTACCTTCTTAAATACAAATCAGAAGCAATTGAAAAGTTTAAGGACTATAAATTAGAGGTCAAAAAACAACTTGGTCGATCCATTAAACACTTGAATAATGATCGAGGTGGCGAATATGAAGCCATGGATTCTTTCTGCAAGGAGCATGGCATCAAACATTTGTTTACAATGCCATATACACCACAACAAAATGGGGTTGCAGAAAGACAAAATCGTACTCTCATGGAAATGACAAGGTCTATGATGGCTCATGCTGATCTTCCTATTCATTTTTGGGGGGAAGCCTTGTCCACTGCTGCGTACATCTTAAATAGAGTCGAAACAAAGGCTAAACCTCTAACTCCTTATGAATGCTGGCATGGAACTCAACCTAATGTTCACAATCTCAAAGTTTGGGGATGTAAGACACATGTCCTTATTCCCAAACCTTTAAGGGATAAATTGGGAAGCAAAACTTGGGAATGCAAGTTTATTGGTTATGTCGAAATGGGAGTGGTTATCGTTTTTATCATCCCGAACGTGGATTAATAGAAAGTAGAGATCCTATTTTTCTTGAATCCACTGCTCTTGTTACTCCTATTGAACAAATTAAATTGCTCTCTGAAGCATCTCAGGATTCTTCTCTTCCTTTTTGTCACACAGCCCACCTGTTCTTCTCGAACCATCTACTAGTGGGAGCAAACGCCACTTACATGACGTTGTTTTACCTGTTTCGAATTCTGAGATAAGTGGGAGTAAGAGAGCAAGACGTCCATCTACGGTTTTGAAAGATCATTATGTTTTTCAAGTTGAAGAACTTAATAACTTAGTAGATGATCCTACTAGTTATAATGAAGCAATGAGTAGCAGTGATGCTACACAATAGCTTGAGGCAATGAATGAAGAACTTGACTCGATCAAGAAAAATGATGTTTGGGAATTAATCGATCTTCCGAATGGAAGAAAAGCCATTGGTTGCAAATGGGTTCTTAGAAAAAAATTCAAAGTAGATGGAAGTTTGGAGAAATACAAGGCCAGGTTAGTAGCCAAGGGATTCACTCAACAACCTGGAATAGACTTCGTAGATACGTATTCTCCTGTTGCAAAATTTGCTTCTATAAGGATTCTAATGGCGGTAGTAGCCAGGATGGATTTGGAATTGCATCAATTAGATGTTAAAACTGCTTTTCTCAATGGAGAATTAAAAGAAGAAATTTATATGATGCAACCTGATGGTTTCCATAACAAAGGCAACGAGGATAAAGTCTACAAGTTGAAGAAATCTCTACATGGACTTAAACAATCTTCAAGACAATGGTACTTGAAATTCCACCAAGCCATTTTAGAAATGGGCTATGTTGTAAGTCCATTAGATCACTGTGTTTATATCTGGAAAGATGTTGTCAAGTTAGCAATATTGTCATTATACGTGGATGACATATTGTTAGCAGGAAACTGTCCAGATATAATTATAAAAACCAAAATTTTCTTAACATCTAGATTTGAAATGAAAGACATGGGTCTTGCAACCTATGTTCTAGGAATTAGAATTTCAAGAGATAGAAATTCAAAATTATTATATCTAGATCAAGAGAAATATCTAGACAAAGTGCTCAAAAGATTTAAAATGGATAACTGTAATTCTTTAAGTACGCATGTTTGCAAGGGACAAAGTCTTAGTAAAAGTATGAGTCCTCAAACTAAGTCTGACATTGAGAAAATGAGAAATGTTCCGTATGCTCAAGCAGTAGGCAGCCTAATGTATGCCATGACAAGCACTAGACCTGACATCTGTCATGCAGTCGGATTGGTAAGTCGGTTTCAATCTAATCCAGGTAAGGAACATTGGCAAGCAGTCAAAAGAATATTCAGGTATTTAAAAGGCACTAAAAACTTTAAGTTATGTTTTGGTTTGTGTGATCTAGACATAAAAGGATACACTGACGCGGATTTTGCAGGAGATGTAGATGATAGAAAATCTACTAGTGGTCATGTGTTCTTGTTTGGTGGAACAACAGTTTCTTGGTTAAGTAAGAAATAGAGTAGTGTTGCAAAATAAACTATGGAAGCTGAATACATAGCTTGCAGCACAGCCGTTAGTAATGCGGTCTAGATAAAACGATTTGTTGACAGTTTACAATTAGGTATACTTGTCAGACCGGTCAGTATATTTTGTGACAATCAGTCTGCCATCTCATTAATAAAAAGTGGAGCAAATAGCTCTAAGGGAAAACATATTGATGATAGTTACCACTATATTCAGGACATAGTGGAGAGAGGTGAAATAAAAGTCAACTATATACCCTCAGAAGAGATGGTGGCTGACCCTATGACGAAAGGGTTGTCTCTGGAAAAATTCAAAGAACATATAGCTAATATGGGATTGAAAAATACCTAGTTAGGTGGTTTAGCTACTTATATAAGAGCATAGTCGGATGACTCTGGGGACGCCTAGATAACTGGTGTTTTTGCGACTCTATCTTGCATGGAAACATGTGTTTGGTCAGGTAACAAGATAGAGGAACTGGCAAGGTACGGATATCATAAGTTAGCATGAGATGTAAAGTCCACAATATGCAACATGCTAACTAGATGATATTGTCTGCTTGATCAACAAAAAGTCATTGATAAGGTGTGTTAAGGAAAACCTTCAGGAATGGGTCTTAAAGGAAGTACTTAACAATAATTTCAGTGCAGGTCGACACATGAAAAATGTGTACGACTGAAGTCATCAATGGTGATTGCGTATGGACTATGAACTCATTACTGAAAATTGATGCCGTTCACTTGTTATATAGTGAATTGAAGTCATCTGGAATGTGTTATCAGTGGGAGAACACATTCGTACGGGTGCGGTCAGATTGGTGACAAAAACGTGCGCACGTATGGCAAAGTCACAATCAGACGTCGATCTATGAGGTAATTTCATAGATGAAAGTTGGCATGAGGCAAAATTTTGGTACCAAGGTTAAAAATGCTCAACTCAGGTTTATCGTCTTATTATGGTGTGTTCAAGTGGGAGATGATGGAATAAAGAGTGACCACACCATAAATTGGTGTGACTCACTTCACTGAATCTTCTCTCTCTTGCAGTGTTATAAACCTTCCCGCAAGAATATTGAACTATCCGTTAGTTGGTTAATAATTTGAATTCAAACCTTAACAGACACAACTCTGTGAAATATGGCAATTTTTATTAGATTATACCTATTGCCAAGAGTCTCCTATTGATATATAAATAGTGACAACAGGTTGTGAATAAGATATAGAAAAGAATTACAAAGTTAACTATTTTTCTATCTTTCGGATATTCAACATTCTTACGTGATAAACACCCTCACGGGTATTCCGATCGATTGCCATTGATAGATCATCTTTCAAAGATAACCACAAATAGTGGCAGTGGAAAACCATCATACAATATGACCAGTTACTCCAAAAGCTTAAGCTCAATGTTTCTCTCTCCATTTGCAACCCCCTCTCGCATTTGGAGAGATGAACTACCACACAAATTGAAGTAAGCAGGGTGCACAAACACACATGGAAAGAAGTGCACACTAACAAGATTAATGATGAACAAACACAACCAAACAATGAAAGTGTGACTTCCTAGAACCGAATTTTTCAAACACTCACATCAAAGAACCCATGGTACTCAAATCACCATATTTTTGAAAGCTATCACTTGATTGCATATGAAGAAAAGACGCAGACTAACAAGACCCATTAATTTTCTCAACAAGAAATTATCACAGCAGCATGGAAACATACCCGAAGAGGAAGCTTGGGGTTCTTCAACAGCTTGGACAAGTCCCTAGCCCCAAGAATATGAGAGCTTGTGGGGAAAAGATTGCAGCAACAAGAGGATGACCAACCCATTTCCGTTATAGCTCTTTCTTGCAGCTAAGGAAGTATCGCTGCATAACCAATGAGATTTAGGACCTCAATTCCTCACATCAAACTTTTTTTCTTGTGTTTGGATCTTGAATTGTTAACGAAGTATAAGTTATTAATTTTTTTTCCCCCCACTTTCTCTTCCCTTTCATTTATCTCCACAAATTCCTTGACAAATTCAAATCCAAGATCCAAACAAAGCACAAAAAGATAAATAAAAGCTCTGTTTTTTTTTTTCTTCCCTGCTGGGCATTTCAACAAACACTTGGCCTGCTTCAATGAAAAGGCGTGTAAATAAGCAGATAGATACGTGCATATCTACAAACCTGAGGCAACTACTTGATTTTCTCTTTCTTGAAGTTTTCTTGAAGTTGAGGATAGTTTGCGACTGTTCTTTTACTATTTTTTTTCAGGCCAATGTTTGGTTTTTGTTAAAATCATAATATATATATATATATATATATTTTGCTATTTAAAAAAAAAAAACGAAAGTGAAGTATCATAAATCAAATGTGATCTTGTGAAATGTTTAGTTCTCATTTATTTTTTTTATGAATCCATAAGTCAGTCAAAATTACACAAAAGAATAGTTATTTACACGTTTGGATTTAATTTTTAAGGAATAAAAATGAGTTTATCCAAATGTGAAATTATACATTTGGGCAATCCATGCTACAGAGATTTTTTTATTTTCTTTCATTTTGGAACAAATCTTACATTATGAATAAGAACGTAACCTATGAAGCACAGGTACGGGTACGAGTACTGATACTGGTACGATACGGGTACGTCGATACTGTAAAATTCAAAAAAAATAAGGTACGGGTACAGCTTGGTACGCTTGTAAAAAAATATTTATTTTTAATTTAAAGTAATGCAAAAATTAATTAAATGGTTTAATTTGTTAAGGTCCAACCCAACCTATAATTAACATTTAATGCCAAAAGGAAAAGTATAAATTAAAATTAAATATCAATATATTAAATAACTTACAAACCATAGTTTAATTTTAAAATCATGCTAAGCATAAAACAAAACGACAATGCTACGTAGCTCAAATTTTGTGGCTCAAAAGTGGCTCAAATGGCCAAAACGATGTCGTTTTGAGTACAGAACAACATAAAAATGGCCAAAACGACGTCGTTTTAGCCATTTGAGCCACTTTTGAGCCACAAAATTTGAGCTACGAGACATTTTCCAAAACAAAAACTAAAAAAGAAATCTAGTAAAATGAGTTTTATCTCTGTAGTAGAAGGAAAATATTGTTTCAATTGAGGTACGGTACGGCTTGGATATATACTAGGTACGTCTGGGTGCGTCAAAAATTAAGAAGAAAAAACTTGAGTATGTGTTTCGTGTACCCGGTACATATGCAGAAGTACCATATGAGGTACGGTACGCCGGTAAGTACCCGGTACGGGTACGGTATGTTTTTCGAAGTACCCATGTTTCATAGAACGTAACACTCTAATAACGTAACGTTCCAATGTAACACACTAAAAAATTCCTTAGTGTACTTTTTCCAAACGTAACAGCGTAACACTTCAAATTTTTCCCAAACATAAGACTCCGATGTAACACAAAAAAAATCCCTTCATGTACTTTTCTCAAACATAATACTCCAATCAATGTAATCTCAAACGTAACACTCTAATGCAACATACATAAAAACACTAAAAAATTACTTAGTGTACTGTTTCTAAACGTAACACTCACAGTTTTACTAAGGAATTTTGTACTTCTTTTAAAATGGTTTGAAGAATTCCAAATCCCTTTTTTGGGTGTGTTATATTAGAGTATTATGTTTGGAAATATACACTAATTTTTTTTATTTTATGTTTTACATTGAAGTGTTACACAGTATAATAATTTTTTTTTGAAGTGTTACGTTTGGAAAAAGTATAATAAGGAGTTTTTTTAGAGTGTTATGTTTGAATATTACATTGGAGTATTACAGATTGAAATTATACATTTGTTCAAAACTTAGTAAGGAGTTCTTGTACTTCTTTTGAAATATTTAAAAAATTCTATATCCTTTTCAAATGTTTGAAGAATCTCATATTTCAAGTCATTCTAAATAAAAAAGATTGTTATATAAAAATTTATCTAAAATTTTATTCTCATAAATTATTTATCTTTTTGTTTTTTTTTTGGTCCCATGACATAAGACCATTTTCAAGCCTAACGGTAAAGAAAGGAAATTTTACCTATAATTTAGAGTGCAGGAAAGACATTCTGGGAGAAAAAAATGTAACAAGATTCAGGAGGAAAAAATGTACCAAGATTCAGGAGGTTTTTCCCAAAATAGGCCTACCTACTTGTACGGGGGCGAAATATCCTCTACTTTCCGTACTCCTTGTGCTCCAAGCTTCTCTTGACAGCGTCTACCTAGCAACACAGAAACGGTGAGCTGCCCGGCGGTGGTATGCCGGATAGACCCTCCGACGATCAAGTCAATCCACTTCGGGAAAGAGAAGACAGAGAGAGAGTATTTTCTTTCTTTTTTGGAGGAGAAGTTGCATACCTCTAACGTTCGTCTTCCACCATATTTCTAGGCTGGCCATGCAGCCTCAAGATTGCGCGCGCAATACCTCTGCTGTCCTTCCCTGGACAGATGGCAGTGCTCGCCTCCCACCACCTTACGCGTGTAAAGGCTTAGTCCTTCCACCAGTACACACAGAACTGTCCAACGGTATTGAGGCGCGCGTGGAGCAGATGTCCTCTCCCTCGCGCCATTGGCCCAGGTGGCACACCTGACCGGAGTACCACGACCGGCCTATCTCTTGCGAAGAACTGTCACCAGAGGCACTCAACCGAGCTATGCCCCACCGGACTACCCCTTGGCAAAGGGGCAGAGAAGTGATGCTCATGGGCCGGGCTGGTATTGACCGGTTTATCGTGGCATACCGGTCGCGAGGCATGCCAGCCTCCGTCCGTTTTACCTTCATCCGAGGTTATCTGGAATTTGCCCATCTCGGCTAACCGGTCAGAGACGTGCCATCCCTCACTTGTCCATAGTTTGGCCCGAGCTACTCATAGCCCGGTCTCGCCACTTGGCTGTGTGCCCAGCCAAATGTTTGCTAGTCGCAGCTCGGCCAGGCTTAGTTCACGCCCGGTCAGCCGATCTTTTCGACTGCGCAAAACAGACCCACCGAGCGTCTCAGTAGAGGAAATAGTACGGCGCCGTGAGGTCTGTCACGACCCGCCCTATCTTAGCTCGGCCATACTAACGGCGCAAATCTCCCCTCTCAATTGCCCCTTAATCCTATCCGAGTCATCGTGATTGGGATTATCTCCGTGACCGAGCCAACGGTTAGTGAATTGCATCCTTTCCTGGCCGAGCATGATTGGGGCGATATCTGTCGCTAAGCTATATCATTTGGTCAGTCATTTCCACTGCAGTCTTGTCAAGCGTCGTACCACCATACTGACAAACACGTTCTCAGTGCCACGTGGCATCACGCCATTGGGTCGTGCAGCCAGCTGTTCCGCACGCGCAGAATTCAAACGGCGCAGCCGTTTGGGTTTTGCCCCTATTTTTATGCACAAACGAAGGGTCAATTCGACTCTTACTGTTCAACTCTCCTTTGAGCCTAAACCCTAACCACATAAACTCCATTTCCTTCACCACCGTCGCTGCTGCCTCTCATTTCACTCACCGCTTCTGTTACTCCTGAAGCTGCGTTCAAGCTCACGGGGACTGCTTCACTTCGCATCCGTTCTTGGTGAGTTTTTTTACCCCTTTACTACTTTTTCCTATAGGCTCTTCAATTTTTTGTGCTTTCGTTCTTTATTTTGTTTGCTTGGAACCTTCCAATATCTCCTTGATGGGGGGTCTAGGCACATCATAGGGAAAACTGTGACTGGATGGGAATATGGGACCATCGTGCCCCCGTTTCTCCTTGGTTCGAACAAACGAACCTTGAACTTAGGATGAACAAGATGAATATGATGAACATTGTGCACGACCGAGCTAAATGCTCATTTAGATTCGTAATTATGCCTTCAACCGATCAAAAATGGTTTGCGGCTTATTGCTGAGGTCTCAACCGAGTTAGACACTTAGTTAGATCGGTATGTAGGAACTCGCCGAGCTAAAACTTGAGATCTCCACTTCAAACATTAATCGAGCTGTAACTTCTTTGAATCTCCTTTCTGGACCTTACCCGAGCCAGAAGTGGAGAGTTAGAACCGAACTAGGAAATCGACCAAGTAGCATAGCTGAGGTAGGGGTCGAACCGGCCAAACACCAATAATCCCTTCACTGAGCCAATTCCCATAGGGGCTGCGCAATTTATGCCGTGCTAACCCTTGGAATTATTTTTTAACATGCAGAACACACTAGGACCGTCCAGGCCAGTCCAGAACCATCATTGGTGGAGCTCAAGGTCCGAGCAAATACACCATCCTTTTTGACCGAGATAGTCAATAAACCAAATAAAACCGAGATAAATGGGGAAGTACCGATTTATGGTTAGCTCGCCCGGCGCGATGGCGGAGTTTCGAAGGGAGTACAACATCCCAGATGACGTCGTCTTAGAGCTCGCCAAAAAGGGAGACACCCCTTGGGGGGATCTAGACCGGTGCCCCTTTACCGTCGTATCAATAGTAGAGGGAGGGCTCCGCTTCCCGGTTCAACCCTTGATCTGCGAATTTTTGAGGCAGACAAGGCTTTGCCCAACCCAGGTTTCGAATAACACTTACAAAATAATAAACGGGGTCGCCGAGCTGAACCGGAGGCTCGGTCTCAATTTCGGTCTGGCCAAAATTTTCCATCAGTATAGTCTTAGTAAAAATAAGAGCAGGCTTTGCTGGTACCTCAAAGTGAAGAAGGGCCGAGCAAAATTAATAGAGGGTAACCCGGACAAGGAGACCAACAACGACGACTTCTTGTGGGTGTCCGGTCGCTATGAGGACACCGAGGCACCCATACCGGGATGGTATATTAGAAAGGATTTTGGCAGTGCCGGTGAGTTGCTCGGCTGACCACGCTATTTTCTTTATGCATCAATTACTTTCCATGCCGATCTAACACTTGTCTTCTTTTTGCAGATAAGCACCTAGCAGCAGACTACTACCAGGCCAACCAAGGGGCCATCAGAGCCCTGCTGTGCCATCCTGCCGAGGAGAGGGAGGCTGCGAAATTGCTCGGCTTCGAACAGACCTACCACTACACCGTGCCGTGCAAGAGCCGGGTTACTGATTTTCTGCGTGCGCCAACCCCAGAACCGGATCCAAACCTACCACCGATCAAGCTTATTCCACTCACCGCCGAGCAAGAAATGGCGAAAATCAGGGCCATCAAGTCCATGATCACCGGGGAAGAAGACGAGTCCCAAAAACTAGAGGCAACCGGGGGGACATCCTCCACACCCGCCGTGCAGCAAGAAGGGGCAGTACTGGTGCTTGCCAGCGAGTAACCGGTTAGTCGGTCCAAGAAGCGGCCGAGGAACGAGCAAACCGGGCCGCGTCTGGCGGATGAAGACTCTACCGATCGCGTCTCTACCGAGCTCGGGGACCAGACCGAGCAACCACGGACCGGCAAATCCAAGGGCCCAGCCACCCCCCCGATCTGGGCGCCCGAGTTCAAATACCAGGGCCGAGCAGTTTCTGCTGAAGACTCTATCTACGCGGACAAGGACTACTCTCTTGGTTTCAATTTGACCAAGGGGTTAATCTTGCCCGCTGATATGAAAAAACACGACGAGCTTTCCGACCTCAAGGTCCTCCGCTCGGCGTCGAAATCCATAGTGCTGGTAGGTTCTCCATTTTTTACGTCAAACTGTTTGCTCGGTTTTTGCTCGGTTTTTCGAATACTGACGATCTCTCACTTGTTTTCAGGCCGCGCAAAAGAACTATTTGGCCCACGACCGAATGATCAAAGTGAGGCAGAGCCTGCGGGATGCCATAGCTGAGAATAAGGCACAAAAGGCCGAGATAGCGAAGCTTAAAGCTGCGCAGGAAGCGGTTGAGGCCGAGCGAGATATCCTGAGCCAAAAGGTTGACCGAGCTAACGAGGACAAACTTCGGGCAGTGAAGTCGACGAAGGCTCGGTATCTCACTGAGCTGAGGAAACTGCGTGATGCGCACAAAGCCGAGAAGGACAAGGCTGTAGATGATGCAGAAGACCGGGGATACGCGCAGGGCGAGAAGACCTACGAACGGCAGGTCCAAGCGACCAAGGACATCTTTTTCCAGTGCGGCTGGAAAGCTACCGTGGAGAAAGTTGGTCTTGGTCAGGATTCTGACATGTTCATCATTCCGCCTACTGCCTATATCCCGGCCTACATGCAGGCGTACTCCAAGGCCACCCAAAACCGGCTCATCGCGGAGGCAAGGAAAGAGGCCGAGGAAGAAGCCGTCGCCGCGAAACAAGCCGAGCAAAATCCTCCCGAAGCTTCTTCAGATGCGGAGGAAGAGGCTGATCGGGATGTTGCCGTGGTAGAAGGCACTGACGATGACGCCGAAGAAAACCTGCCCGAGCACAATGTGGAAGAGGCCGAGCAAACTGTGCAAGTCGCCGAACAAACGGTTGACGTAGAGTTGGATTGACCGTTTTTTTTTTTTTATGTAACCGGGCTATGCCCCCCCGTCTTGTACTTAAATTTCCTTTATCAATGAAGATTTCGACTTTTTGCTCACTCATCTTCTATTTCTGTTCGGTTTGCATCTGTATGGATTCCTTGATTCAATTGTTGAGAATTCACAACTGCCAGGTCGGCTGTGTCGTACAGTTTGCCGAGCTAAAATCACCTCAAACGTTTTCTAATCAGAACTAGTAGTTCGGTTCCATGAACTTTCAAATGAACTGACATTTTAACTCTTCCGAGCAAAATCTGCTCGGCCTTAATTCGTTTGTACACTTCATGCAATTTCGACGTGACCGAGCAAAATCAGCTCGCCTTTTAAGTTAGGTAAGCCGCCAACATTTCTTTTAGGCCGAGCAAATTCAGCTCGGCTTCTTATCGGTTGGACAAAACTCCAACGTTGTGGATTCTGCCGAGCAAACTCCGCTCGTTTTCCATATTGGGCGAGACACCAATATGTCCACTGGGCCGAGCAAAATAAGCTCGGCCCTTACACTGGGCAAAACACCAATGTTTCAGTTGAGTTGGTCATGACGCCAACATTTCAACCGGGCGAGCAAAACCAGCTCGGCCCTAATGCGAATGGGGCCATACGCCAATTACATCGTCGGACAATGCACCAACTATTTGTGCGGTCTGCATTCATTCCGGCGAAAGGAAATCAGTTCGGTCCCATTCAGGTCGGTCTCTTGCCCTTGGTATTCATAATTGCCTTGTGTCCTTGCGAACCCATTGTACAAAGATGTAATTCCAAACAACAAGAGGGTTATTTTTCATTACAAAAGCATTGCTATCCTTTACATTAAGTGCCAAAAGGCTAAAGGTCTAAAAAAACTAAACAACACAAGCAAATTACATCTTAAAAGTAAAAGACCTTAAGGTTGGCCGTATTCCATGGTCTGGGGACAGCCTTGCCATCTATATCTTCCAGATGGTACGCCCCTTTACCAGCAAGACCAATCACCTTTTATGGTCCTTCCCAATTTGCACCGAGCTTTCCTTCGCCAGGGACCACTGTGTTGCCAAGCACCTTTCTTAATACCCAGTCCCCAATCTTGAACATCCTGGGGTGCACAGCCTTGTTGTACTTTCTGGAGAGTTCTTGTTGATAAGCCACTATGTGGATCAATGCTCGCTCCCTCCTTTCTTCAGCAAGGTCCAACTCCAATGCCACCGCTTCATTATTCAGATTTGGCTGGAAACTTTCAGAGTGGATGGTTGGCATGCCAATTTCCAATGGGATGACGGCCTCCATGCCATAGGCCAAAGCAAATGGTGTTTCCCCGGTTGACCGCCTTGGCGTAGTGCGGTATTCCCAGAGCACATTAGGGAGTTCTTCAGCCCACTTGCCCTTAGCCTTCTTAAGCCGCTTCTTCAGCCCATCCAGGATGGTCTTGTTTGAAGCCTCTGCTTGACCATTTGACTGAGGATAGGCTAGCGTCGAATTGTAGAACTCGATCTTCAACTCTTCGCAAAATCCGCGAAAGAGTTTACCATCAAATTGAGTGCCATTATCCGAGATGAGGGCCTTGGGTATACCGAAACGGGTGATCACGTTTTGCCATACAAACTTCTTCACGTCCTTTTCCCTTATGGTCGCTAGTGGCTCGGCCTCAACCCACTTGGTGAAATAGTCGGTGGCGGCGATGAAGAACTTACGGTTGCCCGGTGCAACTGGGAGTGGCCCAACAATATCTAACCCCCAAAGCACGAACGGCCAAGGACTTGTGAGAGGGAGCAAATCTCTAGCCGGCTGGTGGATCTGGTGGGTGAACTTCTGGCACTTCTCGCACCTGCGAACATATTTTTGCGCATCTGTCTGCATGCGCGGCCACCAATAACCATGAGAAATTACTTGGTAAGCCAAGGATCTGCCCCCAATATGGCTGCCACAGATGCCCTCATGTATCTTATAGAGGAAAGCCTCCACCTTGGTGGGGTGGACACATTTCAAATACGGCCTGGTGAAAGATTTCTTGTACAAGGCCCCGGACGGGGAGAGCCAAAACCACTCTGACTTTGCCCGGATCTTGTGTGCCGCCCTCTTTTCTTCTGGTAGAATTCTATCTTTTAGGAAGGCGATGATAGGATCCATCCAAGAAGGGCCCAAGTTAGTGCAAAGTACCTCGGCTGATTCTGGTTCCTCAATGCTTGGCCAGGGTAAAAATTCTATCATCAAGGGGTTAGGAAAAGCTGTCTGAGCAAAAGCAAGCCCGGCCAATTCATCAGCCGCGCTGTTTTCCTCGCGGTCGATTTGTTCCAACCTTATTGCAGCGAACTTCTTGATCTCTGCGCGTACCAGCGCCTGATACTTGGCCATTCTTTCGTCCTTTGCCTCATACTCCCTTGAGACCTGATTGACCACCAACTTGGAATCACTAAATACCATAAGGGCTGTGGCCAAGGTTCTGAAAAGCGGTTGCGGTCGCCGTAACGGTAGCGGTTGCGGTTGCGGGGTGTAAAGGCCGCAGCGTAACGGTTGCGGTTACCGGAATTGTGAATTTTTTTATTTTTCGCACAGTTTGTAAAAAATTTACCAATACGCATATTTTTTTTTTATAATCATATTTATTGGGTTTTAAAATAAATTTTGATAAATTTTTCATAATTTTTAAGTATGATCCAATATATTTCATATTTTTAAATCACTAGAAAATGATTTTTTTTACATTTTATTTCAATAATTAATGACTTTATATGTTATAAATCCATATTACACTTGTGGAAAAAATTTCTTTTATTGGACTTAGATGTATAAAATTATTTTTAATTATTATACTTGTAGAAGCATATGTACATTTTAACTCAAATAGTTATAAAAAAGTATACATCCATAATGGAAGAACTTGACAAAGTACATAACATCATAGCATAAATCACAAATAACAGATAGTACATTTTACACAATGTTACTACTAAAATTACATAATGTCACCACCAAAATGAGTGACGTGGTGCATCTTGAGATTCAGATTGTTGAGCTAGATTGTTGCTGCTACCTTCACCCCCACCAAAATGAGTGACGTGGTGCATCTTGGGAATCAGATTGTTGAGCTTGATTGTTACTACCTTCTTTCCATCCAGTAGGAAATATATAAGTAAATGTGCTCATCATGTCACCCCTTTCTGTTTCGTGCATTGGGAGAGAAAATGGATACCTTGGCTGAAAATGATCAACATACCCTTCTTGAGTTTGTTGATAATTTGGCAAACCGTATCCTAGAGGACCATGTTGTTGAGGGGGCCAAGGATAATTTTGTTGAGGTGGGTAAGGATAGCTCTGGCTATCAGTGCTATAGGATGGATAAGGGTGATATGGATAACTATGACTACTATCAGATGAATCAAGCTGTTGTTCTCTAGTTCTTATTCTTCTTTCATCCCTACGGGTATCACTACCACGAAACCTCCTAGGTAGTTGGGGTAAAGGTGCAACAGGTTCTCCAATATCATAATGTTCCCCAACATCACATAATCCAAATCCTCCAATAAAATCTTCACTTCCTGCACCAAAACTAGTACCATCACCGCCATCACCACCATTGTCGCCGCCGCCACCACCACCACCGTCATCGTGAGAAGTGCCATCACCATCACCATCATCACCTCCTCCATCAGATGGTGTTAAACCACCACTATTATCACTTTGAGTTGGAGTAAGAGTTGAGCTTTGAGAAGTGCGTCGAGCTTGATATCTATGGGTGCCACCACCACCATTTCCATCACTGCCATCGCCATTGCTGTCGCCGCCACCACCACCATCATCTGAGACCAAATCTAGCCATTCATAATTATCCACACCATCTAGTAAAGGATTTTCCCTTTCTTCTATCCATGGACTTATTGGATCAGCTTCTTCAAATATGTAATCCAAGTTAATAGGATTAAAACTCCTATCAATCTCCTCTTCGCTGCTTCTTTTAACATGTCTCAATTTTAATCTCATGTTATAGGTGATGAAGACTAATCTTTGAATTTTCTTATATTTCAATCTATTCCTTGTCTTCGTATGGATGAGACTAAAAGTACTCCAATTACGTTCACAGTGAGATGATGTGGTGGTTTGACTTAATACTTTCACAGCTATTTTTTGAAGTTCAGGAGCACAACTGCCATGAATAATCCACCACTCAGCTGCACAAAATTACATTACACTAGACATAAGTCAAAATATGATAGAAAATTATTTAAGTATTTATATATTGTAAATTTGTAATTTTGAAAATAAAACCTGAATTTGATTGTTTCCATGCTCTTTGTGCTAAAGGAGTGCCAAAAGTTTCCTGTTTATCTCGAAACAGCAACAACTACAATTTGGACAATCATTACAAGTAACATTTGCAAAAGTAGATTATTACTATTAAAATTTAAATAATTGGTACGTACTTGATTTGTTGCTTTCATTTGAGCATCCATATCAGGCTCCAGTCCGGTAATGATTTTTTTAAGTCCATCCATCACTTCTCTTATCATTTCATTGGATGAGATAACACCATATTGGAATTGAGGATTTAAAAAATATCCTTCAAAAATAAGAAGACAATTAATAATTGTAAATAAATATACATTTTATAATTGAAATCGTAACACTTACCAGCCGCATGCAAATCTTGATGCAATTGAAAAGACCATCGAGTATCAATAATTTTCCAATAGTCGGTGTAGTAGCGACAATCTCTTTTAATTGCCAACTTTTCTCTATCTATAGCTTCATATATGAAACCCATTGTTGGCTTCTCATCCCCATCAACCAACCTCCATACTCTGACTAAGGGCTCATGAACTTTACAAAGTTCTGTTGCTTTCTGCCAAAACTCCTTTCCCAAAATAATTTTTTTCACATTGTAAGGCTGCCCAGTTTTAGCATGAGATCGATACAATGTGCTGAACAAGCTGTCCAATATAAATGTTTCCTTTTTCTCATTAACATTTTACCAACAGCTTTCAATGCAGGTTCATTATCAGTTACCACTTGAACAACGTATTGTTCTCCAATTTCATCAACAACTTTATCTAACAACCCAAAATAATATTCAGCAGTCCTACTACCAATATTAGAGGCATCAATTGATTTGTGAAATATAGTACCTCTATTGCAGTACACTAAGAAGTTGATGATGTGTTGCCAAGTTAGACTGCTCCAACCATCACACGTGATAGATACACCTCTCTCTTCCCAAATTCCCTTAAATGATCCTATCCATTCTGTCATTTCATCATACTCCATGCCCAAATATACTTCAGAAACTTCATAAGCACTAAGACCCTTTACTCCTGGCCCTACTTCAGCGGCAACATCAAGCATGGGTTGTGTATACTCTGAATCAACTACATTGAATGGAATACGATTATAGAGTATAAACTTGGACACTACCCGTCCCAATCTCTCTTTTAACTTTTGTAAATTCATTGTAGAGATTTTTCGTTGCTTTGTACTCTTGCTCTTTTGGAGTTTTACATCCATTGCTCTCAACCTTGTTTCAGGAGCATTGGGCTTAATCCAATTACGTCCACTCCCACCAGTTTTACGCACGAATTGTGATCGACGAAAAACATTAGCAATACCTGACCCTTTAGGCAATCTTTGACCACTACCCCCTGCACCAGAACTACCACCTGCATCGTATTGTGATCCATGACCTGCAACACCTCGTCTAAATTGTTACCTTTCCTCCCATTGTTGTTGTGAACGAATACTTGCTTGTCGAGCCCTAGTCATCTCTGGATCAGAGCCAGAGTCATCATCTCGAAGATCTACAAAATCTCCCCCTTCATCCTCATCATAAAGATCATCTCCTCTAATATGTGCTTCCAATTCAGCTTTTCTCTTTTGTTTGTCTGCTTTACTCATTTTCTTATTTTGTAAATGTTTCATCATTTCTTGCCTCACGTCTCTACTAACATTAGGACAAGAATGCACTTGCCCCGTTTGATGTGCTAAATGTTGTTTGAAACGTGTAATCCCACCTTTAATGTGATGTCCACAAAATTTGCAAATAATATGATGCCTAGTGCCTTCAACTTGAGTTCCAAATTTCCAACCAATATCATCACTTGGGGGTTCATCATTGGCACTCTTTTGTCGTGACATTTTTGAATTTGAATTCTGCATTACAAAAAATATAAATAAAAAAATTCAACCACTATTTATTGTCACAATACATTATAATAACAAATTTCGTCATTAAAAAAAAAATTTGTTGTCACAACACATTACAATAACAAAATAAAAAATATTTATAATTAAATGTTAAATGAAATGATTATAAAAAAAATTAACATGACTCATTGGTAATTAAGGGTGCTAATCTCGTGCATTTATTAAAAGTGTAAAATTTGTATATATATATATTAATATGACTCATTGTCAACTGTGACTTGAAAGCAACATGTGACCTTTACTTTTATTCTGCATAACTTAAATGAAATGAAAAATATTTTTGTTAAGAGTGTGTTTTTTGTTAAGAATTTTAAAATTATTCTACGCATAGATTTTTTTTAAAAAAATGTACAATTATTTGTAAAATACACAAATGAACCTTTTCCATTCTGTTAAAAATAAAAAATTTGTTTGTTCCTAAAGGAACAATTAAAATCTCATAGAGAATTTTTTTAAAAATAAAAGAATTATGAAGAAATTTATATATATATATATATATATTCTTTTGGGGAAATTACCCATAGGTCCCATGGGAAACATGTGATCTCCATTTAATCCCATAACTTTTTCACTACACCCAAAAGTCCTTTCCTCTCTCTCTCTGCTTTTTGCTTCCCTTCCTCTCTCGTTTTTTTTTCTACATTTTTCTGTCACCGTGTTTGTCATGGAAGAGGACCACCGGTGATCATATCTTTCTCCATTGATCGGGGTTCATTGATAACCACCAGCATTGAAATCAACTCCGACGACGAAGATGATATATTTTCCGACGAAGAAGATGAATGGATCTACTTAGATCTGATATAGATCTACTTAGATCTACATTAGATCTGAGTAGATCTACACAGATTTGGTTAGACATCCGTCTTTCCCCTTCGATCTCTTTTTTTTTTTTTTCTTTCTCTCTCTGATATACACTTCTGTTTTTCTGTTCTAATGGAGAAAATTTTCGAATTCTGAACAAGCAGTTTTTGAGTTTTAGTTACAGGCGGTGAAAACTGTAAAATTTTACAGTTTCAAATTTTTTTTTTGGTGCTGGAATGAATCATGGTTTAAAACTGTAAAATTTTACAGTTTTATAACATTCTTTAGAACTGTAAAATTTTACAGTTTCATAACATGTTTTTTAATTTTTTTTTTCCCGGCAATATTCTAGACATTCCGGTGAGTCTCCGGCGACCGTTAAACGGAAGTCCGACGGTAGTAAGATGTGAACAGTGTCTATAAATTAAAAAAAAAAAAGGATTTTTTGGTAACAATTAAAAATGTGTTGGACTAATTGGTGCAAGTATTTTGTTTTGGGATTAGTTGGGTTTTGAACTTGTTACATAGGACTTATCAGTAAGTTCCCCTATTCTTTTTAAGGTTTCCTTTTAATCTTAAAACTGGAGGAACTAATTGGACCATACATGTTATTAGCTTACTGTCAGGCTTGGTCCAAATTCAACACAGGACCAAACCATATAAAGGCCCAAAGCAACTAGGGCCAAACAAGCCCAAGTAAGCCTATTGGAACTTGAATTCCTTACATTTACTTTTAGCCTAACTACTGGGTGTGTTGTTTTCGCAATTTATACATTTGGAATTTACATGCTAATATAATCATATAAAAATTAAAAAATAAATTATAAATTATAAATAATTTTTTTTGAGGTATTGTTTTTTTTTCTTTTAAAAAGATATTTAAAAAAAAAATAGTGACTTTAACATTGTTGTCACAACACATTACAGTAACAAAATAAAAAATATTTATAATTAAACATTAAATGAAATGATTACAAAAAAAATGCAACCACTATTTATACATTTGGAATTTACATACTAATATAATCATATAAAAGTTAAAAAATAAATTATAAATAATTTTTTTTGAGGTATTGTTTTTTTTTTCTTTTAAAAAGATATTTAAAAAAAAAAATAGTGACTTCAACATTGTTGTCACAACACATTACAATAACAAAATAAAAAATATTTATAATTAAATATTAAATGAAATAATTATAAAAAAAATGCAACCACTATTTATACATTTGGAGTTTACATGTTAATATAATCATATAAAAATTAAAAAATAAATTATAAATTATAAATAATTTTTTTTGAGGTATTGATTTTTTTAAAAAAAGATATTTAAAAAAAAATTAGTGACTTCAACATTGTTGTCACAACACATTACAATAACAAAATAAAAAATATTTATAATTAAATATTAAATGAAATGATTATAAAAAAAAATGTAACTGCTCTTTATACATTTGGAGTTTACATGGTAATGTGATCATATAAAAATTAAAAAATAAATTATGAAGAAAAAAATTCATACATAGTTGGTTTTGGGGCTTCAATCACTTGAGTATTTGTTATCTTTTTGAATAACCTGCAAGAAAAAAAATCAATAAAAATTGACATATATAAAATGTATTCATATAATTAAATGTGTTATGATTTTTAGATATTATAAAAAAAAAAATCAATCACTAATTAATATATATAAAATACTATAAATAAGTGTATAGCTCTATATATATATTTAAATTAAAATTATTAAATATATCACATAAATTTTATAGATTTTATAAAATTTAAAATCTGAAATCATTGTTTAAAAAAAATAAAAATAAAATAAAATAAAATAATCTTGGCCAGTTGGAGACCACAAGGAAACAAATGCTTATCTGTGAAGTCAACAATTTGATAAAGAAAGGGGCAGTGCTTATCTTCCCCACGAAGCTAGAGAGAGGCTATTGAGCAAATAAAATTTGATAAAGAAAGGCAAGATCAAACTCTGGACTTACTATTGTTCAGCACAAAGGCAAGATCAAGCTAACAAAGGCAAGATCAGCACAAAGGCAACAAAGGCAAGATCAAGCTAGCAGAGAGGTTCATCTATTCCATCTCCCTCTTCCCTCTTCTCTCATCTCTTTCTCTATTTCTCACTCATCCGCATTTCAGATCTGAAAATTTGTGGAATCTCACTTCAATTGAAAATGGTTCATGGGCTGTAAAGGCAAAAGACGAAGCTAAAGGTATGTACATCTATTTCTTTTGTTTTTTCTTTTGAAAATTTGTGGATGTGTATCGGGCATCAATCTTCAGCCTTTTCAGCTTTTTCTTTTGTTTTTTTTTTAAAAGAATCAGCTAAAGATGCCCTGTAACGGGCCGTTACGGCCGTTACATCACCGTTATGACCGCTACGACGGCCGTAACGGTTGATACACCTGTGAATTTCAATCACACCGCAAAATCGGGGGTAATATGTAGTGCCTACCACCGAAACCGTTACGTAACGGCCGAAACCGTTACGTAACACCGCATTTTTAAACCTTGGCTGTGGCTTTCATTCTCAGCGCGCTTCTTAGTCCGGCAAGGAGAGCTTCATACTCAGCCTCGTTGTTGGATGCTGGGAAGCCGAGTGTAATTGCCTGCTCGATGATCAGCTCGTCCGGCGAGTTCAGCACGATGCCCAGCCCGGCCCCATGTCTGTTGGACGGCCCATCAACGAAGAACTTCCACATCTCGCCAATAAACAGCTTCCAGCAATCAGAGGGGTTCTGGGAGCTTCTCATTTCCAAGTCTCTGATCGGTTCATTCTGGTCCCTTTCCTTGTCTTGGTTGGGTTCATCATCGTCGGACTTTGTTAGTCCGGTCGTGCTCGCCCCTTTTCCTACTTGCGAACCAACATTCGTTTCTGTTGCCAGAACCACGGGTTGTGCTAAATCCGCACCAACCAAATCAACAGGGCATACTGGATGCATCCCAGGGGCAAATTCCGTCACAAAGTTGGCAAGTGCTTGAGCCTTGATTGCGGTGCGCGGTCGGAACTTGATGTCATATTGTCCTAATTCCATGGCCCATTTCAAAATTCTCCCAGTGAAGTCTGCCTTTTCAAAAAGCACTTTAAGCGGGAACTCGGTTAACACAACTATTGTATGGGCATGAAAATAGTGTGCCAGCTTTCTTGACGCCATCATTAGGGCCAGCGCCAATTTTTCCAAGGGAAGATATCTCGTTTTGGCTGGGAGAAGAGTCTTGCTTACATAGAAGATCGGTAGGTACTGGATGCCTTCAGCGCGCACCAATACCGCGCTAACTGCGTATTGAGAGATAGCCAAGTAGAGGTACAACTCTTCGCCCAGCTGAGGTGTGACCAAAATAGGGGCTGAGGAGAGATATGCTTTCAGGTCTGCTAATGCGCGGTCGCACTCGTCATCCCAGAAGAACTTGGACTTCAGAGTTTTAAAGAAGGGCTTGCAACGGATCAGAAGACCGGCTGATAAATCTGTTCAACGCGGCTGCCATCCCGGCAAGATGTTGCACATCCTTCGTGGAGTTGGGACGCTCCAGGTCTTGTATAGCCTTGATTTGTGATGGGTCGGCCTCGATTCTCCGGTTCGTAACCAAAAAACCCAAGAACTTCCCAGTGCGAACTCCGAAGGCGCATTTGGAGGCGTTCAGACAAAGCTTGTGGCGCTTTAGGATGGCAAACATTTCTGCTAGGTCGGCGAGGTGTTGGGACTTCTCCCTACTCTTCACCACCATGTCGTCGATATAGGCCTCCATTGTTCGGCCCAGAAGAGGAGCGAACATCTTCGTTACCATCCTCTGAAAAGTCGCCCCGGCGTTCTTTAGTCCAAACGGTATGACTTTGTAGCAATATAAGCCTCTGGGGGTTGTGAACGACGTGATCTCTCTATCCGATTTATACATGGCTATCTGGTGGTAGCCGCGATATGCGTCCAGGAAGCTAAACCTCTGATGGCCAGCGGTTAAGTCCACCAGCTGGTCAATTCGTGGGAGGGGAAAGCTATCCTTGGGGCAAGCTCGATTGACAGTCTTGTAGTCAACGCAGACTCGCCACTTGCCGTTCTTCTTCGGAACAACCACCGTGTTAGATATCCACCGAGGGTATTGCACCTCCTCTATGGCCCCAGCTTCCAACAAATTCTTTACTTCTTCTGCAACCGCTTCAGCATGGTGCAAGGCTGAGCGGCGTGTCCTTTGAATGACTGGTCGTGCATTGGGGAAGACATTCAACTGATGACAAATGAAGCTAGGGTCGATGTCGGGCATGTCGTAAGGCGTCCAGGCAAAGGCCTCCAAATTAGAAACCAAGAAGTTGACATAATCCATCCGCTCGGCGCTAGACAAGGATGATCCCAAGAGGAAGAATTTAGTTAGATCGTTCTCGTCAATGCGCACTTCCACCAAATTTTCGACCGATTTTTCCTCGGCCTTTCTCCCTACGTCTTCAAGGACCTCTTTACCCTCAGGCCCCTCAATCATTTGGACGAACCCTTTGGCCGCTCGGCTGCCATTTACTGCAACGAAGCATTGTTTTGCCATCACCTGGTCCCCCCAAACTTCCTCTGTTTGTCCGCTTGGTGCCGGAAAGCGCATGACTTGGTGGAAGGTCGAAGCAACTGCTTGCATGGCGTGCAGCCAACCCCTGCCTAAGATCAGGTTGTAAGTCGATGGAACTTTGAGCACCTAGAACTCTACTTGCTTTACGACCGATCCTGCTTTGACCGGCAAAATAATCTTTCCGATTGGCCATTCTGGCTGTGAGTTGAAGCCGACCAAAGGGGACGTTGCGGGGGCCAAGTCCTTATCTTCCAACTTCATTTGTTTAAACGCGTCATAATACATAATTTCTACCGAACTCCCCTGGTCGATCAAGATTCTCTTGATGTCAAAGTCTTTGACGCGAAGAGTGACTACTAAAGCATCATTGTGCGGCATCTGAACTCTTTCCAAGTCCTTGGTCGAGAATGAAAGGATGTCTCTTTCTTCGGTATTTCCCTTCTTCACAGCGGGCTGAACAGAGAGCACTTCCCTCATGTGCTCGGCCTTCTTGATCATCCCTCTCAGCTCGCAGACCCTGGCCGGTTCAATGATGCCGTAGATAACGTTGATTAGACCTTGCGGGGGCCCTTCTAGGGCAGCCAGGCCGTTTGGCTCGGCTTGGTCCGCTGGGGTGGCCTTGATGCCCCCATCTATGTATTGGTCAAGATGCCCCGCCGCCACCAACTCCTCTAAGTGTTGTTTGAGCGGCAAACAGTCCTCTGTTCGGTGCCCCCGTTCTTCATGAAAGGTGCAGCGATATTTTGAATTGAAGCCCCTCTGCGCGCTCCCCAGCTTGGCCGGCCAACGGATGAAGGGTTCACCTCGAATCTTGCTCAAAATGCGGTAGATGGGGATTTTAAATACCGTGGTGATTCCAGTCCGTGCCTTCAATTTTCTTTTGGCATCCTCCGCTGCATCACGGGGAGTGTCAGCCCGGTCGTTTCGGCGGCCCTTGTTTCTGTCATCACGGTTTGATCCGTGGCGCTGATCTTTTGGCCGGTTGTTTGGGCGGTTATCCTCCTGCCCAACCGAGTGAACTTTCCCCGCCACCCTTCTGTCCGCCGCGACCGGATTAGCCTTCTCGGTCGCAGAGGCGGCATCATCCTCCACGCGAATGTGCTCGTTGATCCGCTGCATCAATGACTCCATGGTTGTGGGTTGACGCATCGTGAGTGAATCTCGCAGCCTATGTCCGACTGGGAGACCCTGTTTGTATTGAGTGATCGCCAGATTGGTGGGGCAGTCGAGGATCTCATTGTACGTTTCCCAGTATTTTGCATTGTATGCCTTCAACGAACACCCAGACTCATTCTTAACGCCCAGGAGATGGTCGACTTCCTTCGACGTTCGTGTGTTGGTTTTGAATCTGGTAACGAAGGCTTCTGATAATTGCTGCCACCCCTCAATACTCCCCTTCAGGAGCCTTTCGAACCATTTAAAACCCAGCTCTCCCAAGCTTGCTGGGAATATGAGGCACATCAAGGCATCATTGCTCCGGTGTCCAGCCATTACTTGCCGGTAATGGCTCACATGCATGTACGGATCCGTCTTGCCGTCGTACAAAGTGAACTTTGGCTGGTGGAATCCGGCGGGGAGTGGCGTACTCTCAATCTCTGGAGACAGCAGCGTGGCTGTAAGTCGCGCCGGCTCTTTGTCCACCAGCGCAGGGGCCATCACTTTGGAGGCTGGCATCGCCACTTCCTCACTACAACGAACTGGAGCGCTTAACCTCTGCAATGTCAGCACTCTCCGAGCCTCCCGACGGCGCGCCCTCTCCTCCAATACATCCCTCAAGTCCCTGGAACGTGTGGAGAAAGAGGATCCCGACGTCAGCGTCGGGCGTGAGGGGCGGTAGGTGCTATCGCGAGAGAGGGTCCTGCCCTCTCTTTGGTCGGAATCTCCAACCCCGTAGTTCCTGGTGATGGAGAGAGAGTGAGTCCTCCCCTGGCGGCGACTGCTACTACGAGGGGACGGGGTGCGCTCACTGAGCTTGCCCTCTCCAGCAACACCCTTCCCTTTAATCTGGCTTTTCAACAGCTCCATCTCCGCCGCCATCTTGCGAATGAGGGCGTCTTGGTCCTTGAGTTTGTGCTCCAAGTGCTGCGTATGGGACTCCCCCCAGCGTCGGCGGCTCTCCGGACTCTGCGAGCGATCAGTACTACTCCCGCGTTTGTCTCGCGCATCTCGCGAAGGAGTCTCTAGGCCCGCCATGGCTGGAATATTCGGAGGACCTTCTCTCAAGCGGACGTACTCGGGTGTGACACCATCGACGACGGACAGTGGGGCTTCGCTGTTGTTGGCCATGGAAATGGTTGAAGAAGCTCTAAGAACAAGGGTTGAGTATCAAAAACTTCCCACAGACGGCGCCAATTGTACGGGGGTGAAATATCCTCTGCTTTCCGTACTCCTTGTGCTCCAAGCTTCTCTTGACGGCGTCTACCTGGCAACACAGAAACGGTGAGCTGCCCGGCGGTGGTATGCCGGATAGACCCTCCGACGATCAAGTCAGTCCACTTCGGGAAGGAGAAGACAGAGAGAGAGTATTTTCTTTCTTTTTTGGGAGAGAAGTTGCATACCTCTAACGTTCGTCTTCCACCATATTTCTAGGCTGGCCATGCAGCCTCAAGATTGCGCGCGCACTACCTCTGTTGTCCTTCCCTGGATAGGTGGCAGTGCTCGCCTCCCACCACCTTACGCGTGTAAAGGCTTAGTCCTTCCACCAGTACACGCAGAACTGTCCAACGGTATTGAGGCGCGCGTGGAGCAGATGTCCTCTCCCTCGCGCCATTGGCCTAGGTGGCACACCTGACCGGAGTACCACGACCGGCCTATTTCTTGCGAAGAACTGTCACCAGAGGCACTCAACCGAGCTATGCCCCACCGGACTGCCCCTTGGCAAAGGGGCAGAGGGGTGATGCTCATGGGCCGGGCTGGTATTGACCGGTTTATCGTGGCATACCGGTCGCGAGGCATGCTAGCCTCCGTCCGTTTTACCTTCATCCGAGGTTATCTGGAATCTGCCCATCTCGGCTAACCGGTCAGAGACGTGCCATCCCTCACTTGTCCATAGTTTAGCCCGAGCTACTCGTAGCCCAGTCTCACCACTTGGCTGTGTGCCCAGCCAAATGTTTGCTAGTCGCAGCTCGGCCAGGCTTAGTTCACGCTCGGTCAGCCGATCTTTTCGACCGAGCAAAACAGACCCACCGGGCGTCTCAGTAGAGGAAATAGCACGGCGCCGTGAGGTCTGTCACAACCCGCCCTATCTTAGCTCGACCATACTAACGGCGCAAATCTCCCCTCTCAATTGCCCCTTAATCCCATCCGAGTCATCGTGATTGGGATTATCTCCGTGACCGAGCCAACGATTAGTGAATTGCATCCTTTCCTGGCCGAGCATGATTGGGGCGATAAAATATTGAGTTTTAAGATTTCTTTCGATTTTGATCAGGCCATGGCTAATAACCCTCTGCAGTAAAAAAAAAAAATCAGAAATAGAAAAAGTTCTTCACAAGTTCCTATTTTGACAAAATAAATATTGATGTACTTTGTTGCAGTAGATACGAGTTTCTCTCTCTCTCTCTCTGATGTGTGTTGCAGTAAACATTAAAGTTGGGTTTGGATCAAAGATTTGAGAAGTCAAAAGTGAATGAAATACAAGCTAAATTTTGTTCCCTTTTGCCTTCTCCTCTTGTCCTTTCCATTTCCAAATGCCCCTCAAATCCTTGATCCAAACACACCCTAACGCTATGTTTGGTTTATGAATTTGGAGAGGAATTTGGAAAGGAAAAGAGAAAAGATAGGTGTAATGTCAATGAAATATAGTTACCTTTTCTCTTTTCTTTTCCAAATCTCTCCCCATGAACCAAACAAAACCTAAGTGTAGACACTGACGGACATGAAAATTCACTTACAAGTTTATAAGGTGGTTTTTGCAGGCCATGGTAGGCAAGAACTTTTGGTGTCTTTTGGGCCCCATGTTGCTCTCTCTTTTGCCGCTGACTCTGTAGTGAAAGATAATTGTTAGACATGGTTGGATGACAAATCCGATATCCTAACATAAAATTTATGAAGAACATATATGTTGTACGTTGGTGACAATGACTCCTCCCAAGATTGATGGAATAAAGAGTGACCACACCATAAATTGGTGTGACTCACTTCACTAAATCTTCTCTCTCTTGCAGTGTTATAAACCTTCCCGCAAGAATATTAAACTATCCGTTAGTTGGTTAATAATTTGAATTCAAACCTTAACAGACACAACTCTGTGAAACATGGCAACTATTATTAGATTATACTTATTGCCAAGAGTCTCCTATTGATATAAAAATAGTGACAACAGGTTGTGAATAAGATATAGAAAAGAACTACAAAGTTAATTATTTTTCTATCTTTCGGATATTCAACATTCTTGCGTGATAAACACCCTCACGAGTATTCCGATCGATTGCCATTGATAGACCATCTTTCAGTGGTATCAGAGCATAGTTACCCACTATCGCAGATGTCGAATTTTAGTCTGGAAGAAAGACAAGTTTCCGAAATCGTTTTGCCAAAAATTCAGAAATTAATTGATCAACAATCTTCGGCATTGGTGAATTCTGTTGTTTATATAATTATCACCAACGTGTCGTATTCCCAGAATACTATCCGAAGAAAATAACTGTTGGTGGCACTGTTGTTCCGAACCTTGCCGAAAGTGAAGTCGAATTGCACCGTTGGAAGAAATTTTACAAAATATTTTTCGGTTCCAATTGGGTCTCCAAATTTGCTTCTTCTTGTTCTTCACAGAATTTTGATCACAACGGTGTAATTCGTTGTGAAAAACGGAAAACATTTGATCCACAAAATTCAACTTACAGTGTTTGGACTCCTACCCCCACCGGAGAAGACGATCTACAGTGCCCAGAAAATGAAGAAGAAGACTCTGTTTTGCAATTTAATAGGGTTGGGTTGAATTCAAAAATTAAAAGAAAAGGCCCAAAAGTTAGGACCACAGCAAGGAAATCAATTCCTTTGGGCTTGAAAATTAAAAAGAATTTTGTTCAGCCCATTTACTCAGGCGCAGCCCACAGCCAAGCGGAGCCCAATCCAGAGACACAGCCAGCACAGCACACGAACCAGCCCAGTGTGCCAACCCAGCCAGCCCAGCTAGCCAACCCGCGTGCCAGCCTAGGTTTGCGCCCAGATCCGCGCGTCGACCCAGCGACCAGCGCCCCGCGCCCGGACCCGCGTCTGTCTGCCTCGCCTGACCCGTGCGTTGACCAGCGGTTCACGCCGGTTCGGTCTCAGCCGGTCCAAACCGGTCCAGCACAGTACCCGGACCGGCAGCAGCCTGGTCCACTTGGTTTTTGGGCTCGTTCTCGCTCATTTCAAGGCCGTTTTCAGTCATTCAAAAGCCAAAATTTTCAAAATTCTTCTAAGAATTTTTCCGTGGATCGTTGTACTAAATTTTCTAAACAAAATTCATGGAGGAGGCTATCTAAGGGTGTTACCAAGGAAAACATCCAAAGGAACATTGTTTAAAAGGCACCATTGTGTTCCTTGGGCTCGTAATTATTATTACAATACTTATAAGCAAAGTATTGTGTTTACTAGGCCTTTGGGTTTTTATCATTCTTCTTACCCAAGGCATCAGTATCGTTCTATTCCTTCATATCATTTTCATCACAAGAGCTGATTCAACAACTACAAGGCTTTTCCTTATTGCTATTGTTTTTTAATTTTGCTTATTTTTATTTTTAGTTTAGTATTGTAATATTCACATTTGAATTTTCATATTCACATTTGAATTTTCATAGTATCACATTTTATTTTTAATATGGCTATTAAAAATACAATGGATTCTTCGAGAATCGAGATGCTAAATGGAAATAATTTCCGAGCATGGAAACGTCACATATCTTATCTTCTTACACATGAGAAAACATTGCATACTTTATCCACTTCTAAACCAGATGATGATTCAAATTGGTTCCAAAATAAATGGATAGAAGATGATGCAATGGCAAAGGCAACTATGTTACATAATATGAAAAATAACATAATTCCGCTCTTTGAAGAACATAAAACTGCAAGACAACTAATGGAAGCACTAGAAAGTAAGTATGGAGTCCGATCAGATACTCAAATTCAATTGCTCTTGGACAAATATAATAATACTCATATGAGTGATAATGATAGTGTTGGTGATCATGTCAATCAAATGGAATTAATTGCTAAAGAATTATCCAATGCTGATCATTCCTTGTCGGACAAGATGCAAGTAACTACTATACTTAATAGTCTTCCATTATCTTGGGATCATGTTATCACATCTTTAACTCATAGCGGACGAGAGATTTCAATGGTCACATTGCCTGTACTCTTAGTTTTGGAAGAAGAAAGAATGAAGTACAGGCGTAAAGAAGGATTGTCTTCTAACTTGTTGATGGCACAATCTTCACCACAACCACAGAATAATACCCACACTCCATTCAACAACAACAACAACAACAACAAAAAAAAAAAAAAAAAAAAAACGACTTTTTTCAAGAAAAAATGGAAGAAGGGATTTCAGAAAGGATGGAAGAAACCACAAGAATGGCAAAAACAACAACATCACAAGCATCAAATTGGCCCATGTTACAAGTGCGGTCAAAAAGGGCATATCAAAGCCAATTGTCCTCAGAAGAATCAGCCAAAGGTGAATAACCCTGTTGCCATGACAGTTTCTGAAGCAATGGTACTTGAACCTTCATCAAATTCATGGTGTATTGATTCTGCTGCAACCAGGCATATTGTGCAAAATAAAGACATGTTCGTAGAATTTACTGAAAAGAAGGTTGGTGAACACAGAATCTACATGGGCAACAACTCTTATAGTGATGTTTTGGGTATCGGCAATTGCCAATTCTCTATTAATGGGACTTCTATTGTGCTTCATGATGTGCTTTATGTATCTAACATTCGCCGAAATTTAATTTCAGTTCCGGTGTTAACTCAAAAAGGTTTTGAGGTTACTTTTAGGTTTCACATAGTATTGATTAAGAAAGGGAGTGTATTAGTGAAAGGTGTAAGAGTGAATGACATGTACTCTCTTCCTATTGATAATAAAGTATGCATTTCTGATTATTTACATGTTCCTACTAGTAATAATTCTTATTTATGGCATTTAAGGTTAGGTCACATTAATAAAAATAAATTGTCTCGAATGTTTAAAAGTGGCTTATTGCCTAAAGTATGTTCTGATGATTTTGATATATGTGAACCATGTATCAAGGGTAAAATGACTAGCAAGCCATTTATTAAACATTGGAAATCATCAAAATTACTTGAAATAATTCATTCAGACATTTGTGGGCCTTTAAGAATTAAAACTCATCGAGGAATTGAATACTTTATTACTTTCACTGATGATTATTCAAGATATGGACATATCTACCTTCTTAAATACAAATCAGAAGCAATTGAAAAGTTTAAGGACTATAAATTAGAGGTCAAAAAACAACTTGGTCGATCCATTAAACACTTGAATAATGATCGAGGTGGCGAATATGAAGCCATGGATTCTTTCTGCAAGGAGCATGGCATCAAACATTTGTTTACAATGCCATATACACCACAACAAAATGGGGTTACAGAAAGACAAAATCGTACTCTCATGGAAATGACAAGGTCTATGATGGCTCATGCTGATCTTCGTATTCATTTTTGGGGAGAAGCCTTGTCCACCGCTACGTACATCTTAAATAGAGTCGAAACAAAGGCCAAACCTCTAACTCCTTATGAATGCTGGCATGGAACTCAACCTAATGTTCACAATCTCAAAGTTTGGGGATGTAAGGCACATGTCCTTATTCCCAAACCTTTAAGGGATAAATTGGGAAGCAAAACTTGGGAATGCAAGTTTATTGGTTATGTCGAAAATGGGAGTGGTTATCGTTTCTATCATCCCAAACGTGGATTAATAGAAAGTAGAGATCCTATTTTTCTTGAATCCACTACTCTTGTTACTCCTATTGAACAAATTAAATTGCTCTCTGAAGCATCTCAGGATTCTTCTCTTCCTTTTTTGTCACACAGCCCACCTATTCTTCTCGAACCATCTACTAGTGGGAGCAAACGCCACTTACATGACGTTGTTTTACCTGTTTCGAATTCTGAGATAAGTGGGAGTAAGAGAGCAAGACGTCCATCTACGGTTTTGAAAGATCATTATGTTTTTCAAGTTGAAGAACTTAATAACTTAGTAGATGATCTTACTAGTTATAATGAAGCAATGAGTAGCAGTGATGCTACACAATGGCTTGAGGCAATGAATGAAGAACTTGACTTGATCAAGAAAAATGATGTTTGGGAATTAATCGATCTTCCGAATGGAAAAAAAGCCATTGGTTGCAAATGGGTTCTTAGAAAAAAATTCAAAGTAGATGGAAGTTTGGAGAAATACAAGGCCAGGTTAGTAGCCAAGGGATTCACTCAACAACCTGGAATAGACTTCGTAGATACGTATTCTCTTGTTGCAAAATTTGCCTCTATAAGGATTCTAATGGCGG
Organism: Camellia sinensis; assembly: GCF_055761805.1. Taxonomy (NCBI): domain Eukaryota; kingdom Viridiplantae; phylum Streptophyta; class Magnoliopsida; order Ericales; family Theaceae; genus Camellia; species Camellia sinensis. Next base: position 8,117,199 of record NC_138971.1, read on the forward strand.
TAGTAGCCATGATGGATTTGGAATTGCATCAATTAGATGTTAAAACTGCTTTTCTCAATGGAGAATTAAAAGAAGAAATTTATATTATGCAACCTGATGGTTTCCATAACCAAGGTAACGAGGCTAAAGTCTACAAGTTGAAGAAATCTCTACATGGACTTAAACAATCTTCAAGACAATGGTACTTGAAATTCCACCAAGCCATTTTAGAAATGGGCTACGTTGTAAGTCCATTAGATCACTGTGTTTATATCTGGAAAAATGTTGTCAAGTTAGCAATATTGTCTTTATACGTGGATGACATATTGTTAGCAGGAAACTGTCCAGATATAATTATAAAAACCAAAATTTTCTTAACATCTAGATTTGAAATGAAAGACATGGGTCTTGCAACCTATGTTCTAGGAATTAGAATTTCAAGAGATAGAAATTCAAAATTATTATATCTAGATCAAGAGAAATATCTAGACAAAGTGCTCAAAAGATTTAATATGGATAACTGTAATTCTTTAAGTACGCATGTTTGCAAGGGACAAAGTCTTAGTAAAAGTATGAGTCCTCAAACTAAGTCTGACATTGAGAAAATGAGAAATGTTCCGTATGCTCATGCAGTAGGCAGCCTAATGTATGCCATGACAAGCACTAGACCTGACATCTATCATGCAGTCGGATTGGTAAGTCGGTTTCAATCTAATCCAAGTAAGGAACATTGGCAAGCAGTCAAAAGAATATTCAGGTATTTAAAAGGCACTAAAAACTTTAAGTTATGTTTTGGTTTGTGTGATCTAGACATAAAAGGATACACTGACGCGGATTTTGCAGGAGATGTAGATGATAGAAAATCTACTAGTGGTCATGTGTTCTTGTTTGGTGGAACAGCAGTTTCTTGGTTAAGTAAGAAATAGAGTAGTGTTGCAAAATAAACTATGGAAGCTGAATACATAGCTTGCAGCACAGTCGTTAGTAATGCGGTCTAGATAAAACGATTTGTTGACAGTTTACAATTAGGTATACTTGCCAGACCGGTCAGTATGTTTTGTGACAATCAGTCTGCCATCTCATTAATAAAAAGTGGAGCAAATAGCTCTAAGGGAAAACATATTGATGTTAGTTACCACTATATTCAGGACATAGTGGAGAGAGGTGAAATAAAAGTCAACTATATACCCTCAGAAGAGATGGTGGCTGACCCTATAACCAAAGGGTTGTCTCTGGAAAAATTCAGAGAACATATAGCTAATATGGGATTGAAAAATACCTAGTTAGGTGGTTTAGCTACTTATATAAGAGCATAGTCGGATGACTCTGGGGACGCCTAGAGAACCGATATTTTTGCGACTCTATCTTGCATGGAAACATGTGTTTGGTCAGGTAACAAAATAGAGGAACTGGCAAGGTACGGATATCATAAGTTAGCATGAAATGTAAAGTCCATAATATGCAACGTGCTAACTAGATGATATTGTCTGCTTGATCAACAAAAAGTCATTGATAAGGTGTGTTAAGGAAAACCTTCAGGAATGGGTTAAAGGAAGTACTTACCAATAATTTCAGTGCAGGTCGACACATGAAAAATGTGTACGGCTGAAGTCATCAATGGTGATTGCGTATGGACTATGAACTCATTACGGAAAATTGATGCCGTTCACTTGTTATATAGTGAATTGAAGTCATCTGGAATGTGTTATCAGTGGGAGAACACATTCGTACTGGTGCGGTCAGATTGGTGACAAAAACGTGCGCACGTATGGCCAAGTCACAATCAGACGTCGATCTATGAGGTAATTTCATAGATGAAAGTTGGCATGAGGCAAAATTTTGGTACCAAGGTTAAAAATGCTCAACTCAGGTTTATCGTCTTATTATGGTGTGTTCAAGTGGGAGATGATGGAATAAAGAGTGACCACACCATAAATTGGTGTGACTCACTTCACTGAATCTTTTCTCTCTTGCAGTGTTATAAACCTTCCCGCAAGAATATTGAACTATCCGTTAGTTGGTTAATAATTTGAATTCAAACCTTAACAGACACAACTCTGTGAAACATGGCAACTGTTATTAGATTATACCTATTGCCAAGAGTCTCTTATTGATATATAAATAGTGACAACAGGTTGTAAATAAGATATAGAAAAGAACTACAAAGTTAACTATTTTTCTATCTTTCGGATATTTAGCATTCTTACGTGATAAACACCCTCACGGGTATTTCGATCGATTGTCATTGATAGATCATCTTTCAAAGATAACCACAAATAGTGGCAGTGGAAAACCATCATACAATATGACCAGTTACTCCAAAAGCTTAAGCTCAATGTTTCTCTCTCCATTTGCAACCCCCTCTCGCATTTGGAGAGATGAACTACCACACAAATTGAAGTAAACCGGGTGCACAAACACACATGGAAAGAAGTGCACACTAACAAGATTAATGATGAACAAACACAACCAAACAATGAAAGTGTGACTTCCTAGAACCGAATTTTTCAAACACTCACATCAAAGAACCCATGGTACTCAAATCACCATATTTTTGAAAGCTATCACTTGATTGCATATGAAGAAAAGACGCAGACTAACAAGACCCATTAATTTTCTCAACAAGAAATTATCACAGCAGCATGGAAACATACCCGAAGAGGAAGCTTGGGGTTCTTCAACAGCTTGGACAAGTCCTTAGCCCCAAGAATATGTGAGCTTGTGGGGAAAAGATTGCAGCAACAAGAGGATGACCAACCCATTTCCGTTATAGCTCTTTCTTGCAGCTAAGGAAGTATCACTGCATAACCAATGAGATTTAGGACCTCAATTCCTCACATCAAACTTTTTTTCTTGTGTTTGGATCTTGAATTGTTAACGAAGTATAAGTTATTAATTTTTTTTTCCCCCACTTTCTCTTCCCTTTCATTTATCTCCATAAATTCCTTGACAAATTCAAATCCAAGATCCAAACAAAGCACAAAAAGATAAATAAAAGCCCTTTTTTTTTTTCTTCCCTGCTGGGCATTTCAACAAACTCTTGGCCTGCTTCAATGAAAAGGCGTGTAAATAAGCAGATAGATACGTGCATATCTACAAACCTGAGGCAACTACTTGATTTTCTCTTTCTTGAAGTTTTCTTGAAGTTGAGGATAGTTTGCGACTGTTCTTTTACTATTTTTTTTCAGGCCAATGTTTGGTTTTTGTTAAAATCATAATATATATATATATATATATATTTTGCTATTTAAAAAAAAAAAAAAACGAAAGTGAAGTATCATAAATCTCAAAATGTGATCTTGTGAAATGTTTAGTTCTCATTTATTTTTTTTATGAATCCAAAAGTCAGTGAAAATTACACAAAAGAATAGTTATTTACACGTTTGGATTTAATTTTTGAGGAATAAAAATGAGTTTATCCAAATGTGAAATTACACATTTGGGCAATCCACGCTACAGAGATTTTTTTATTTTCTCTCATTTTGGAACAAATCTTACATTATGAATAAGAACGTAACCTATGAAGCACAGGTACGGGTACGAGTACTGGTACTGGTACGATACGGGTACGTCAATACTGTAAAATTCAAAAAAAATAAGGTACGGGTACGGCTTGGTACGCTTGTAAGAAAATATTTATTTTTAATTTAAAGTAATACAAAAATTAATTAAATGGTTTAATTTGTTAAGGTCCAATCCAACCTATAATTAACATTTAATGCCAAAAGGAAAAGTATAAATTAAAATTAAATATCAATATATTAAATAACTTACAAACTATAGTTTAATTTTAAAATCATGCTAAGCATAAAACAAAACCTAAAAAAGAAATCTAGTAAAATGAGTTTTATCTCTGTAGTAGAAGGAAAATATTGTTTCAATTGAGGTACGGTACGGCTTGGATATATACTAGGTACGTCTGGGTGCGTCAAAAATTAAGAAGAAAAAACTTGAGTATGTGTTTCGTGTACCCGGTACGTATGCAGAAGTGCCATACGAGGTACGGTACGCCGGTAAGTACTTGGTACGGGTACGGCATGTTTTTCGAAGTACCCATGCTTCATAGAACGTAACACTCTAATAACGTAACGTTCCAATGTAACACACTAAAAAATTCCTTAGTGTACTTTTTCCAAACGTAACAACGTAACACTTCAAATTTTTCCCAAGCATAAGACTCCAATGTAACACAAAAAAAATCCCTTCATGTACTTTTCTCAAACATAATACTCCAATCAATGTAATCTCAAATGTAACACTCTAATGCAACATACATAAAAACACTAAAAGATTACTTAGTGTACTGTTTCTAAACGTAACACTCACAGTTTTACTAAGGAATTTTGTACTTCTTTTAGAATGGTTTGAAGAATTCCAAATCCCTTTTTTGGGTGTGTTATATTAGAGTATTATGTTTGGAAATATACACTAATTTTTTTTATTTTATGTTTTACGTTGAAGTGTTACACAGTATAATAATTTTTTTTTAAAGTGTTACGTTTGAAAAAAGTATAATAAGGAGTTTTTTTAGAGTGTTATGTTTGAATATTACATTGGAGTATTACAGATTGAAATTATACATTTGTTCAAAACTTAGTAAGGAGTTCTTGTACTTCTTTTGAAATATTTAAAAAATTCCATATCCTTTTGAAATGTTTGAAGAATCTCATATTTCAAGTTATTCTAAATAAAAAAAATTGTTATATAAAAATTTATCTAAAATTTAATTCTCATAAATTATTTATCTTTTTGTCTTTTTTTTGGTCCCATGACATAAGACCATTTTCAAGCCTAACGGTAAAGAAAGGAAATTTTACCTATAATTTGGAGTGCAGGAAAGACATTCTGGGAGAAAAAAATGTAACAAGATTCAGGAGGAAAAAATGTACCAAGATTCAGGAGGTTTTTCCCAAAATAGGCCTACCTACTAAGTTATTTTCCAAACAGCCTAGTTTGGCCGAAATTTCCAGAATAAGCTGAAGCGTGTTTACAAAACACGCTTTCAGCATGTTTCTGGCCAGGCGCACAAAATGAATAAAATCATAAAAGCGTGGTTACAAAACACGTTTTTAATTAAGAAAACACTGTTCCTATTAGTATTTTCATCTTTAAGTGAAAGTGCGATTCAAAAACACGCTTTTAAGAAAAAACGTGATTTGTAACCACGCTTTTAAAGAAAATTTACTTTTAAAAGAAAGTGTGGTTCGTAACCACGCTTTTAAAAGCCATATAAAATGGCCCATCCCCCCCCTAATTTGCAACCACGCTTTTTAAACACTTCGTTTTTGCCCCCCAAAGCCCGAACTAGTTCTCCATCTGCTCTCTCTCTTTCTCTCTTCGTGGGTTCTCTGTTCTCTCTTTCTTTCTATGGGTCGCTGTCTGCTCTCTCTCTCGCTAGTATGTGAACTGTCTCTCTCTCTCTCTCTCTCTCAGTTTGAATTTTATTTGTGTTGATTTTGTTTGTGAAAATGTGAATGTGGGTACATAACAATATGGGGCTTTGTGAATTCAAATTGAGGAAGTTTGGAAGATAGAATAGTTTGAATATAGTTTAGAAGATAGAATAGTTTTGTGTATTCAAATTGTTTTGTGAATTCAAATTGATACCAATGTAGGTAGAATAGGGTTTGTGAATTAAAATTGTGGTTTTGAATTCACAGATTGAACCCTAGCCTTAGCCCTAACCCAATTCTAGGGTTTCAAATTAAACCCTAGCCCTAACCCAAAGTTTGTAATGCAAATTGAACCCTAACCCTAACCTAATTCTAGGATTTTCATTTGAATTCACAAATTAGGGCTAGGGTTTTTTTATTTTTTATTTTTTTTCTTTTTTATGATTGTCAGACAAATGTTCACAAAAATAATAAAAAATAAAAAATTTAGTCCTCGATCTGTATTGAAGAGTATTGTTCGAAGACATAGAGTGCATTACGAGTTTTATTATAATAATCTAAACCATTTGTTTTTATTTTAAATTTTCCATTATTTAATGTTTTTAGAGTACTAGTCTACATTATTCATGTTAGAATACTTGTCCAATTATCTCTTACAAAAGAGAGAAATTTTTTTTAATTAAATTGTAAATTAAATCATTGGTCTCTGTAATTTAAGTGAAGTGTCATTTCAGTTATCGTAATTTTAATTTAAACATTTTGTGATTTTTAGCCCAACTCAAAAACCAAACGACCCTGCATAATCTAATTCATAAATTGTTTTTACTTTTATGATATTATAATTATTTTATGCTGATACTATTTCTTTGCAATTCTCCATATTTTTATAGGTACCATTGTCACTGTTAATTACCCTATATATATATATATATATATTTGAAAAACACAAAAATTAAAAAAATAATAAATAAAATTGTTTACTGTTTCCTTCTCTTTGTTGGTTGGTATATTAATTGTTTGATTGCTAAATTAAAATTTCTCTCAGAACAACCAAATTAGATTATGTCTTCATTTTTTATTGTCTTCCTATTTTAAATGGAAAAATTACTCATAAATCCTATATTAAGAAATGTTACTCTATCTAGTCTTGAGTGTTTTTTCTTAAACCATTTAGTCATTTTCAACATTACCATTATGAGAGGATAATTTTTGGTGAAAATTGGGCCGAGCTATGAGATGGACTTTATGGCCCAAAGTACGAAGGACTGGGTAAAAAGGGCCGAGAAGTTACTCCGGCCAAGAGAGATAAAGTTACTCCGGCCAAGAGAGATAAAGTTACTTCGGCTCAAGAATTATAAAGCTACTTCGGTCCGAAAGTAACTTGGAGTTATGCCGGTCTTGGGGTTATACCGGTCGCAAATCATTGGCTCAGTCTAAACCGTACCATGAGTTCTACATGAAAAGCCGAGATAGGAAAGAGTAAACGGAAGAACCGAACTAAGGATAGTTCGGCCTACTCTGTGGCTCAGCATAGCCAGGTTTATCTCAGTCGTATGGTAGTTCGACCATGGTGAAAACCATCCCACTTGGTTTAAGCAGTGGGGGGGGTGTAAAAGGATAAGCATTATCCTATAGGAGTATGAATCCTAGGAGGACTCTGCATGGAGAAATAAGAGTCCTACTAGGATTGTGCCACTCGAAACCTATAAAAGCTCACAAACATCACCTTGGAGGAGGTAACACAACACACAATTTTGCTTTCTGAATACATTGAGCTTTGTCTATTTGTCAAGTTTGCTGACTTAGGCATCGGAGAGGTTTCCGGCGCACACCCACTGGCTAGCTCACGTTTGTGTTTTCAGGTGACAAAGCAACGTCGTACGGAGGAGCGCGGACTTAGTCAACAGGATTATACGAGGAGAATTATTTCTTTCCCGTACAATTGGCGCCGTCTGTGGGAATAACAGATAGAACAAAACCTCTTGATTAAAGCTTCTCCCCTTTACATTCAATGGCACACATTGAAGAATTGTCGCAGTCCGCCGTCGACGGACTAACTCCAGATAGGGGCGCAAGGCGTGAAGGATTGCCTTCTGTCCCTCCCATGGCGGACTTGGAGCCCCAACGACATAACTCCAGAAGGGATTCTAGGGGAAGGCGAAATAACAGCCCCCATCGCTCTCGTTCACAAAGTCCTGACAGGCAAAGACGGAGGATTGACCCTCAAGCACTGGAAGACCGCGTGAAAGAGCAAGATGAATTGATAAGAAAGATGGCGGCGGACATGGAGGCCTTGAAACGCCAGATGAAGAAAAAAGAAGTGGCGACAGGAGAGGGGCGCAAAAATAAGACGCCCCCTCGCCACTCAGAAAATCGTAGTAGGAATACTACACCCTTACAAGGAGAGAGTAGAAGCCTCAGGACAAGCGATACTCAATCATGGTCTTCCAGAACTCGTCACTCCAGGTCTGAGAGGACGAAGTCTGAAAGATCATACACTGAAGGAAGCACATACTAGCCCTCTCATTCGCATCAAACTAGATCTAGACAGACGGAATTACCCAGATCATCCGACTTACGAACCGTTCTCGAAGAGAAAGCACGATGCAAGGAGGATACCAGGGCACGGGATCCGCACAGAGTTTCTGCCTTACAGCGGTTGGCTCCTCGGACGCATGGAAGCGTCGAGGTTGGAATGCCAATACCGCGCCCAGCCTACGAACCAACGGACAAAGCATTGGCAAGACTACAGACTTCGCCGTTTGTTCCAGCGATCAAAAACGCGCCCCTACCATCAGGCTTCCTTTAGCCGAAATTCACTACATATGAAGGGAAGACGGACCCGTACTCACACTTGAGCCACTTTCGCCAAGTCATGGCCGTTTACAGGCGAAACGAGGCCTTAATGTGCATACTCTTCCCATCAAGTCTTGGCGACCTAGGCTTGACTTGGTTCAAGAAACTTCCAGAAGGCAGCATAGCCTCTTGGGCACAGTTGGCAGAAGCCTTCGTGACAAGGTTCCGCACAAACACTAAAACCCCGGTGGAGATCGACCAGCTACTCTCCATCGACATGGGCGATAAAGAGACCCTAAGATCCTACAACAGTCGTTACTGGGAGACATTCAATCAGATTGGGGACTGCCCCACCAATCTCGCCATTGCACAGTATAAAAGAGGCCTTCCAGTTGGGAACAGACTGAGGGACTCGATCACCATGAAGCCACCCCTCACTATGGAAGCCCTGATGGAAAGAGTGCATCAGCACATCAGGGTAGAAGAGGATGGCGCACATGCCAAAGCAAAATCTAGTGCGACCGCAGTACCAGAAAAGAAGACCTCAGCGAAGGTCAACACAGTAGATCGTCAGAACAGAAACGGGCGTGGCAGACGAGAAAACGGAGAAGACCCGAATAAAAGATGGATGAGAATCCGCACTGCCATAACCACATTGTTCAATAAACCAATATATCGGATTTTGAGCGAAATAAGAGATGAGCCTTTCGTCAAGTGGCCAGCCAAGCTAGGAGAAGCCCAGAAGGACTATGACGAAAGATCACGGTGCACCTTCCACAAAGAAAAGGGACACCGCACGGAGAATTGCACACCATTAAGACAACACTTGGAGGAGTTGGTGGCGGCAGGTCACTTGGACAAATACATTGAAGGAGGAACGCAACCAGCCCCCCAGGACCATAATAACCACCCTAACGGAATGCCAATTGATGCCCCGCCACAAGGCATTATCAATGTGATACATGGAGTTTTTGAACCCGAGCGTGTATGCGAGCTCAGGGGATCAATCAAAAAGGCTGAGCACTTTAGAGAGGTGTTAAGTGCCCAACCTGCCACCAAGAAGGGGAAGACAGAGGCAACACACATCATGTCTTTTTCAGACAAAGACTTAGAACGGATATATTGCCCTCACAATGATGCCCTGGTCGTCACTCTCCGAGTCAAGGATTTTGATGTCAAGCGGATTCTGATTGACCAGGGTAGTTCATGTGAGATCATGTACTATGACACATTCAAACAATTAAAGCTGCAAGACAAAGACTTGGCGCCTGCTGTATCACCCTTAATTGGATTCAACTCTATGCCAGAATGGCCCGTCGGCAAAATAATTCTTCCAGTTAGGGCAGGAAGCGTGACGAAACAAGTGGAGTTCTGGGTATTGAAGGTCCCCTCCACTTACAACATCATCGTGGGCAGAACATGGCTGCGTGCCATGCGATCGGTGGCATCATCCTACCACCAGGTAATGCGGTTCCCCAACGACACCGGTATAATTGAAGAAGTCTATGGAGATCAGATCATGTCAAAATAATGTTTCGCCACGGTAAATGGCAGTCGCGCTGCCAAAGGATACGTTCATTCGGTGGAAGAACCTGAAAGCAATGAACTATTCGCGGACGTCAGCAAAGCGGCGGATCAGAAAGCAGTGGAGGACTTGGTAGAGGTAAAAATTGATGAAAAGAACCCGGATAAGTTCTTTCTGCTCGGTTCGTCGTTGTCCAGCACTGAGAGATTAGAGGTCTTGGAGTTCTTGACCTCTAACATCGAAGTGTTCGCCTGGACGCCCTACGACATGCCAGGCATTGATCCAAACTTCATCTGTCACCAGCTCAATGTCCACCCATCCGCCAGACCAGTCATTCAGCGCACACGCAGATCGGCACTCCACCACGCTGAAATAGTGGCGGAAGAAGTAGGCAACCTACTGGAGGCAGGAGCAATTAGAGAAGTGCACTACCCAAGATGGATCTCCAACACAGTCATAGTGCCAAAGAAAAATGGCAAATGGCGAGTCTGCGTCGACTACAAAACGGTCAACAAGGCGTGCCCAAAAGACAGCTTTCCTCTACCACGGATAGATCAACTAGTGGACCTCACGGCGGGGCACAACCGACTTAGCTTTCTGGATGCATACAGAGGCTATCACCAAATCGCCATGCATGAACCAGACCAAGAGGTCACATCTTTTACAACTCCAAGAGGACTATACTGTTACAAGGTCATGCCCTTTGGCCTGAAGAACGCAGGGGCAACATTCTAACGAATGGTCACCAAGATGTTTGAACCATTGTTAGGCAGAACAATGGAGGCTTACATCGACGACATGGTGGTCAAAAGCAAAGATGAGAATAACCATCTCAAGGATCTAGGTGAGATATTTGAAATCCTAAAGAAGCACAAGTTACGCCTCAACGCATCCAAGTGCGCATTCGGTGTAGGATCTGGCAAATTTTTGGGCTTCCTGGTAACCAACCGAGGAATAGAAGCAGACCCCTCCCAGATCAAAGCAATCCAAGATTTGGAGAGACCCAACTCTGTAAAAGAAGTGCAGCATCTCACCGGCATGGTGTTGCACTCAACCGATTTATCAGCCTGTCGTCAGACAGACTACAACCATTTTTTCGTGCCTTAAAAGCCAAGTTCGAGTGGGATGAAGAATGTGACCAAGCTCTGGAAAGCTTGAAGGAATATATGTCTTCCCCACCACTGCTTGTCACCCCAGTACCTGGTGAAGAACTCTTCTTATACCTGGCAGTCTCTCAGTACGAAGTTAGCGCAGTGTTGGTTCGTGCAGAAGGAATCCAACACTTGCCCATCTATTATGTCAGCAAGACATTGCTGGGAGCCGAAACAAGGTATTTGCCACTAGAAAAACTGGCATTAGCATTGATGATGGCCTCCAGGAAATTAGCACACTACTTTCACGCCCACACCATAATCGTCCTCACAGCTTTCCCACTAAAAGCTTTGTTTGAGAGGGCGAACTTTTCTGGGCGAATTTTGAAGTGGGCAGTAGAGTTGGGACAATTCGACATCAAGTTCCAACCCAGGACCGCAATAAAAGCCCAATCTTTGGCAGACTTCGTCGCAGAGTTTACTCCTGGAAGTTATCATATCTGCCCAGTCGACCTAACTGACACCACCGAACTAGGGATGGAAGTTGATGCTGGAATAGCGCAACCCCTAGTAGAAGGAACTCAGTCAAACACCAAGGCAGACCAAACTAAGGACAACGAGGAAGAAACAAACCAAGGCTCACCAACAGTACAATCAGATGGCGAGGGGCAGACAGCAAGCATGGACCTTGAAGAAAACACCATTCTTGACCCCACGACATCATCTGACCCCTCCACTTGCTGGAAGTTGTTCGTTGGTGAGATGTGAAAGCTCTTTGTGGACGGAGCATCCAACCGGCATGGTGCAGGACTCGGCATAGTCCTCATCTCACCAGACGGCCTGGTTATAGAGCAAGCAATCAACCTTGGCTTCCCAGCATCAAACAACGAAGCGGAGTATAAAGCGCTTCTCGCAGGACTCAAATCAGCATACTACATGCAGGCCACCGAATTAATGGTCTACAGCGACTCACAGCTGGTAGTAAACCAAATTTCTGGCGACTATGAAGCAAAGGATGATAGGATGGCCAAGTACCAAGAGTTGGTCAGAACAGAGATCAAGAAATTTGAAGTAGTAAGGATAGAACAAATCGGCAGGGAGGAAAACAGCAGAGCTAACGAACTAGCAGGCTTCGCCTTAATGGCAGACTCCTCCATACCTCATCCACTACTAATCGACTACCTACCTAGACCAAGCATAGAAGACCCCGAAGCAAAAGAGGTATGTTGCACAGAACTAGGCCCCTCTTAGATGGATCCCATCATCCTGTTCTTAAAAAACAACATCCTACCAGAAGAGAAAAAAGAAGCCAACAGAATAAGAACGAAATCACAGCGATTTTGGCTCTCTCCATCCTTAGCATTATACAAGAAGTCATTCTCAGGACCCTACCTAAAGTGCGTACATCCCAGCAAAGTAGAAGCTTTCTTGTACGAGATACACGAAGGGATGTGCGGAAGCCATCAAGGCGGAAGATCGCTAGCTTACAGGGCCATTTCACAAGGGTACTGGTGGCCATACATGCAGGCAGACTCAGAGAAATATGTAAAGAAGTGTGAGAAATGCCAAAAATTCGCACACCAAATTCATCAACCAGCAAGAGAACTCCTACCATTGACCAGCCCATGGCCTTTCGCAATGTGGGGCTTGGACATAGTAGGACCGCTTCCAACAGCATCCGGCAACAGGAAGTTCTTTATCGCAACAACAGACTACTTCACAAAGTGGGTGAAAGCAGAAGCATTGGCATCAATCAAAGAAAAAGATATGAAGAAGTTCGTTTGGCAGAATATCATCACTCGGTTTGGCATACCAAAAGCCCTAATCTCAGACAATGGCACTCAATTCGACGGCAAAATCTTCAAAAGCTTTTGTGAAGAGTACAAGATAGAGTTCTACAATTCTACACCGGCATATCCTCAAGAAAATGGCCAAGCAGAAGCATCAAATAAAGTCGTCTTGGATGGACTTAAGAAACGATTAGAGAAGGCAAAAGGCAAGTAGGCGGACGAACTTCCTCATGTTTTATGGGCTTACCGCACCACACCTCGACGATCAACAGGAGAGACACCATTCTCCTTAGCCTATGGAATGGAAGCAGTAATCCCACTGGAAGTTGGCCTCCCCACAATTCGAAGCGAAAATTTTGATCCAGACTTAAATGAAGAAGCCATAACATTGGAACTCGACCTTGCGGAAAAAAGAAGAGAAAGAGCACTGGTTCACATTGCTTCATACCAACAAGAATTAATTAGAAAATACAACAAAAAGGTGCATCCAAGACAATTCAAGATCGGCGATTGGGTACTGCGCAAAGTAATGGGAAACACATTGGTACCAGGAGATGGCAAGTTAGGGCCAAACTGGGAAGGTCCTTACAAAGTGGTCGGTTTAGCAGGCAAAGGGGCATACCACCTAGAAGACAAGGATGGCAAAGTAATCCCTAGGCCATGGAACACGGCCAATCTCAAGTTGTTTTATTTTTAGCTTTTTCTTTTTCAAACATATGTAATTTTCTCTTTCCTCAATAAGACAATCAATTCTTTTTAGCATGTGTTGTTCTCTGTAAAAGTTAGCTTTAGTAAAGTTAGGAATATTGCAAACCTTTTATTCTAGGTTAGCGGGAAAAAATTAACTTAGAGGTTGGCTGGAATAAACCAACTCCTATACTCTTCAGCCGAAGTAAGGGTATGGCCGAAGAATGGTTGGCTGGAATAAACCAACACCCTTCCTAAGCCCAGGATAAGGATTCAGGCTGCAGGACGTTTGGTCGGAATAACCAAACATTGTTCTAAGTTAGCTGGAAAAAACTAACTTAGAGGTTGGCTGGAATAAACCAACACCCTTCCTAAGCCCAGGATAAGGATCCAGGCTGCAGGACGTTTGGTCGGAATAACCAAATATTATTCTAAGTTAGCTGGAAAAAACTAACTTAGAGGTTGGCTGGAATAAACCAACTCCTGAAACTCTTCAGCCAAAGTATGGGTATGGCTAAAGAGTGGTTGGCTGGATTAAACCAACTCTTTGTACTATTTAGACCAAAGTATGGGTATCACTGAAGAGTGGTTGGCTGGAATAAACCAACTCCTGAAACTCTTCAGCCGAAGTATGGGTATGGCTAAAGAGTGGTTGGCTGGATTAAACCAACTCTTTGTACTCTTCAGACTAAAGTATGGGTATGACTGAAGAGTGGTTGGCTAGATTAAACCAACTCTTTGTACTCTTCAGCCGAAGTATGGGAATAGCTGAAAAGTGGTTGGTTGGATTAAACCAACTCTTTGAACTCTTCAGCCGAAGTATGGGTATGGCTGAAAAGTGGTTAGCTGGATTAAAACCAACTCTGAGTACTCCTCAGCCGAAGTAATTATGTCGACTAAGGAGTGGTTGGCTGGTAAGCATAAGTTAGTTCGAAAAAGCAAAAACCGAGATAAACGTTGGACATAAAAAGATCAACTGCAAGCATACAAATCAAAACCGGAATAAGAGTTCAAGTAAAATTTTCATTCATTAAAAAGCAATTACAGAGGGGGCATAGCTCGGTTACAAAGACAAAAGGTAACAAAAAAAGGGAAACAGTACAAAATCAGGAGAAAAGTTCTTCAATTTCGGCATCAAATGCAGAATCAGCATCAACATGAAGACCGGTTTCAGGCGGGAGCTCGTTATCAAGGGTGGTTTCGGTCGGAACCACAGTTTCACCTGGTTGTTCAATAGTTAGGTCTTCCACCATGGGTTCCGGCCGAACTGTCTGATCCACATCAACAACCGGAGTACCCTCGGAAGCAGAGTCTTCATCAGAGTCTGAGCCTTCAAGAAACTGCTGTTGCATGGCATTAGCGTACTCCACAAGGGAGTTCGGTATGAAGTAGGCTGGAGGGTTGAAAACCTCGGTCTGTGGATCATGACCGAGCTTCTCAACGGATGCCCTCCAGCCGAACTTAAAGAACAGTTCCTTGGCGGCTTCACACTGCTTGACATATACATCCTCTGCCTTCTTGAAGCCTTTCTTTTCGGCTCCTTTTGCGCTCTCTTTCAGCTGGTTTATCTCGGCATCTTTTCTCTTTTCAAGCTTCACCAGCTCGCGCAGGTACTTGTCCTTTAGAGCAATGGCAGCCTTCTGCTTTTCTACATCGGCCGAACTAACCAGTCCGGTCAGTCTGCCGATCTCAGCTTGTAGCTCGACCATTGGCTTTCTGGCCTCCTCTAGCTCGGTCGCTTTTGCTTCAGCTTCTGCCGCGGCTTGCCTTGTTATTTTCCTAAGCTCTACCACCTTCCTATAGGTGACGTTGTTTTTTTGAATGGCCTGACAAAGCAAAAGATTTCCCTTTAGCCGAAGTAAAAATTGAAAAAAGAAAGTAGACAGAGACGGCCGAAGTTACTTACCAGAATCATGGATTTTGTTGAGGACCGGATGGCCTTCAGTTCGGTGTTTAACTGTTTTTGATGGTGCTCCATGTCTTTGGGGAGGCACACACTCTTGGCCAGGTTGAAGGCCAACTGGTGGTCTTTCTCAGCAACAACCGAGTCTGAGTCCTGAATGTCTCGGTCGTTGAAAGTAAGTTTTGGTAGCCAGCTACTGGTAGTTCGGTCAGAAGGCTCCGGTTGGGGGCTCGGTGGCAAGCTCCGTGGAAGAGCAGGTTTTTCTTCATAAACCAAACTTCGTTCGGTTTCGGCAGTCCGGGCGCGCTTGGTTCAGCGGGAAGAGGACGGCTGTTGGGAAGGGAGGGCCACAACAGCAGGCTGCGATTGGCTTGGTGGCGTTGCTTTGGGCCTGGTTGTCTCGGTTAATAGCGCCCTGACTCTGTTCTTTTTTGCCATCTCCTCTTCAGCTGTTAGTGGGATCAGTCTAATCTCAAGTAAGGATGGGTCCGGTTCTAGGGCCTCTTCAAGAAGAAAGTCAGTTACTCTGGCTTACCGGTGACCACTATATCGGTAGGTCGGCTCGAATTTCAGCAATTTGGCCCAACTACGTTCAGGATATCGTAGTGCGGCTGGCAAAGTTGCAAGGTTTGGATAGTTGTATAAGGAATGAAGGTGGGCAGAATCTGCGAAAGAAGAACTGTTAGTTCGGTTGATAGACTAACAAACCGAAATAAAAAAATGCAAGGAAGAAGACCGAAGTTAAATTACCGGGCTCTCCTTTTTTCCAATTTATAGGTTGGCCAGGAATTTGGGCTTGAAAATCCTCAAAGTTCCCAGAGACCCAGAAAAAATCGTCGTCGTTTAAGTCTTTGTCCGGTGTATATTTAATTATTTTCTCTCGGCGACGGCGTATCCTAAGATAATAGACCTACCCATCTTCTTTTGAGCCAATGGAATATTGATGGAAGATTTCGGCCAGGCCAAGGTTTAGTCCGGCTTGACAGTTCAGTTCGGCTATTCCCATAATGATGCGGTATGAATTAGTGGACAGTTGGGTAGGGCATAATCTAGTCTGCCTAAGAAATTCACAGATCAATGGTTGGACTGGAAACCGTAGTCTGGTTTCTATAATGGATAAAAGGGTAAAGGGGACAAAGCCTTCGTTATCCCAGGGAATGACATCTTTTTCGGCTAAAGACAGGTGGACATCATCAGGTATGTTATAGTCCTTCCTGAATTCGGCTAAGCCGCCTGGAGTGTCTACAAGATACCTATACTTCCCCATTTAAGGTATAAATTATGAATAAGTTATGTCGGTGTAATAGTTGTGCTCAGTAGCTCGATTGAGCGCACGGAGTGCCTGGGCAACCTAAGTCTGCAAAGTAGAAAACAAAGGGGTTAAGCACAGATCATTGGACCGTGCTACAAATTAAAAGCAAGGTAAAAGAGCCCTACTTTGGCTTTGTGGACAGGTTCTATCTCGGTCCAGCAAAATACTAGGTAGCTCGGTTTGAACAGGGTTTTTATTAGCCAAGACCTTGGTGAGCATCGCGGCATACTGGCTTTGGTAACAATTTTGTTAAACTGGTTCATCGTCTAGGGGCAGCTTTCTGAGTTCGGTCTAAGAAACTAAGAAAGCTGGTTTAGCCCCAAAGGCCTACATCGGTTGACCCTTGAGTTTTTACTTCGGTTAAGCCTCTCAGGGCAGCTTTCTGAGTTTGGTTCAGAAACTAGGAAAGTTGGTCTAGCCCCAAAGGTTTAGCTCAGTTGAAGACCGAGGTTCCTAGTTTAATGAGTTCAAACTTTGTACAATGAAGCTTATCTCGGCCAGAGTGATTCAGGAGTTGGTAACCTAATGAAACTGTTGTTTTTTCTACAAGTTCTAGTTCGGTTATTTGCTAAAGTGATCTACCTATATAGGACAAACAGTATCCTAGTTCGGTTGCTACATGACTTTGGATCTAAGATTAGTTTTCTACAGAATATTTCATAAACACGAGTTCTGCTAATGTTTTTCCATAAAAGTACAGAAGCGAAGTAGAAATGGAAGAAAATGTTTTGCAAAAAATACAGTAAACAAAATGCATAGAACAAATACGAAAGCAAAAATAAGGAAGGAAAATAGATTTGCTTACCAGATTGAAGAAAAGGGGACTGGAGATGGAAACAGTAGCAGCAAATGAAGAACACAAGCTCAGGATTGGAAAAGCAGAGGCACGAAGAGAGAAGAGGGTGAAAAGTGTGGGTGAATGATTCAAGGATGGAGGGGTTGTTTTGTGAAAAGGGAGAGAGAAAAAGCGGGAAACTGTTCAAAATTTTCGTAGTACGAGGACGGCGTGACAGCTGCCCACAGCCTATCAGAGCCTGCCACGTGTCATTGGAAAGTGAAGCGTTACAGTCACAGTGATTGAAGAGACGTTTTGACCGAACAATCGGAACCTGGAGTAAATTAAGCTCGGCTGGAGAGGTTAATGGGTTTTTTAGCCCGGCTGGAAAGGCTTAAAAACGTTAGCTCGGCTGGTCACCAGGTAATCCCAATCATGCCGTGCAGATGGAATTAAGGGGCAATTGAGAGGGTAATTTTTGGTGAAAATTAGGCCGAGCTATGAGATGGACTTTATGGCCCAAAGTACGAAGGACTGGGTAAAAAGGGCCGAGAAGTTACTCCGGCCAAGAGAGATAAAGTTACTCCGGCCAAGAGAGATAAAGTTACTCTGGCCAAAAGAAATGAAGTTACTTCGGCTCAAGAATTATAAAGCTACTTTGGTCAGAAAGTAACTTGGAGTTACGCCAGTCTTGGGGTTATACCGGTCGCAAATCATTGGCTCGGTCTAAACCGTACCATGAGTTCTACATGAAAAGCCGAGATAGGAAAGAGTAAACGGAAGAACCGAACAAAGGATAGTTCGGCCTACTCTGTGGCTCAGCATAGCCAAGTTTATCTCGGTCGTATGGTAGTTCGGCCATGGTGAAAACCATCCCACTTGGTTTAAGCAGTGGGGGGGTGTAAAAGGATAAGCATTATCCTATAGGAGTATGAATCCTAGGAGGACTCTGCATGGAGAAATAAGAGTCCTACTAGGATTGTGCCACTCGAAACCTATAAAAGCTCACAAACATCACCTTGGAGGAGGTAACACAACACACAATTTTGCTTTCTGAATACATTGAGCTTTGTTTATTTGTCAAGTTTGCTGACTTAGGCATCGGAGAGGTTTCCGGCACACACCCACCGGCTAGCTCACGTTTGTGTTTTCAGGTGACAAAGCAACGTCGTACGGAGGAGCGCGGACTTAGTCAACAAGATTATACGAGGAGAATTATTTCTTTCCCGTACACATTACCAAACACATATCATCAACATCGTGAACATCATCAACACCAACTACATCATCAACTAAATCATCAAACATCAGACCTCCCTATAATATCTTTCTTTCTACCAGAAACTTGAAAAACAGATCTAGGGTTTCAAATCTCATCACAAACAAGAGAAATTTTCATCACAAACAAGAGAAATGGCGTTGGAATGGGTAGTTCTTGGGTACGCCGCCGGAGCAGAGGCCATCATGGTCCTCCTCCGCACCTTCCCTGGCGTCGATCGTCTACGGAAGGGTCTAATCGCCGTAACATGCAACCTTCTCAAAGATCATCGCGATCCGATCTCCAAACCCTAAAGCAACTGTGATTCGATCTCGAACGCGCCACCGTCGACTCCCTCACGTCCCGCTGCGACCTCCTTCAAAGCTACTACAAAGTCCTCTGTGTCGTCGAGTCCCGGTTCCCGATCTCCGGCGACAAGGACCACATCAACGCCGTGACTTTCACTTGGCACATGATGTTCAATGTTGGTGATGTTGATGATGTATGATCAATGTTGGAGGCTCTCAGTTGATGTCAGTGTGGAGGCTCTCAGTTGATGTCAGTGTGGAGGCTCTCAGTTGATGTCGGTGATGTTCAATATTACGGAATAATGAGCATATCGAATTCGAATCGATCGTTCCGATTAGAGATCGACGGTGACTGTCTTCTTCTCGAAGACGGCTAGCATGATGTTTGTGGCCGAAGATGATGATGGCGGAGCCATGAATGATGTTGGAGAATAATGTTTGATGAATGATGTTTGATGAATAATGTTGAAGATATAGTTGATGTTGGTGATGTTTGTTGGTGATGTTTGATGTTTGATGACGTTGCTAATGTTTGATGATGTTTGCTGATGTAGTTGATGTTTCCTGATGTTGGAGAATAATATTTGATGAATGATGTTTGATGAATAATGTTGAAGATGTAGTTGATGTTGGTGATGTTGGTGATGTTTGATATTCACAATGTTGGATGAATAATGTTGAAGATGTAGTTGACGTTGTTGATGTTTGATGTTTGATGACTTTGCTGTTGTTTGATGATGTTGATGATGAAAGGAAATCATAAAAAGGCCTATAGTAAGCTTTTTGAATTTTTTTTTTTTAAATAAATGGGTATATACGTTATTAACATTCAAATAGGACTTATTAGTCTATAAAATAAAAGGCAGGACCAAATGGTTTAACAAATTAAGATTTGGGATTTATTGGTGTTTTGCCTAATTTAAAATAATGTCTTTATAATTAATTTAACTTCTCCTACCTGAATCAACACTTAGGCTAAATACATTCAGAAAATTGATTTATTTATCAAAACTGTAAAGAAATTTGAAATAATGTACTATAAAATCAAAATTAAGATATTAAGATTCCAAAAAATATTACGATTGCTAGACATAACCCCTCGCCACTTTTGAAAAAATTAAAATTTTATGTTGATTAGACTTGAATATTAAAGTCCAAATTGAAAAGAAAAAAAAAAACTAATAGATAAGAGGGGAGGGAGAGGGGGAGTGTTATAATTTTAAGTTCAATGGGAAAAAGTGATATAAAGTGTAATTTGCCTAAAGATCACTGTGTTACAAAGGTAGGAAGCAAACTTCTTAAAAATTGGCTTACAAAATTTGTAATGATAAGTTATTTTAGACACTATGACAAAAAATATTTTACTTAGTTTTAATTTAACCAAATAATAAAAAATATGTAATTATTTAAAAAATATATTTTATGTCAAAACAAACCAATATTCTTTATGTGTTGCAAGCTTTTTTCTTAAAAAGCTAAAAAATCCAAAACATAATAATTATTTTAACTCATATTTTAATTAAAAAATCAATAATGATTGTTGGATTACAATTAATGATTACTTAAATAAAGTTCTTGACTTACAAGTAATTGTAATTGACTGAGTTAAAATCCATATAATTCTTTTAGAAGTGAAATCCAATATAAGTATATTGTTGATATTTTAATATTTTTTGTTTCATTAAAACAAATATATGGAGAGTGTTCTAATTATCTTCTATAAGGGAGAAACATAATTCGGGATCCCGATGAAGGTGTGTCATATGATGCTGAGCCAAAAGGGATATATGGGGTGCAACTTGGCACCATGCTTATCAATTTGGAGGAGATGTTCATGTCCAAGGTGGCAAGTTACGGCGAAAGTGTCCGATTGAACTTCAAATGTAGATATCCTTATCACCGGTGGCAAGCAATCAGCAAATACAAGATATTACCGATCAATGACGACAAGACGTTGAATACCGTATTAAGTATTGGTGCAAGTTTCCAACCACCAAATTGTTTGGAAGTGTACATTAATAAAGAGGTTATACACAATGTCCCGAATATGACACAAATGGATTCTCGTCTCTTCACTACATTGCTTACACGGGGGATTGACACGACAGCGTTTCGGTCTCCTATGTATGCATCAGATCAACGTTATTCAGTGGGCTACACACAACAGACATTTGAGGGCCATGATGTGGAATCAAGTTCACGTGGTGGATATGATTATGAATTTCACAATAACACAGAAGATATGCCCACCTACAGCCATCATACCACTCCAGCTGAAGTTGCTGGGAGTATGGCGGAAATGGTGAACTATGTACAGTTTGCTAACAATGACATGTATGGTCTTGATGTCGCCCTAGACGATAATGAAAATGAAATGTGTGATGAAGAAAATTTATTGGCCGGATCAAATGATGATGATGAAGAAGATAATGCCGACGGCCCCGTTGACCCTGAAAATGTCCCCATCCCACTTAGACCTGAAATCCATTTCTATGAGAACATTTACATGGGTGGTGATTTTGACATGAGTAGCCATGATGTCGTTCCCCGTAACCGGATCTGGAACGCTGAAAATGCAGAGTTAGACAAATGGATGGTTTTCGTTGATAAGAAGCAACTTGTACATGCTGTGAAATTGTACCACGCAATAAATAATCGAGAGTATAAGGTCGTAACCTCCAAGCGAGACCTTTGGGTGTCTGCTTACAAGCACGATTGCAGGTTGTGGTTGAGTGCATCTCTTAATAAGAAACATGGTCTTTTTGAAATAAAGCAGTACAGGGGTCCTCACTATTGTTTATACCCACGAATGAATAGGGACCACACTAATATTGACTCCAGTTACATTGCTTCTCATCTTTTGAGACAAGTTGCGGTGAGTATAAAAAATAAATTTATATATATATATATATATGTTTGTTTATAGTGTTCACACCCAAATAATCCAACTCATATTTGATTGTCGTATGCAGAATGAACCTCATATACCAATTAAGAATGTCATCGAAGATACCAAAAAGACCATGAACTACAGTATATCATACAAGAAGGCGTGGCATGCAAGGTCAAAGTCAATTAGAATGGTATTCAGGGATTGAAATGAATCATATAGGCAGTTGCCTAAATTCATGCATGCATTACAGACATCTAATCCTGGCACCATCGTTCAATGGAGGCATAGATATACCAGAGGTGCAACCATTATGCCCGTCTTCCACTTTGTTTTCTGGTCTTTCAAACCCGTCATCGATGGATTCAGATATTGTAGGCCTGTTATAACCATAGATGGTACATTCTTATACGGAAAATACACTAGTTTGTGGCTTGTAGCAACGATCGTCACTGCCAATGGCAAAGTATTACCGTTTGCATTCGTTGTTGTCGACACAGAGAGTTTGGAGTCTTGGTCGTTCTTCATTTCAAATATCAAGGAACATATTGTCATGGACCGACAGAGGGTGACTTTGATATCTAATCGAGCTGAGAGTATTTTAGTTGCTGTGAGGCGACATTGACTGAATCCCTCGCTCCAATTTGTTGGATATCATCAGCACTGCCTTCGACATGTTTGTAGTAACTTTAACACAAAGTTTAAAAATAAGGAGCTGAAACAACTTCTATGGAAAGTAGGGAGTGCTCATCAACGATGAAAGTGTAATGCTTACTTAGAACAGATACAGGCCATTAACCAATATGCCATCGATTGGGTCCACAAGATAAATCCTGTGGAATGGTCCCTTGCGTATGACGGTGGATATCGATGGGAGGTATTGACCAGCAATGACGCAGAGTCCTTCAACAGTGTCTTGAAAGGTGCAAGGAACCTATCTATCTCAGCTATGGTTGAGTTTACATTTTGACGGCTTGTAAAATATTTTGACGAGATGGGAGCCCAAGCAAAAATAGATGCACGAAATGAGTTCCAATACCCTAGAGAGGTGCAAAAAACTATCGAGGAGCGCATCACAAAGGGAAATACTTTCCAGTTGATATCGTACGACAGGTTAGTTTGTAATATAAACTAAATTGTGCTTATTATGTTATGAAGTTAATTACACTTAAAAACATGAACTTGATTAGTTTCTATCAATAATGTCTGATAGGCCCCGCCGCGTATTTGAGGTGCAAACATCTTTTTTTCATGGACGATGTCGCAATACACAGATTGTGCGCATGAATCAACCCACGTGTAGTTGTGGCAAATACGAGATATGACACTATCCAGGTTCCCATATGCTCGATGTTATGTCTGAATGCGGTGACGATCCATTCGAGTACGTTGATCCAGTATATAGGCTTCCTGTATACATGAGGGTTTGGGAAACTAAATTCAATCCAATACCGCATCAAGATTATTGGGATGATCCGCAATGGACCTTAATGCCTAATGTACTTCGTCTGCGAGAAGTAAAACGGGGTTGTAAATCTATGTCCTGTATTCTGAATGAGATGGATATATCAGATAAGCGTTTGACCGCTCATTGCAGTGAGTGCCAGCAGACAGGTCATGACAGGCGGGCATGTCCAATGCGACTTGGTCGATGAAGACTATGAAATGCTTACATGAGTTTCGTGAATTGTGAAATTGTAAAATAGTTGCACTTTTTAATTGTCAGATTGTAATTGGACAACCCATGTGAATTTTTAGCTTGTAATGAAAATAACCCCATGTTAAACTATTAATTAATTATATTTACTAATGTTTTAGAGGTTAGACCAATTGAACATTTTGCAAACCCTAAAGTTATTTTCTTAATTTGAATTCTAAATAGATCATTTTTAATTTTTAATTTTTTATATATTTTAATTGTTTTATATTAAAAAAAATTACAACTAATATACTAAGCAAATAAATTAAACTAAATATGCATGCAAAAAAATTTAACTGTAGCACATAGGCCTAAGTTTTTTATTGTGTACTTGATTGAAAATGTGTATTAAAAAATTCTATACTTAATCAAATAGTTCTTCTACCATTTAAAAATTTAATATTTATGAATAAATTTAATATTTTCAAATGCTCCAAGCATTTTCACATTTACAATTTATGAATAAATTTATGTAATTTAAAAATTTTATACTTTATTGAAACTTTTAGTATTACAAAATCAATAATTAAGTTTTGTCAAATATGCCATAAATGTAATTATCAACCTATTTTTTAAACAAAATTTTCTCATTCAATTTTTTGGCAAATATTTATGTAGGAAAACTATCCACGTGTTACTGCACTATGTTCATGGTCATTATTAAGCTTATGTAACAAAGGCCCTAAAATTATTTTGAAAAAGATTTCTATATTAGTTATAGCATAGATAACGGTAGATTTTGTTGAATTGTTTATCATATTTAATGACACATAATTTTAAATATTAAAATAGAAATATATATATATTTTTAAAAATCATAAATTATGAAATAATTAGAGTTTTTTTTATGATTATAATTAGATTTTAGTGAATTTTCCATATTAGTGGCACACAAATTTGTAATTTTAAAATAACTAAGCACATTTTTCTTTTAGAAGTCGTCATGTATGGAATAATTAGAGTTTAATTATTATAGTTAAATTATAGTTAACCGATAGAGTTTTCTGAAATAAAAATTAATTGCATTTTAATGAATTGCTTCCATATATAGTATCACACAAATTTAAATTTTGAAATAGCTGAACACACTTTCCTTTTACAAATCGTAATTTATGGAATAATTAGAGTTTTTTTGTTATGATTAAATAAGAGTTTTATTGTTATGATCTAGTATTTCACTTGTACAGGCTTCATGGCACATCTACCTGAGGAGGTCCCACTTCTCATTCATCCACATCGAGCCGACAGTATATGGGAGCATCTGATATGCAATAACGTTTGTTGGACTTTACGCTTACAATTAAAATACCCTTCATTTTGTTTTATCTTACGTGATAATGTTATTATTTAAACTAGTCATTCTGTTATGCAGGAGGAGGCACGGACAGCGTTGACATGCCACCAGACAGATTCTGGCCTATAGGAGCATCTATTGGACCACAGAGTCCTGCAGTATATATTACGTGCAGGATTCTATGGTGTCTACCGTATCGGTCATATTACACTGGACCACCCACTCATCACTGTTCTGGCCGAGAGGTGGCGTACGGAGACTCATACATTCCATTTTTCGATCGGAAAGGCCACGATCACATTGCAGGACGTATCTATCCTATATGGTTTACGGATTGACAGCCGAACAGTTACTAGTATTGACCCAGCATTTACGAGGGACCAGTGGATAGCGTTATGTGGTGAGCTATTGGGAATAGCACCTACACCTACAGACTTACAGGTAGGTAGACTGAGGGTGAGGTGGCTAGCCGAGCATTTTGGTCCTCTTCCAGAGTAGGCGCCAAATGAGTTGGTACGACAGCATGCCCGAGCATATATTTTGTGGCTTATTAAGGGGGTACTTCTCCCTGATAAGTCACAGAACCTGCTCAAGCTTATATACTTGCCACTACTGAGAGCATCGACGAGATCAGCGAGCACAGCTGGAGTGGTGCGGCTTTGGTATGCTTGTATAAGATGCTGTGTCGAGCGGCTCAGGTGGGTGCGAAGGAGATCAGAGGACCACTTGTCTTGCTACAGGTTAATAAAAATTTTAGTACATGTCAATTCATGTTGTATGACATATCAGTATTGTAATTGGGTTCAAACTTTTGTAGATTTGGGCGTGGGAGAGATTCATTCACATTGCCCTGTCAAAGCGGCTAGTGGTTGCGCCTGGGGAGCTTCTCATGGGGCAGAGAGAGCAGCAGTTGCCACCCGGACCTCAAGGCAGCCGGTGGAGGGTTGACTTCGGCCACGAGGTCGTATCGACCCATGTAGTCATCGTTTATAGAGACCAGTTCGGCCAGATGATCGAGGGCGAGGTTTGAAATTTATTGCATTTTAGTTCGTCTTGTTCATTGTATACGTTTTGAGTTCATGAGCGAATTTTAATATACTTGTCGTTGTTTTAGTTTATATGGCAGTCGTATGCTGGGATCCTCAGTACACTGCCAGACTACTGCCGACTAGACCAGGAGATATGGATGGCGAGAGTGCCACTTATTTGTTTTGACGTGGTTGAGTGGCATCTCCCTGATCGTGTCCTCCGACAATTTGGTCGGGTCCAGTCTGTGCCAGACCGATTCGACACCGAGTGGCTGTTGTATTCGACTGATAAGCGTAGCCGAGCTGGCACTGACTGGAGTTTGTTTTACATGCGGTATATACAACAGTGGGATGCCGGTCGGGACACTATCATACAAGCTAACTAAAGCGATGAGGTACTCCCGTCGTCCGACCCTTACATGTTGTGGTATCGGCGACATACACGTCTACTAGTCGGTAATTCGAGCCAACTGTCTGATCCGGATATCAGGGAGTTGGGCCTTCTCTTGAGGCATTGGTGAGTATCATAGTATGTATCAGATAATTATTTAGATCATAATTGATTTACTTTTAGTCAACTATAGTTTAATACGTCCGAATTTTTGTTCAGGTGATTGGAGCTGGGAGGTCATATCACTTGGCTGAGGACGCCCTATTGAGATGTGATGGACAGCATGACTTGTAGACCGTTGGAGAGATCCGAGACTTATTGTACGAGGCGATCCAGCATGCCCATCGGGGGGATCGTCTACATTTTGGCCACTATGGTGTACACAGTGCAGCAGTTGCTCCAGACACATCAGTGTCATCCACGTCAGTGCCTTTTACTTCAGCGTCGGCCACATCAAGTCCTTGGACATCAGTGACCCCACCGCATGTTACCCCATACATATCTCCAGATTCCCTCCATGTACATTCTACCTAGCATACTTGCATACCTTATGTAGCTGACCTTGATTGGACACCTCCCCGATACATGCATGAGGTTGTTACCCTACCCACCCAGTTACCACCACCACACAGTTCAGGTGTGTGTAGTGTTGGAGTTGATACATGTACATCGCATATTCTCACACTACATACACACCTACTTTTGTGGGGACTAGTTTGACTGCAACCGCGACTACACATGATGCAGTTCTCACTAACACCTCTCACGCTCTTGATGAGGTCTATATTGAGGCCCCCCCAGAGCGCGAGGGAGAGGCCAAGGTTATGGTTGTGGTGGATGTCATGGCCGAGGTCGGGGTGCGGGCAGAGGCAAAGGTCAAAGTCCAACTACAGATCATGATATAGTTGCACCAGATAAAGGAGTTTCATAGCTCACAGCATTATCCGATGTTGTACCAGAATGAGGATCGAAGGCAGCACAGGCAAGAGAGAGAGGGTCACAGTCATAAGCTCCACAGGTAGTCGCTGGAGGGCCACATGCAAGGGAGGGAGCGCCACATGATCCGCATCTGTGATTGGGGAAGCCACATATTCAGAGAATCTATGGCAGGAGACCGAAGAGGGAGCTTTACGGTCGGGGTTGTGGGACTGGGGGCAAGTTAGGGCATTAGAGGGTGTGATATGGAGTGTATAGTATTTTTTATTTATAGTTTTTGTAAATCAAACTTGTACAGAGGATGTAAATGTGCTATATTTATTTATTCCAGAATAGAATTTTACAGTTTTTTATTCTTACTTATTTTGAGGCTTTCTTAAATACTTCAAATATTTAAATCATGATGTCACAATGGGTCAAACAATATGACTAAATTACTCGTAAAAAGTGAATACGTAGTTATTAACTAATATATTTTGCGTCAATAGATAAAATAAAAAGAAAATTGAGAGAGAAAAAAGTTTCAATTAAAAAAAAAAATTGAGAGAAAGAAAATGGTGCAAATGGGTTTAAACAGTGTGATTATATACATAAGAGATTGAAGTTGTGCTGCATTTGGTACCATATGGATTTTCGCTTTACAATAATAAACTTTATATTTTTTTAAACAGTTTTTATTTTAAAATTTTTTTTTTAAGAAAAATGAATTATTTCTTTACAAAAAACACAAAAAATAAATATATTTTATTTCTTATTCTGTACTTTTCTTTCCCAAAGAATTTGATAACATAATGGAAAATTTAAGAACACTTTTTTTTTTTTTGAAGCGCACACACACACAAATTTAAGATTAAAGAAAACTCTCCCCAAACAAAAAAGGTATAGAATCTGATAATATAATAAAAATTTTAAGAACATTGATTTTTTTAAACAACACGCGCACACACACACACATACAACATTAAGAAACCAAACACACAAATTTTTAATACTCTGCTTTTTTCCCCCAAAAAAACCTGATTACATAATGAAACTTTTTAATGAAGAAGATAAAATTTATAATTAACAGTATTACACTTACCGTGCAAGATGAGCAGTAGATATATATTTTGAACAACCACTCTATCAACTTACAACAAAACTATAAGATTGCAATGTTCTTCAATAGTCTTTCTCCACACACGAAAAAAAAATTAAAAGAAAAAACAGAAAAAAAGAAAGAAAAAAGTTCTTGAACACTTGAATAGTCTTTCTCAAAAAAAAAATATATATATTTTTTGAATAGAGTGAAGATGGTGAAATATGGAACTTACACAGCAGTTTGTTATAAATTTAAGATATATATATAATAATAAAAAATAGGGAGAAGATGGTGAAACGTGGAACTGCACTGCAGTTTCTGAAATGTGGGAAGTGGAAAAGTGGAAATTATTTACTGAGTTAGTAATTTACGATTTGACCCTTGATTACAAATTGATATAAGTTTTAAAATAATAGATTATTTAACAAGTTATGGTCATGTTAGGAAAAATAGAAAAAAAAATTCTAAGCCAGGCTTCATGGCACCAAAATTGGTGTTTCCCTTTAATAATAGAATAGATTAACCTCCCAACTGGACCAACAACTTGCAAATGAGATTGTTTCTATAGCTCCCAAATTTTGTTTCTTGCCAACTTCACATTCCTTCCTTCCCATCATCATTGTGGTCATCGTTCTTACTCAACTTCTTCCAGGAATCGCCTGGTGAATCTTTCTGCTATCCTGTCTACGATTGTAATTCAACTTTACTGTGGCCCTCTTCACTCAAATAACCCCAACCCCCTCTACTGGACCCTCAGCCATTTTCCTTTGACGTTGTGTTGTTCCCCAAAATCTGATTTTTGTCAATAGCCCACTCGTTGCCACCATTGGACTCACTATTTTTATTACAACTCCAGATATTAGTAAGTGACTCATTCTCATGCCCGGTTTGAGATTATATTTCAACTTTACTCCCCTCAGTATTGAAAGAACCCCAAGTAACAGAAGTTTTTGACTGAGGTACATGTTATACATCTTTTTACTGGACTGTATGAGCTCCCCAATTGGACCAATCACTTGGTTTGGACACCGTAGGCTCAGATCCCCAATTATCTCTTCTATTAACATGTTAACTAGGTTACGAGCTTGCAGAACAGGTTCATCTGGTACTATAAACAGGTTCTTAATTAATGGAAGTTCAATCATGAAGAAGAAATTTTTTATTTGTGAAAGAGAATTGAGCTTCTCTGTAATTTGGAATGAAGTCAGTATTCCGTCTTTAATAATAAACAGTTTCTCTGGCTCCCAAGTTTTGTTTCTTGCCAACCCCATCATTCCTTCCTTCCCATCATCGCCGTAGTCATCGTTCTTACTCGACTTCTTCCAGGAATCGCCTGGTGAATCTTTCTGCTATCCTGTCTGCGACTGTAATTCAACTTTACTGTGGCCCTCTTCACTCGAAGAACCCTAACCCCCTTTACTGGACCCTCAACCATTTGCCTTTGACGTTGTGTCATTCCCCAAAATCTGATTTTTTTCAACATCCCACTCGTTGCCACCATTGGACTCATTATTTTTATTATAACTCTAGATATTAGTGGGTGACTCATTCTCATGCCCAGTTTGAGATTGTATTTCAACTTTACTCCCCTCAATATTAGATGAACCCCAAGCAACATAAGTTTTTGACTGAGGTACATGTTCTACATCTAGGTACTTGACTGTGGGCGTGTTTCACAGTGCTGTCTGTGACTGAGAAAATAATTTCGGTTTTTTCTCATGTAACTTAGCTTATGGGCATTTCAAGACACTTGAGGGTATTATGGGCATTTCAGTATTTCAGTATTTATTTTTGATGACATCAGCAGCTTTGATTAGTTGGGCGGACAACAATACAAAAATGAGAATCTTGATATTGAGTTCAAAGTAGGGGAGACTTCTGTAGTTATTGAAATTACAGGAGAGATTTCTGTATTTGTCAAAAATCTCAAGGGAGGTAGGTATAATTTACCGAATAAAAAAAGAAGAAGAAAATGCAAAGAGGATAAAATGGGATGACTGTGAAGTTTCGTAAAGTGAAAATAAGATTAAATATAGGCTGCAGTGCCAATTTGCTTACATATCAGGTAGCCATTTATTATTTTGTTTTGTAGTCGGATGACAGGCGTCATAAAGGCAACTATTTTGTTTTGTTTTGTTTTGAACATTGTTTTGGTGAAAAAATCAATGATAGTTTTGTAGGTCGAAGTGAGTTGGAAGGTTGTGTATTTACCTGCACTCTATTTCATAGTTGTTTATGAACAATATTGCTTTAAAACAAAGAAAATTAAAGCCTCTGTTTCATTTTTGATTTAATTTATAATTTTTTGCAAACACCAATTTGTACTAAAATCATCAGTTCGAAGTGACTACTTAGTGTATTAAAAAAGCAAGCATCAGAAAATAGTTTACTGTGGCGATGTGACAACTCACTATATTACTGATTAATTTGACAATTCATTGCTCGAATATGAAGGAATTGCATTGTGAAAAAGACGATCCACAATTATTATTTTATATGACAACCACGTCCATTCATTTTCTGCTTTCGTTTATAACTTTATGAAATTGTAATTTTGGTCTGCAAGTGCATGTCCGATGTGATTACTCACTGCGACACCAAAACAAGCCATGTTACTTGAGCTTGTCATAGTGGGATGAGGGATGTCAGAAAAGCAACTATAATGAATTGAATGGCGATTAAGTCTGCCAAAGTGATTGCATCACGGGTACACAAAGTCACAGACAACATATTACTCAGAATTGCATGAAATGAATAAGATAAAATAATATCACGGGTATCACTTCTTCCACAGTGCCCCAACATCTCAATTATCGTTACCATGTCATCTCTTTTGCATGTCTATATATAGCGCTATCCCAAGTATGATGTTTGTTCAAGTCATAACAATAGTAATATATCTACAATTATTATTCTTTTAGGCCTACGCTCTTTTTTTTTTTTTTTTTTTTTTTATGAACAATGTCATCAAGAGGTGCAGGGAATTCACACCGTCAAAGAAATCCAAAAGTGTGGCTACTACCTCCATTTACTTACGACTATAAGAGCGAAAAATACTCGAGTCTGAAGGATTATTATGCTGGTATCTGAGCAGAATGGGCGTTCAGGGTAACAGAGCAAGAAGGATTGTTTAATGATCTACGTAACTTTGCGGCACCGGTACCTCATCATCATTCATTGACCATGGCTAGATAAAATATGAGTGACTATGAAAAAGCAGTTAGCAAAATTAAGAAGGAGAACACCAAAATGTTGATGCGGAGATGCCGACATTTCATGCATTAGCTAGCCACCAAAATGGTAGAAGCAAGCAACAGAAAATTGACAATGATTGAGCGAAATAATGTCTTAAACAATGAAAAATATCTCTCAAACTACTACATATCAGATGAGGAATGAGAAATCAAACCCCTTTATCTTTCATATATGTTCGTATGTTGTGTCGTATCTTCGTTATTGGGGTGTAAGACAATGTTGTTGTTCATCTAAGTTACGGATGTATTTCAACTATTTGTTATATGAAGCTGAAGTTTATGAAATCACTACATTTATAAGTACACATGTTAAGATTCGTTATGAATTTCTCTTCCTACTGATAACTTATGTATAAGCATTACAAAGCCATTACAATGAATGA
This sequence comes from Camellia sinensis, assembly GCF_055761805.1. Classification (NCBI taxonomy): domain Eukaryota; kingdom Viridiplantae; phylum Streptophyta; class Magnoliopsida; order Ericales; family Theaceae; genus Camellia; species Camellia sinensis. The sequence continues at coordinate 8,148,972 of NC_138971.1, forward strand.
AAACATTTGGTCATACATGCAACCAAGTTCATTCAGTATCATCATTATATTCCACTTTAATAATGCATAAAATCATGAAAGCCTAGTTCAATTAGCATTATTCAAAATAATAATAACAGAGAGAAAGCAAAGGTAATTGTTATTCGTAGAATTACAAGAACTATTCAAAAACTATTGAAATTTCACCCTTCATTGATAAGTCATGGATAAGCATTACAAATCCATTACAAGATAAATGGTTTGGTCATTCATCCAAACAATTTCATTCATTATCATCATCTGACATCTCAATGTCAGATTCATACATAGCATCCATGCTCCAGATGAAGTACTGGTGCACATCATCCATTAACCTATCTTCGGCACGCTCATTTGCAGTCTTCATTAGTTCAGACCTTTGCAAACGTTAGGTTATGTGATTAACTTCGTCGCGGATACGATGCAATGCCTTTTGCAACAACTGTGGAGTGTCAATTGGCATACATATGGCTAACCGGTGAGGAAATGTATTATTAACTTCACAACATAGCTCAGCGAGAACGCTTGCTCGAGTTGTACGAAATTCCCACTTAGCTCTCATGGTATTGGCGGCGGCATGTGAGTAACGCAAATTTGGATTCAATGGGTATTGAAATTCATCTCCATCTGCAACCCAATGGCGACCCATTACTGAATATAGATCAACCACCGCATATCTCATTATGATATCACTCGATATATCTATAAAACTTTTGTTGTGGTATGATACGATATTTATACCACATATACACAGTTGTTGCAACATGCACAAATTCAAAATGGAGATGGACGCAAGTATTCATGTCTTATAAATTCTAAACTCACATGCCGACAATGAAGTATTGATACTTCAAGAAGTTCACATAGTAGCTGTATGTTTAAAATTATTGTAAAAGAGTTGTCACGTCAACCTTTATGACCTGAACAACTATGCATCAACTTTATAAGAGTTATCACTTCGACTTTTATTGACTACTCAGTGCATATCTAAAGGTTTTAAGCAAAGTTCAAATCCGTTTAGAAATTTAATTTCACTTTTCTGCTTACAAATATAATTCAATTTATTTTGCCTTGACAATATATTTAATTTCACTTTTCACCTTACATATTTAATTTAATTTAATTGGAGAAATTTAACCAATTTAATTTCAAGTTAACTATGTGTTGATTTAAGTCGGTGTTGTTCTTGTCTACATACTAGGCTAGCTTTTATCTATAACACTTTCAAGTTCTATACATCGAAAAACTCATCTATAAGTACTTTAGTACAAATTAATCTTCAATACATTCCAACTCTATAATATTTTCTCTTCAAGGTTTACGAATCTATTTCAAGCTGCATACGGTGGCTTTTTAAACACAAAGGGTCTAATTGTTTTGTTGTTTTGTTCTGACACCCCCTCATCCCATTATGAATTGCTGAAATTCACATGGGCACAGTAGCTATGGCACGACCTCTTGCTTTTTTCATACAGTGAGTAGTCTCGTCAAAGTCGTCGCAGTGATACGTCCAACATTTCTCAGTCATGCAGTGATGCAATGATTTTAACAGACATAATAAATTAAAGGACTCAATGAAATGGCCAAGTTCACATGGCCACAGTAAACAGCGTACGGATGATTGGTCTTTTTTGAAAAAGTGAGTAGTCACCTTCTAGTGACGATTGAAATACCGATTATGTAGAGCGTATTTAGCATTAATTGTTTATTACTCATAAATATGTGGGCTTTTAATGGCATGTGACTTTGTGCAACGCGACTTAGATGCTTTGTTTTTTCCTCACATTTCAGATTTGAATTATTAGTCACATTAATACGACCACATGGCAATAGTGTTGACAAACAACTATATAAAGGACTGAAGGAGTGATGGTAAACACACAACCTTTCCACTCAGTTCTCCCTAGGAAACTATCATTCATTTATTGAGAAAAAATCAAATGGAGTATACATTCACGGCAAGGGATAAGAATCGCAGAGGTAAGAGTTCACGATGAGGAAGAGGAACGGGAAGGGGACTCGCAAGGGGTAGGAACTTCGAAAGAGGTGAGAGTTCACGCCGAGGAAGAGGAACGGGAAGGGGAAGTGGCGATGCTAAACTTGAAACACCGTTTGCTTTGTTAGATGCCTCTTGTGCTTATCATGATAGGTTTGGGAAGCGACATTTTGTCATGCCCAAGTATTATCGAGATCCATGTCGTTTCGTGGAGGATCCATCTGATAATCAAACAGGATTTGGTCTAGCAGACGCTATACCTCTAAAATGGCCCGCACTATTTATAGAGCTCGTGCAAATGGAAAGATTATGTCGGGAAAATCGACTGAAGGTGCCGAAAGCACGTTCAGTTGAGATCCAAAATGAAGATCCAGATAATGTTGATCGACTATGTGAAAGACTTCGACGTGAGATTTCTCAAATGCGCTGTAGGTCAGCCGCGATATGAAACTATCTATACTTAAGTCGGATGCCAAGAAGAACGGAACAGCACCAAATAGTAAGGCAGTCAAGGAGGATCATGCACTTCTTTCTGACCCTGAGCTCTCGGATTGTTTAGACTCTGAGATTGCCGATTTGAGCAAGGATTAGGGGTCTATTTGTCTACTAAATTATACTAGGTTATCCATAATTATGTATTGTGTGTGTTAAAATAACTCTTTCGACAATGAGTTTGTGAAAGGTTTGTCTAATATTTGTCTATGTAACTGTTAAGTATTGTACTCGTCGCTTTATTTTATGTACTATGTTATGTTGAATGTTTTTACAAATTATTATTGTGGGATACTTATATTTGAACTAGCTACGTCGTTCTGAAGTATTATAAGTGTTATAGTCATACCTTTATTTTGTTTTCCTGTTCGTAGTAATAATTAGCAAATTAGATACTTTGTATATGTTGTATGAAGTTTTATTTAAATATTTCTTAGCAACAAATATTTAAGGGAACAACAAATATTTTTTGAAAATTCCGCGAAAATAGACTTAGTTTGGGAAATAAATTAGTATAAGTTTGGAAAAAGCTCCGACAAAATCTCTCTGAAACTGCACAAAATGTTCTCTGGAGAGGGTGCATGTCTCGAGCCCATTTATTTCTTCTTATTTTTTAATTTTTAATTTTTTATTTGTTGTTTTTATTTGTTGTTTTTATTTTTGATCTTTTTTAAATTATATTTGAATTATAAAGTTAAATAAAAATTTTAAAAAACAAAATAATAAGGTAAATTAAGCAAATATTTAATTTATATTTTTTCATAGTCTTTTTTACTTTTATATTTTTAAAGTTATAAGCGGTGATCATTGATTCAATGGTAAAATCTTAATCTAATAATCTTTGATATGATGTTTATGCTTGCTTGTTTGTGGTTTTCTTTTCATTTTTTTATGCCACATCATTACAACTTAAATCAGAGCTCTAGTTTTAGAGCTCTTAACCACTACTTTTTAGACAATTCATGTTGTTTATTTTTTAAAAAAATATATATAAAAATTATTTATGTAAATATCAAATTGATCTAATAATCGAATATATAATTTTATCATTTTTTTTTAAATAATGGATGAGAAACATAATTTTAAAATTAAATAATTTATTTTTAAATATTAAAATAATAAAATTTGGTAGCTAAGATTGTTTATCAATATGATATTTTATATGAATAATTTATATATAGAGATCTAAAAAATGACTGAGTGAATTATAGAATGTGAATTGAAAAGAAATCAATCAAAATAATAATTATAATAATAAATAGTTTTTTACTAATTTCAAATGTTGGACAAACTAATTTCAAGGGCTTTTAAAACTGTGGTTACGAACCACACTTTCTTTTAAAAGCAAATTTTCTTTAAAAGCGTGGTTACAAATCACGCTTTCTCTTGAAAGCGTGTTTTTGAATCGCGCTTTCACTTAAAGATGAAAACGTTAATAGGAACACGTTTTCTTAATTAAAAGCGTGTTTTGTAACCACGCTTTTATGATTTTATTCATTTTGTGCGCCTAGACCAGAAACATACAGAAAGCGTGTTTTGTAAACACGCTTCAACTTATTCTAGAAATTTCGGCCAAACTAAGCTCAGTTTGGGAAATAACTTAATAGGTAGGCCTATTTTGGGAAAAGCCTCAAGATTCAGTGAAGTAACCAAGGCAGTTAAATAAATAAATAAATAAAATAAAAAATAAAAACAAAAAACTAAGGAAAGTTACGTTAACTTACATTGAGGTTTGGAGAAATGCATCAAGTTTTACATATTTAGCATAATTATATTAGGCTCTATAAGATTTTAATTCACATAACATTTTATTCTCATTGCATTAGTTTTCATATGGATAAAAAAATAATAATGTTTTTTTTTTTTTTATACTGAAACGTATATTTTTATACTTGGCTATTCTTGTGTCTACACTTGTATTAGTTATGATTGCTTTGAGCCTAATAATAGGGAGGTCGGCATAATTATATAAAATTTTCAAAGTTTTATTTATTTATTATACATTAGGCCATCTCCAATCCTTCATCAAATGTTTCATCAAATTTAAATTTAATAAAAAAAATTGGTTAAAATGGTGCTCCAACCATTTCATCAAATCAATATCAAATGAAGGGAAAGTTAAATTTTCATCAAATCAAGGGAGTTTTATCTTTTATCAAATTTTGTAGGTGACCTTTGGACATCTTCCAGGATATCCTCCCAGACAATCGGTTTTCTTTATCTGAACGTCAATTTTTATTTGGACGTCTACTCGGATGCCTCCCAAACAACCTGACTTGTAACAAAGAAAATTTTAAATTTACTATTGGAATGCATCATATCAGATCAAGTTTTTCATTAAATTTTTGCTCAAATTTAATGAAAATTTTGATGAAATGTTGGAGATACTCTTAGGAGTGGCTGTGTAATTTACCCAAGAATCTAAATTGTTTTTGCCTTAATATGATATTGTTTATTGAAATGAAATGATTTTGGAGGAGAAGGAAAGAGTGCTCACGATAGGCAATCTTCTCCAAGGTACCTGCATTTTTAAAAAAATTTTGACAAATAAATTATGTTAGTAAACTAAAATCATTAATCTTAGAATGCAAAGTAAAACGAGAAAAAATTTCAAATTAATGTTAAGCGCAGCATATCCTAATTTGTCAGTTCAATGATATGAATAATTCATTTTGTAAAAATATCCATATATATCATTCATTAAAAAAAAATTAGATTAATATGATAATCGTAACATTTTCATGTGATTGCATTTGTCTTAAAAAAAAGGAAAAGAAAAAAAGAAAATTACTAATTAGTGGTACTGTCCAAAAGTTATTACAGATTGATGAGAAACTTTATACATTTAAATATTAATACTTATAAAGTTTATCATTTATTTATAAATTTTTTTAAAAGCCAATCCAGAATTGAAATTTTCTTCACAATTTTTTTTTAATAATAATAATGGTATATTTTAAAAAACATGTTTGCCGTCTATTTTTTCAAAGACAAACGCGATAAAATAAGAATGTTACAATTATTAAATTGATTTAATTTTTTTTTTTTTTACAAACAAACAGTTTGAATTATAAAAATAAAATCCATAATGAGCCTTACAAAGCCAAACATACTAGTCAAATTTAAGTTTAAACTTGAAAGAATTTCAACCTTTAATTTGTGTTCCTAGCATTATTGTTTGCCTAAGTTATTATTATTATTTTTGTGTGTGTATGGCTTCACAAAGCCCTGCAGAAATATCTAAACAACAGCAGCGATTAAATTTTTTTTTTGTTTTTTTAATTTTTGAATTTACTTCTTCAAAAAGCACTACACAAAAGATATCAAAGCACAGCAAGCAAGCAGGTATTTACAGAACTTATGCACATATCAACTTCAACTTGAATGCCAACATGAATCTGGAATAGCAGTACTAACAAGTGACACTGTAATATACTAATATCCATCAATGTAGCAATTGAGTACTCCTCCCGTGCATTTTTCACAGAGAATCTTCATCCATGAAACCTCAAATCCATAACCCAACTGTCTGTGGAAGTCCATGAAGCTCCTCCGACTAGAAGAAAACTTGCCACCTTCACTCCTCCTTGTTAATGTAGTCATCGTAACACTCTCCTCTATTCTGATAGATCCACCGTATCCGACACTAGTACTAAGTTCTTGAACAGAAAGTAGGAATAATTATAGCTTTTTGAAAAATCACTACTTATAATTATAGCTTTTCGAAAAATCACTACTTCTACTCCTACAGATATTTTTGATACAAGCATCAGTAGTAGTAGTAATGTCCACATAGAGTGAAGAAGAAGAATTCACTGGATTTTCACAATCCACAAACACAGCCACAGCTACATCTACAGGCCTTGGTGTCACACACCGGCAAAGCCTTGACAAAGATATGCAAGTGTGTGTGGCGCTAGTTAACTCTCTTCACTAGCCCGCTAATAAAACTTAAAAAGTTTGCAAAGACAAGCAAACACAATATTAGTTAAGTTAATGAGCTACAAGATTGGAGATAAGTCACAAAATAGCAAGCAACAAACTAAATTTAAAGCAACACTAGAAAAGCTTTGCACAATTTAAAGGCGAAATGAACTTTTCATTGATCAAAAGAAGGCATTACAATCGTTGAACAATGCACCAAAAGTGTTACAAAAGTTGCCTTACCATAAATTAGGTTATGGTACATTAAAGGCACAAATGGTTTGATTCAACATTTGGGTACCGCCTCCTTAATATAACTTGTTAAGCCTTTTCCTAACTGACAGGAGGAAACATCCACTGTATTTGAGGAGTCATAATGGATTTTTAAAAATTCTACAAAAAGAGAAAAATTACAACTCTTGGTCCCAAAACACCTTTAATACTGAGGTATTTACATGAAAATTTACAAGGCAAAAAGATTACATTTGACCCTCCAAAAGTTGGCCTAAAGTTGCTACTTGGGTAGGCAAGTCTGTGGCATGTTGTGGCTAGGTTGCTGCATGGCAAGTCTTGGGCTATCTTGCATTATGCCTTGGGCCTTTGCTTGCACTTGCACCAACAACTTCTTAGACATGTTTTGGGCTCTCCAAAGGGCACAAATGAGTGTGGCATTAAGGTGTTGACCCTTAGATGGGCGCACCTTGACAGTCTCCCCCACTTGAATGGTCGACGCCCTTAACAACTTTGCCCAACAAGCATCCATCTCGTCTTGAAAAGCCGACAAGTCCGCCTCCCGTTCCCAGCTGATTTCTTCATCTCCAAGGCCTCTCCATGTCACCAAGTATTGCTTTTGTTTCTTCTTGGAAACCATTTTCACCCGATCAGCTAAGATAGATTCAACAGACTTTTTCTATGCTTTGGTTGTGATGGTTTGGCGTTTTAGCTCATTTCGGGTTGGATCTTCCTTGTCTGGATAGTAAGGCTTCAAATAACTCACATGGAAAACTGGGTGTACTTTAAGCCAAGATGGAGCATCTATCTTATAAGCACACTTGCCAATTCTCTTCAAAATGGTGACCGGTCCCTCACACTTGCGCACTAGCCTTCTGTCTCTTCCCCTCATGAACTTGCATTGCTCAGGGTTGAGTTTGACAAGAACTTGATGCCCAGCTCTAAACTCTAGTGGCCTCCTCTTTTCATCAACCCATTTCTTCATTTTACTTGTTGCTTTTTCAAGATAGGCACGAGTAATGTCATGGTTTCTCTTCCATTCCTTAGCAAATTGGTAAGCCCTGGGTGACTTTCCTTCATAAGGTCCATCCACTGTGTAGGGCAATAGTGGCTAATGTCCATTCACTATCTCAAAAACACTCTTGCCCGTAGAGCTACTCTTTTGAGAATTGAAGCATAACTGTGCTATGTCAAAAAGTTGCACCCAATTTCGTTGATTAGCATTGACAAAGTGGCGCAAATACTCATCGAGCATACAGTTGAAGCGTCCAGTTTGCCCATCCGTCTCCAGATAGTAGCTTGATGAAGTATTAAGTTGTGACCCAAGAAGCTTGAATAACTCCATCCAGAAGTTGCCAACAAAACGCGAGTCTCGATCACTAACAATATTTTTAGGCACACCCCAATATTTATCAATTTGCTTGAAGAAGAGTTGGGCAGTCTCCTCCGCTGAAACATACTTTGGGGCAGCTACAAAGGTGGCATACTTGGAGAATCAGTCCATAATAGTCAAGATAGTCCTGATGTCTCCCACTTTAGGCAGTCCAGTGATGAAGTCAAGTGATACACTTTCCTACGGACGTTTAGGCACGGGCAAAGGTTCAAGTAAGCCTGCTTTCTTTTTATGCTCAACCTTGTCTTGTTGGCAAGTGAGACAAGTGCGAACATATTCTTCCACATCATCACGCATTTGGGGCCAATAATATCCTTGTTTCACCAAGGCCAATGTTCGCTCCCAACCCGGATGTCCTGCCCAAAGTGTATCATGGCACTCCCTAAGAAGTGTCTTTCTCAAATCACCAGCCCTGGGTACAAATATGCGGTTGCCTGTTGTCATTAGAAGTCCATCTTGCACCCAAAATTGCCGAGTTTTGCCCATTTTGAGAAGGCTCATAAGATTCTCTGCCATAGCATCCTTGTCTAGATGAGCCTTGATTTTCTCCTTGATACTGGTTGAAATGGAAGTAAGTGAACAAACATGATGGCACACGGCAAACTCCGCCTTCCTACTTAGTGCATTAGCAACATGGTTGGTGGCACCAGCCTTGTACTCTAAGGCAAAATCAAACTTTGCCAACTTCTCTTGCCACCATGCTTGTCGTGCGCTTAGCTTGGGCTGGGTTAAGAAATGGCTAACCACTGTGTTGTCAGTCTTTACAACAAACCGTGAGCCCAAGAAGTAATGCCTCCAAGTCCTTAGACAATGCACTACTGCAAGCAACTCTTTCTCATGAGTTGGATATCTCCACTCAGCATCATTGAGCTTCCTACTCTCATAGGCAATTGGGTGACCATCCTGCAAAAAAACACCACCCAAAGCAAAATCAGATGCATCAGTTTGTATCTCAGAAGCTTTACCTAAGTTAGGTAGTGTCACAACCCAAACCCGGCCCTATGGGTTTAGCACCGTAACCGGCCAGTAATCCGAGATTACCGAAGGCCTGCTTAACAGTAGTACAGTAAAACAGAGTTCAGGGCCCGGCGGAAGCCAATACAGTAAATAAACAATACCCAATGAGCTGTGACAGTCTGCATGCAAAAAGACTTCTCATACATTTATACATAAACAGTACAGAACAGTATACACAATATGTACAATCATTCAGACTAGGGACTCGATCCTTGCATAACAGTACAGTAAACATTCAGTCTATACAGAACAGTAAGACAGTACAGAAGGGGGATTTGTAAAACACCCCTAAGCCTTAACACGATAGGCTCGGAACCTCGCAGTGAGGCACATAGGCTGGCTTGACAAAAAGGGAGTAACTCTGACGCTCCTAGCCGCGGTCTGGTGCCTGAACACCTACATATATATATGAGCAGTGAGCTAAAGCCCAGTGAATAACATAATGCGTAAAGAGGTTAAGAATGAATGTCCTTACAGTAATGAAAACAGTTCATTAAATCAGTATTTCAGTCGTTCAGTCAGTACAGTCATATGTGGTATATCCGTTAGCATAACAGTACAGTAAACAGTAGGTCTTAAAAGACCGAACAGTAGTGATGGCCATCAGTCAGTAAACAGTAGTGGTTCCAACAAGGGAACCGACAGAGATCTCTGTAACAGTAACAGTAAACAGTAGGTGCTAAGGATACCACAATACAGTTCAGAATATAGGACATACATTCATTCAATTAACAGTATTCAATTCAGAAACAGTACAGTTCAGTTGCTCAGAAAATAATCATTTTTGAACATATCTTTACACAATCGTTACTCACAGAGTTCTAGGCTATGGTATGCTAGAGCGTGCCTCCCCAGTCGCCAACCCTACACAGTTCACAGGTTGAACACACACTAAGCTACACAGTTGGGAAATATAGTAACTTAACCCCTAATGCCTCGGTGTGTTCTACATCTATGCCCTCAGTAAGATGCCTTAAACTAGGCCTAAGAATGCCTAGAATGGGATGAGGATGCAAAGATGTGATCAGAAAACAGTTTCAGAATTTTCAGAAAACAGAGTCCCGCTCGAGCGCAGGTTTCCCCGCTCGAGTGGACATGCAATAAAGGTACACGCTCGAGCGTCAACTTTCCCGCTCGAGCGTACTGTAAAAGTACTGGATGGGTGAAATCTCCGCTCGACGCCCGCTCGAGCTTGAGACACAAGACTCCGCTCGAGCGCCCAATCCTCCGCTCGAGCGGACTGTAAAACAGTGCAGAGAAAATACTGGATGCTCGGATTCCACGCTCGAGCGCCACTCCCCCCGCTCGAGCGGGAGTGCAAAATCTGGAAAACCCAGATTGCACCTCCAAGCTCAAACCAAGGTTTAACAACTCAAAACTCGACCTCTTGGGCTGAATTTCCAGAAAACATTTGTAAACACATAGAATAACATGGTTCAAAGCTCAATTTTGAGAAATCAAAGCCCAAGGGTGTTTAATTCAAACCCAATTTCAAACCATTTTCATGAACATGGAGAACATGCAAACATGCATGAATTCAAATCAATTCAAAGCTTCAATTTGATGCTCTAAGGAGCCAATTGATCCAAAAACAAGTTGAAAACATGGACCATTACAAAATTATGGACATGCATGTGACAATTTTCCATGAACTCAACTCAAAATCCCACAATACTAACATGCATGCATGAATTATGCTCTATTACATCATGCTAGCACTAAATCATGGCTCAATTCTCAATTTTGACATGAATCATGCAAGAACAAGCTCAAACACATCAATAAAGGTTGAATTCTCTTACCTAGAGCTTCAATTACAAGTGTAAAACCACAAATCAACAATCAACTTTCAATTCTCCAAGTTGTCTAAGCCAAAACTTCAAGAACTCAAGATGAACAACTCAATCTCTCACTCTCGCCTCCCTATGGCCGGTTTGTGTGCAAGAAATGGAGCTTAAGAGATGTTTAGAGTCAAGTATGCAAGGCTCTAGCATAACTAGGTAGTGGGCCACTCGGTGGCAAAACGGTAATTACGACAAACTTTGCAATTAACTCATTTTAATCTAGTTTAATCATACCTAATCAGTTTTCAGATAAATATACCATAAAATCACATTAATTATGAGGATCATAAAACATCAATCAATTCCCGATTCGGCCGCCGATAAGGCCTTCAATTAGCAGTTTAAACACTAAAACACGAACAGATCAAATAATCAATCAAACAGATAGATGCACAATTAAACAGATAGACTCAGTCAATTCAATTCCAGTTTTCAGTCAGTCAGTTCAGTACTTTAATCAGTTCAATTATCAGTCATAATCAGTTCAGTTTGACGGTAATCAATGTTTATCGGTAAGCAGTGATGAGGGTTATTACAGGTAGAGCAAGAACAGGGTCTTTTGACATAGCTTCTTTCAAGGCTTGAAAGGCTCGTTGGCACTCCTCTATCCAAACATATGGCTTGCCCTTCTTTAGCAACTCTGTCAATGGGGAAGCTAGTCTTGAGTAGCCTTTAACAAACTTGCGATAATAATTAGCTAACCCAAGGAATGACTGCAACTCGAGACATTAGTGGGTGACCGCCACTCTTGAATAGCCTTGACCTTCTCTTGGTCCATTTTGATGCATCCATGCTCAACAATGTGCCCTAGGAACTTAATCCTCTCTTGGGCAAAAGAACACTTCTCTAGCTTTACATAAAGCTTGCGCTCTCTCAACTTGGTAAGGGCCTTCTGAAGATGCTCCACGTGCTCTTCTAAAGTGGAGCTATAAATTACAATGTCATCCAAATATACTACCACGAATTGATCCAAATACTCTTGAAAACCTTTATTCATCATGGTGCAGAATGTTGCTGGGGCATTGGTCAAGCCAAATGGCATGACAAGAAACTCATAAGAGCCATAACGAGTAACACAAGTAGTTTTAGGCTCGTCTCCCTCGACAATTCTTACTTGATAGTACCCTGATCGAAGATCTAGCTTTGTGAAATACCTTACTTTGCTCAATTGATCAAATGAATCTGCAATGAGAGGAAGGAGATACTTGTTCTTGATGGTCAGCTTGTTGAGTGCCTGATAATCCACACATAAGTGAAGACTACCATCATGCTTCTTTTGAAATAAGACAGGTGCACCGAATGGGGCCTTAGATGGCCTAATGAAGCCTGCTTCTAACAACTCTGTAAGCTGCTTCCTTAACTCATTCAACTCAGGAATAGCCATTCTATATGGTGCACGAGCTGGTGGCTTTGCCCCTGGCACCAACTCGATAGCATGATCCACACCTCGGCGTAGAGGCAACTCCTTAAGCAACTGTTCAAGCATAACATCTGCAAATTGCCTCAAGACCTTCTTGATTGCGACTAGGACAGGAGTAGATTCGAGAGCTTCATTCAACTTCAATGCGGTAACCCAAGTTTGCTCACCATGCTTAACACCCCTCTTGAGTTGCATAGCTGAAACAAACCGGTCACTGTTGTTGGTGGCCATAGCAGAAATGAGACATGGCTTATCCCCCATGACACACATACTATTAGAATAAGGCATGACTGCCATCTTTGTGCTTCTCAAGAAATCCAACCCAAGGATGACTTGGAAGTCATCCATGGGTACTGCGGTGAAATCTACTTTCCCTTCCCAAGTGCTGACCTTCAAATGAACAGATTTTGCAACCCCATAGATAGGCTGCGCTGTCGAGTTAACTGCCTTAATACGGTTACCATCCTTCTCTAAAGATAGCCCAAGTCTTTCAATTTCGGTCCCCGCAACAAAATTATGGGTGGCCCCTGTGTCAATCAAAGCACGGAGGGACTTTCCCATTAAGTTTTACATCCACAAACATCAAACCTTTGTTGGATGACTTGCTCTTGTTCAACTTGCCTGATGATTCCCCACCATGCATAGGTTTCTTCCCTTCGCCTTCATCTTTGGATTGCACAAGTTGTTTAGGATCTGAATGTTTGCCTACTTTGCCACTCTTGGCATTCTTCTTAGGCCTCCCTGTAGAAGTCTTCTTCTCCATGACATTCATCATATGAAAGGCTCCCATTCTAAAGCCAACTGCCTTAGAACCCTTGCTACTTCGCCTAGACTGCACGTCTTCTTCCTCGTTATCATCATCACTTGGTTAAGAGACATGGTCAGACACAGTTGCTAGAGCATTCAAGGCACGCTTTTATAGACATTCAAATAACCAGTGTGGCCCATTGCATAAGAAACAAGAGATAGGGCCTTTGGCTTTGCTTGTAGAGAATTGTTGAGGGGCTTTTGCCTTGTCACCATAGCTCTTCTGTTGCCATTGTCCTCCACCCAAATGGGTTTTGGATGTAGAAGTGTTGGCTCTCCCACTCTTAGGTTTGCCATAGCCTTAGGACTTTCCACCTCCCCTACTCTTGCGTGGGGAACCACTATCCCGTTGCTTAGGTTCGACGTAGTCCGTAAGGCACTCAGCTGCTGCTTGTGCATGGGCTAAATCTTGTACTCTTTGCCTTTAAAGTTCAACTCTGGCCCATGGCTTCAATCCCTCAAGAAAGAAGAAGAGCTTGTCTTTCTCTGACATGTCTTTGATGTCTAGCATAAGCCCAGAGAATTGTTTCACATAATCCCTTATAGTGCCGGTGTGCTTGAGATTCCGCAAAGCACGCCGAGCATTATACTCAACATTTTCGAGGAAGAATTGGAGCTTAAGTTCATGCTTAAGTTGCTCCCAAGTCTCAATTGTGCATAAGCCGCGTTGCATCTCATCATGTTTAGTCCATCACCATAACTTGGCATCACTGGACAAATACATTGTGGCCATAGAAATCCTTGTCTCCTCAGCATCGGCTTTCACAACTTTGAAATATTGCTCCATATCAAAGAGAAAGTTGTCTAACTCCTTGGCATCTTGGGCGCCACCGTAGGCACGGGGCTCGGGCACATGCGCTCTAGTGAATTCCATGCCACCACTAGGTGCGTTGCCAAAGGCACGGGTAAGAACACCAACCCAGCCACTAAGGTCTTCAATCTCTAGCCTGAGTTCAGTGACAACATCCTCAAAATCTTGCCCTTGAGTAGGGCTATGAGTTTGCTCAAGATCATGAACCCGTTGCTTAAGGTTGGCCAATGAAGCTTCCATGGCCTCCATGTTGTCCATACGCTGCTCCAAGAGCTCAATTCTCTCTCTTTGCGTGGGTTGACGGTTGCCAGTAGCATCCATTTAGAAAGCCAATAATAGAGAAAGCCAAATAGACTAGGCTCTGATACCAACTGTCACACGCCGGCAATGCGGAAGCCTTGACAAAAATATACAAGTGTCTGTGGCGCTAGTTAACTCTCTTCACTAGCCCGCCAATAAAGCTTAAAAGGTTTGCAAAAACAAGAAAACACAATATTAGTTAAGTTGATGAGCCACAAGATTGGAGACAAGCCATAAAATAGCAAACAACAAGCTAAATTTAAAGCAAGCAACACTAGAAAAGCTTTGCACAATTTAAAGGCGAAATGAACTTTTCATTGATCAAAAGAAGGCATTACAATAGTTGAACAATGCACCAAAAGTGCTACAAAAGTTGCCTTACCATAAGCTAGGTTGGGGTACATTAAAGGCACAAGTGGTCTAGTTCAACACTTGGATACCCCCTCCTTAATATAACTTGTTAAGCCTTTTCTTAGCTGGCAGGAGGAAACATCCACTATATTTGAGGAGTCATAATGGATTTTTAAAAATTCTACAAAAAGAGAAAAATTACAACTCTTGGTCCCAAAACACCTTTAATATTAAGGTATTTACATAAAAATTTACAAGGCAAAAAGATTACATTTGACCTTCCAAAAGTTGGCCTAAAGTTGCTACTTGGGCAGGCAAGTCTGTGGCATGCTATGGCTAGGTTATTGCATGGCATGTCTTGGGCTATCTTGCACTATGCCTTGGGCCTTTGCTTGCACTTGCATCAACAACTTCTCAGGCATGTTTTGAGCTCTCCAAAGGGCACAAATAAGTGTGGCATCAAAGTGTTGACCTTTAGGTGGGCGCACCTTGACAGTTAGCCAAGGGTCCCATAACAAGTCACATGGATAGGTTCATCATGAACACATTATAAGTTACCATTGGATAACGGATAAAGAGGGAGAGAGGAGCAGCTTCCATTCTGTATCCCAACATCCACCAGTCAGATTGTATAGTTGTTGTAGTTGAATGCCAGCACGTAGTATTTAGCACCGGAGGAGAATTGAAATATTGGATGATTGTTCTCACAAGTAAGCTTGTATTTCTTGTTTCTGCAGTTTTCTGGGTCACCTTGAAATCGAAATGGGTAACTGATGTTAAGAGTATTTCCACCACCATCTCCTCCACAAGAGGAAGAGTATTGATCACAGTGGTGAGGATCATGATAATGATGACGACGATCACTTCTTAAACCTGTTGGAACAATCTTCTGTGTAAATAAAATAAATTGAAATAATTCAAACAAAATAAAATAAACTTACAGAATTTATTTTGTTGAACCGTAACAATAATTAAAGATCAAGTCGAGTGTGCGACACTCTGTCCTTAAGACAGATTCGCCCCGCTACGGTGCTTACGGTTATGTGGCGTCTATCTCCCAGGATACAATGATCTTCACAAATTTGTAGTAGCACTTCAAACAAATTTGTCCGGCGAACTAGAACCTTGTGTTCTATTACTCTCTGAAATTTTCCCTAAACTAATATGAAGAATAAAGGACGCAAGAGAGCAAAATGAAGGCAGCCTTTATATAGCCTTTGTTGGCACCTATTCAATTTAAATAGAAAATGTATGAAGAATGAACATAACTCTTCCTTTAAAATAAAGAGACACCATAAAAGGCTTGCACCCTTTCATTCAAATGGAGGTTTGATCCTTCCTTTAAAGCAAAAAGACACCATGAAAGGTTACACCCTTTCATTCAAAATGGAGTCTATTTCAATTCACAACTACCTCTTTATAAATTTTGGACACTGGTGCTACTCGTCATATATGTGCCGACAAAAAGATGTTCACATCTTATTCAACAGTGGACAATGGTGAATAACTTTTTATGGGCAACTCCTCAACTTCCAAAGTTGAAGGGTAAGGAAAGATTGTTCTCAAGATGACATCAGGAAAGGAACTCACTCTCAACAATGTGCTGCATGTACCGGACATTCGCAAGAATCTTGTTTCCGGATCTTTGTTGAGTAAGAATGGGTTTAGGCTAGTATTTGAGAGTGATAAATTTGTACTTACAAAGAATGTGATGTATGTTGGAAAAGGTTACATGTCTGATGGCCTTTTCAAATTACATGTAATGACCGTTATACCCTCAGTTATTAATAATAATACATCTTCTTCTTACTTGCTTGAGTCTTCAAATTTATGGCATGGTAGACTAGGACATGTTAATTATGGATCTTTGCGTAGATTAATTAATATGGAATGTTTACCTAAATTTGCAATTGATTCAAATCATAAATGTGAAATTTGTATTGAGGCAAAATTATCTAAAACTCATTTTCATTCAATTGAAAGAAGTACGGAACCACTTGAATTAATTCATAGTGACATTTGTGATTTTAAATCAATTCAAACTAGAGGTGGGAAAAAGTATTTTATCACTTTTATAGATAACTATACTAGATATAGTTATGTTTATTTAATTCGAACCAAGCATGAAGCTTTGGAAACTTTCATTCAATATAAGAATGAAGTTGAAAATCAACTTGGTAAGAAAATCAAGAAACTTAGAAGTGATAGAGGTGGTGAATATGAATCACCTTTTGGTGAATTTTGTAAAGAACATGGAATAATTTATCAAACCACCGCTCCTTACTCACCTCAGCAAAATAGAATTGCTGAAAGAAAAAATAGGACTTTAAAAGAAATGATGAATGCCATGTTAATTAGTTCTGGATTACCTCAGAACTTGTGGGAGAAGCAATACTTTCTACTAATTATATACTTAATAAAGTACCCCGAAAGAAAGTGAATCAAACACCTTATGAATTGTGGGATAGAAGAGTACCATCCTACAAATATTTAAAAGTGTGGGGGTGTTTGGCTAAAGTGGCTATTCCTAGTCCTAAAAAGACTAAAATAGGTCCTAAGACCATTGATTGCATTTTCATTGGTTATACTAAGAATAGTAGTGCATATCGGTTTTTGATTCATAAATCAGAACATACCGAATTGCATGTAAATACTATTATTGAGTCTCGGAATGCATCTTTCTTTGAACATGTATTTCCAAACAAGACAGGACTAGGGACTAGTAGTAATAAAAGATCTTATGATGCTATTACTAGTCAGGATCAAGAACATGATCAAGAACAAGAACAAGAGTTAGACCAAAATGAGGAAGAGGAACCTAGGCGTAGTAAACGTGCTAGAACCTCAAAATCTTTTGGTCCAGATTTCCTAACTTTTTTGTTAGAAAATGAGCTTTTAACTTTTAAAAAGGCTATGTCCAGTCCTGAAACTCCTTTATGGAAAGAAGCTGTCAACAGTGAAGTTGAATCCATCTTGTAAAATCACACTTGGGAATTAGTAGACTTGCCACCAGGTTGTAAACCTCTTGGGTACAAGTGGATTTTCAAAAGAAAATTGAAAGTGGATGGATCAATTAACAAATACAAGGCAAGACTTATGATCAAAGGATTTAGACAAAAAGAAGGTCTTGATTACTTTGACACATACTCACCGGTTACTAGAATAACATCCATTAGAATCTAATTGTCATTGCATCTCTATACAATCTAGAAATTCATCAAATAGATGTGAAAACCGCTTTCTTAAATGGTGAGTTAAATGAAGAAATTTGCATGGAACAACCAGAAGGTTTTTCTGTTCCAAGAAAAGAAAAGAAAGTGTGTAAATTGATTAAATCATTATATAGTTTAAAACAAGCGCCAAAGCAATGGCATGAGAAATTTGACAAGACAATGATGTGAAATGGATTCAAAATTAATGAATGTGACAAATGTGTTTAAATTAAAAACACAGACAAAGGTTATGTCATTGTATGTCTTTATGTAGATGATATGCTCATCATAGGTAGTAATAACGAGATGATTAAAACTACCAAGAAAATGTTGAATAAACATTTTGATATGAAAGACATAGGCATTACTGATGTAATTCTTGATATGAAAATTACCAAAACATCATAAGGATATGCTTTGTCACAATCTCATTACATTGAGAAAATACTTGACAAATTCAGCAAAGATGATGATCATCTTGCTAGAACACCTGTAGATGTTAATTTGTATCTTTCTAAGAATGTACAGGAAAGTATTTCTCAATTAAAGTATGCCCAAATTATTGGAAACTTAATGTACTTGATGAACTGCACTCGCCTAGATATAACTTATGTAGTAAGTAAATTAAGTAGATATATGAGTAATCCAGGAGTAGAACACTGGAAAGTAATTATAAGGGTTCTTAGATATCTCCGATTTACTTGTAACATTGGGCTTAATTATACTAGATATCCAGCAGTACTTGAAGGATACTGTGATGCAAATTGGATATCGGATACAAGAGACTCAAAGTCCACTAGTGGGTATGTCTTTACTCTTGGTGGGGCGGCTGTATCTTGGAAATCTTCCAAACAGACTTGCATTGCTAGGTCTACTATGGAATCTGAACTCATAACTTTAGACAAAACTGGGAAAGAGACAGAATGGCTTCACCACTTCCTTGAAGATATTCCAATATGGCCAAAACCAGTGCCTGCTATATGCATACATTGTGATAGTCAATCAACTATAGGTAGAGCACAGAGTCATATGTATAACGGTAAGTCACGACACATTCGCCGTCGACATAACACCGTGAGACAACTACTCTCTAATGGAATTATTTCCATAGAATATGTTAAGTCTAAAGACAACATAGCGGATCCACTAACCAAAGGGTTAGCAAGAGAGTTAGTTGAGAATTCATCGAGGGGAATGGGACTTAAGCCTATTAAATAAGAGTTACCATAACGGCAACCCAACCTAGTTGATTGGAGATCCCAAGATCTAGGTTCAAAGGGACAACCGAGTTGTGTATGACTCAAAAGGATCACTGGGGAGTCTTACTCCTACCCATTTCTTTGATGAAATAGTGATGTCTGCAGCGTTTGAGGTTAAGTAAAATTTTAATGATTCTTATATCTAGGTAAACCTAGTGGAGTATGGCAGAATATTTTTCATAAGAATCACCTATGTGAGTGTGAACTGGGCCGGTTCTATGATATTTTTGAAGGGCTACAATTCTCTAGAGTACTCATGAAAAACCAGGTTGTTCAGGGCCAAAATGAACACAATAGTGAGAACTAAACTGTGTCTAGAGATATACTGTGTGAGTTCTATTATCTTGGTTTACACAAACGGCTGAACAGTTCAAGACATCATGTTCACTGGTTAGCTAGTAAATCCGATAGTGTCTCACAAGGGAAGGTTCAAAGCCAAAAGCTACCTATCCTTTGCAGTATATTTCCAATTTCTGTACTCTCTGGAATAGATCATGTTGTTGCATTTTCTCTCCGTCAAATTCCATTCATGTGGGGGATTGTTGGAAAAATAGTGTTTTATATGGCTTATGTTGGGCCAACTTTGAGCCCAAATTTGAGTGGGCCCCAAACGTCTTTTGGGGTGGGTCCGAAGAGGTGAAGTGTTCCTTACCGCGTGACAAGTCACACAGTGAAGATGGAACGTCAAAACCATTTATGAGTGAATGGAAAGTTGACGTCGTTTTCGGGTCTAACATTAATTTTTTAGATAAAATTCATTTGAATTTTTTCAATAAAAATTATTGTGGGAATTTAATTTAATTCTAAATTCAAATTTTGGATTCCTGAGTGGTTTCCTAAAATTTGTAATTATGAGAATTTAATTTATTTCTAATTTCAAATTTTAGGTTCCTAAGTGATTTCCTAAAATTTGTACCTTCCTTTATTTATTAAACTATTCAAATAGTTTAATATATATATATATATATATTCAAATAGTTTAAATAAATAAAGTTGCTACAGGTTTGACTTGGTCCACTACGGTTTACTTTTCATATTGTTTGGAAGGAAATCAATTCCATGTGCAACGGTCAAACTAACTTTGAAAAGTTGGTTTTCCTGGTCAAACATATTGATGCACCTTTTCACTTCAAAATTGGAACCTGTTCGGGTCTTAAGTTTTGTGCCTATATATACCCATCAATTCCAGCAATCTTGGGACCCAATTTCTGATTCGGAAAAAACAATCTGTTAAGTTTCTTTTTGCTGTCCAGATTTTTAAGTACAATCTTTCCTTTGGTGTCGATGACATCAATCTTTCTGCAGTTGTTTTCGAGGCAAATCTTGTCGGAAATCCTAAAGAATGGTGGGTGGACATTGGTGCTACTCGTCATATATGTGCCGACAAAAAGTTGTTCACCATTGTCCACTGTTGAATAAGATGTGAACATCTTTTTGTCGGCACATATATGACGAGTAGCACCAGTGTCCACCCACCATTCTTTAGGATTTCCGACAAGATTTGCCTCGGAAACAACTGCAAAAAGATTGATGTCATCGACACCATTGGAAATATTGTCCACTTCGGTCATATGGGCTTAAGCAGACTTCTTGCTTGTTCTCTTTTTGCTTTTGCCTTTGCTATGGCAATCTTTGGCCCGATGTCCCTTTTTGTCACAAATGTAACATTTGCTATTAAACTTGTACTTTTTATTTCCCCCCCCCCCTTTTGAGCCTTGTGATGAACTTTCTCCAGAAGACTTTCTTTTCTTGATTTTTGAAGCATGTTCCATCACATTTGCCTTAGACTCCATAGGATGCTTACCAGCCCGCTTTTCAGAATTGCGGTTGTCCTGCTCAATCCTTAAACGCACAATTAACTCGTCCATAGAAATTTCTTTGTGCTTGTGTTTGAGGTAGTTCTTGAATTCCTTCCAGCCTTTTGGTAATTTTTCAATTAAGGCTGCAATTTGGAAGGATTCACTGAGAGACATGCCTTCTGCGTGAATATCATGCAGAATGAGTTGGAAATCTTGAGCTTGACTGATCACAGTTTTTGAATCACCCATTACAAAATCCAGGAATCTGTCAACCACAAATTTCTTTGAGACGGCATCTTCCATTTTGTACTTTTTCTCCAACGATTCCCAAAGTTCCTTTGCTGTCTTGACTGGACTGTAGACGTTGTATAATGTGTTGTCAAGTCCGTTCAAGATGTAATTCCGACAAAGGAGATCGGCATGTTTCCAAGCATCAACCGCAGCAACCACTTGCCGGTCGGTTTCATCCTCTTTCAAGATAGGAGCATCTTCACAGAGGAAACGAGCCAGGTTCAGAGTTGTAAGATAAAACAACATTTTCTGTTGCCATCTTTTAAAGTTAGTTTCTAAGAACTTCTCTGGCTTTTCTTCATGATTTATTGGTATTGTCACCACAGGAGAGGGGGTTGGTGCAATTGCAACCACCACAGTAGTACTTGTTTGGGCATTTGTTTCAGTAGCCATCAATTCTAATTTATAAAACAAAATTAGAATTAGAATTTACACTACACAGAAAATTAAACCAAATTTACAGAATTAAATTCTGTAAAAAATAAAAGAAACAAGAATGTAACTTTTATTTTCCAATTAATTTGGAAATAAAATAAAATTTTATTCAACCAAATTAATTCCACATAAGAAGTTAAATTCTGTAAAATAAAAGAAATAATAATATAACTTTTATTTTTCAATTAATTTGGAAATAAAATAAAATTTTATTCAACCAAATTAATTCCACACAGGAAATTAAATTCTGTAAAAGAAAAGAAATAAGAATATAACTTTTATTTTTCAATTAATTTCGAAATAAAATAAAATTTTATTCAACCAAATTAATTCCACACGGAAAATTTAATTTCTGTAAAATAAAAGAAATAAGAATATAACTTTTATTTTTCAATTAATTTGGAAATAAAATAAAATTTTATTCAACCAAATTAATTCCACACAGAAAATTAATTTCTGTAGCACTTCAATAATTAAAATACTAAAACAGAATTTTAAATAATAAAAACTCAGAAAATAATTTCTAAAAACTAAAATTAATTTCCTGACAAAATTCCACAAAAATATATTCTGAATTGTTAATGGCACCAGTATCATACTACTAGTTGTCAAAGAAAATAGACAGTATATTACTACTATCTGTCAAATAGTATATAATCACTATTTATTTTTTCAACCAGAATATTATTTTGTAAATTCACAGAAAATAATTTTCTTAAAAGAAGAAAGAGAAAAGGAAACCAACGAAAAATTCTATAAACAGAATAATTCGAATCTGTCTTAAGAATGTACAAAAAAAAATCTGGACAGCAAAAAGAAACTTAACAGATTGTTTTTTCCGAATCAGAAATTGGGTCCCAAGACTGCTGGAATTGATGAGTATATATAGGCACAAAACTTAAGACCCGAACAGGTTCTAATTTTGAAGTGAAAAGGTGCATCAATATGTTTGAACAGGAAAACCAACTTTTCAAAGTTAGTTTGACCGTTGCACATGGAATTGATTTCCTTCCAAACAATATGAAAAGTAAACCGTAGTGGACCAAGTCAAACCTGTAGCAACTTTATTTATTTAAACTATTGAAATATATATATATATATATATATTAAACTATTTGAATATATATATATATATTAAACTATTTGAATAGTTTAATAAATAAATGAAGAGGTACAAATTTTAAGAAATCACTTAGGAACCTAAAATTTGAAATTAGAAATAAATTAAATTCTCATAATTACAAATTTTAGGAAACCACTCAGAAACCCAAAATTTGAATTTAGAATTAAATTAAATTCACACAATAATTTTTATTGAAAAAATTCAAATAAATTTTATCTAAAAAATTAATGTTAGACCCAAAAACGACGCCAACTTTCCATTCACTCATAAATGGTTTTGACGTTCCGTCTTCACTGTGTGACTTGTCACGCGGCAAGGAACACTTCACCTTTTCGAACCCACCCCAAAAGACGTTTGGAGCCCACTTAAATTTGGGCTCAAAGTTAGCCCAACATAAGCAGTATAAAACATCATTTTTCCAACAAAACCATGAAAGCAATTCATTAGAAACAGGGTAACAGCAAGAACAGTAATGCTAGTAGACATGAGAGAGAGGGGATGGGAGGGGAGATCAAGAGATTAGGGAGGTTGTAATTTCTAATCCCACATGATATCATTTTCACAAGTCAGCAAGTCATTCAATGAAAAAGTGGGGTTAAACACAAGCATTACTTTATAGTGTGAGGTTGTAGATCCAAATACTATGAACCTTTTGTTCTATTTTATTAATTGGAATGATACGAAATTGAATGGTCATTTCCTTCCAACGGTGAATGGCGATTCTATTTATAAAACTCATTTGGAATGACAATTCATTCCACTTTACTCTTGTGAACCAAACACTACATTTGTATTGTTCCCTTCTCTTATTAACCACTAACAAGTACTCGTGTGAACCTAAAAAAACAAAAAAACAAAAAAAGATTGGTTTATCAATACAAAAATAGGTAAATAAAAGAAGACAACACAGTTTTCTTTGATTTGGTCATCGCACACTTTTTTGAAGTTCAATTTTGTTCACATATTATTAAAATATAATTTACATGTGTGAACGACCAGAAGTTTGGATTGATTTAAAATTCAAATTGGAACAATCAATCTATGGTTTTGATTGATTGAAATAATCATCCAGACTTGAACGAACACAAAGTTTTGCTTGTTTCATCAATGGTTAAATACACTTGAAATTCAATCTGAACAAGTCTGGATAATTATTTCTGGAGCTGTAGCATTTTTGTTTGATATAATACTCTACTCTACCCATTCATCACGACATATACTATTATGTTATCTTTTCAAAATCAATATAAAAATATTAAAACTGCAAATTTTAATTAGTAAAAATCAAGTTAAAATACAGATTTGCCTATGTTACCATAATATAATTTTCCCAATGGTCTTTACCACTTGGGTGTATTGAGTCAATACAAAGTCCACGGAATCAAAGTGTGTTATTTTGGTCTCAATTTGTCTTTGCAACTCTAGGTGCAGTGAGTCAAGACAAAGTCCACATTAAATAAAACAAAAAGTCAAGTCCACATAACAATCAAAGCAGCTTGTGCCTGTTATTTTGGCCTCAATTTGTCTATTGTAAATTGGTGTTGTGAGTCAATTTGTCTATTGCAATTTTAACGTGGTGCTATGCTAGGAATCAACTCAAACATTTTGTAGTATTCTGTGATCTTTTCTGAGAAAGTTCTATGTACTAAACTTTCTATGTATTGAACCACCTCTATTTCAACTCTATAATATGTACTGAAAATTCAAAAGTTACCATTTCATCCACGACAAATAATTCTCTTTCCTAGAAGTTAAACAACACACACATGAAAGTTGTCAGGTAAAGAAGCAGAGGAATAGCCAAGAAAAATGTCCATCTTTTTCTTCTTATTTCTCTCTCTCTTCTTGTTACTGCAAGGAGGAAGACGCTTGGCAACATCACCGAGAGATTCAGATGAGTGCACGGTGACAAGGTGCAGAATGGCCCAGCCATCTGATTCCCATTCTGCCTAAAGGACAATCAACAGCCAAATCACTGTGCTATCGTAATCCTGGATTCGAACTATTTTGCTCTTCAACCAATAACCATACCATCCTTGAGCTCCCGTTTTCTGTCATGGCAAGGGTCCGGAAAAATGATTACATATCTAAGTTGATACATATACATGACCCCAGCCATTGCTATCTCCAGAACTACTTGGAAAACTCAACTTAACTGCCTCTCCTTTCCAATTCTCATATAATGAACAATACACCAACCACAGTATTTTCAGTTGTTCCTCAACAAATGGGTATTCAATGAATATGGATCCAATCACTTGCCTTGGCAACAACAGCCAAGGCCCCAAGATCTATTATGTGGTACCTAATGATTTTTAATCCATTGGCCGCTGTCATCTTGCACAAAGTTGTATACCATTAAATCACCTGCATATTATTTAAATTATTTATATATTTATGGCCTTGAATTGAGTTGGTACAAATCCAAACTCATATGTGGGAACAGCAGTAGCAACAACAAATATGATGAAACTGAATGCTTTGACAATAATAATGTTCCTAATCCACCGGGAAATACTACGGATATTTTTTCATCATCGAGCAAACAAGAAACAGGTACTCCTACCCTCTTCAACTAGGAAATACATATATATATATATATGAGAAACATTATAAGTTCATGAACGACAAATGTCGAGCCTTGTCTATCTTTTACAGGTGAAACCAAAAGCCTAGTGCTTAAAGTTGAACGCTCTATCTACCCTGCCAAGATTTTTGTAAGAATTTATGTATTATTGATTGATGTATAGATATATATTACAATGATTCATGATTCCTATATATAGAAGAGGGTGAGTGTGTAGTAGGTAAGGAGTAGGTGAAGTGGAGGTGGTAGTGGTGTAGTGGGTTAGGTTTAGTGGAGTAGGTGAGGTGGTAGTGGTGTAGTGGGTTAGGTTTAGTGGAGTAGGTTTAAGTGGGTGAAGTAGGTAGAGAGTAGGTGGATTTTAACAGCCCCCGCAAACTCAAGGGGGATAGGAACTAACCAACTTGAGTTTGGAGAAAGTAACAAAACAAGAAAATACATAACGTTGTCATGTCAGACCATTGGTGAAGACACTGGATGGGGGTGTCATAACGTTGTAGAGGACACTGTATGGGGGTGTCATAACCATGTAGAGGACACTGTATGGTGGTGTCATAACGGTGTAGAGGACACTGGATGGCGGTGTCAGACCGATGTAGAAGACAGTTTATGGGGTCATGTCGGACCGTTGTAGCAGACAATGTTGTGATAGTTGTTGTAACAGTTTACGGAGTCTTGCTGGACCCTTGTAGAAACTAACCGAAATCAATGTCGGGACAGTTTACAGAGTCTTGTCGGACCCTTGAAGGAGCTAACCGGAATCAATGTCGGGACAGTTTACAGAGTCTTGTCGGACCCATAAAGGAGCTAACCGGAATCAATGTCAGGACAGTTTACAGAGTCATGTCGAACCCACAAAGGAGCTAACCGGAATCAATGTCGGGACAGTTTACAGAGTCTTGTCGGACCCTTGTAAAAGCTAACCGGAATCAAATGTCGGGACAGTTTATGGGGTCTTGTCGGACCGTTGGAGATGCTAACCGGAATCAAATGTCGGGACAGTTTATGGGGTCATGTCGGACCGTTGGAAAAGTTGCACCCTCAAAAGGTGTGCCCAATTTTTCAAAAGGCGTGCTCAATCCATAAAAAGGTGTGCCAGATATGATGGCGAGGCACGTGAGGGCCTTGGCTGGCGCGCCCGTTTGTCGTCTGGCGTCAAGTGGCGCGCGATACGCGTGGCTGCCTTGGCTATTTAACCAAGACGAAGGCTGAGGCTGAGGCAGAAGCTGAGACAAGAAACTGAGAAAAACTTCTGAAAAAACTCTTCGTTTTGCTGAGAGAGATAGTCTGTAACACTCTGTTGCTCAGAAAATGGCCTCTTCGTCCCGGAGTCTGCTCACTCTCTTTCCCGACCTCAACGAGTCAACAAGAGAGATAACTGGTGCGGTGGCACTGGAACCTCAACCAAGCGCCCCGGAGTTTGCTCCGTTGAACTTTCCGATGCGGTCTGTGGAGCAAAGAATGGCAGTGCAGTCGGATGTGGAGGCCAATCAGTATACTTTGAAGTCATGTGTGGAAACCATGACGGCGGTCACAAACTTGTCGAATCGGCTGCAGAGTAGGACAAATGAGGTGCAGCATTTAAACGCCCAACTGGCTCTGCTCCAACGCATGTATAAGGATGCGCGAGCAGAGATAAGTGTGCTGAAAGCAGAAAACAAGGAGCTGAAGCGGAAAGCCACCGTGATGTTCCGATTTGGAGGTCCACCATATGCTGTAGTGGAGGAGCAGGGTGGAGTGATCGTGCCCAGTGGAGTGGGAAACACGGAGGCAACACCGGCAAGGGCCGCCCAAGACGGAGGCAAGAAGAAAAGACCGGCGACGGAGTAGAGAAGAAAAATCCCACTGGGGGTGTGGTTGTGTGTTTGTATTTGTTGTTTTTGTTGTGTTGTTGTTTTTTTTTTTTTTTTTTTTTTTTTGTGTAAAATTGTGATCGGGGTTGATCCCGTCATAACAAAAATGATAAGTTTATGAAATGAAAACCGAGATGGTTGTGAATGTTTTTTTTTTTTTTTTTTTTTTTTTAATCAATGTTTCATTATTATACAAAAGATAGAATAAAATAAAATAAAAGTAGGGATAGGAAAAATATATTATAATAAAAAAAATATATATTAAAGAAAGTGAGAGATGTGGGCGGTGGATGAAAACATGTGAGAGGCATTGTGTTTAAATAAAATAAAAGAAAGGAAAAGAGGGGACAAAAGTTGGTGGATAGTTGGATGAAGAGAAAGAAGAAAGAAATAAAAGAAGAAAAGGAAAATGTGTTTGAAAAATTAGAGAGAGATGCTCAGGAGGTGTTGTGTAAAGCGTGAATTGAAAGATGAAATAAAATAATAAAAAGAAAGGTGGGTGGTGTGGGTCAGCAGCACACATCATGTTCTTTGCATCCCACATGTGCTAGCAAATGCAGAAGAAATGGGAGTATCAGGATCCATTGCATAATAGGGTACTAGACCAACAATGACCACGAAAACCAGCATATACAACATACAACATATAGATAGTGCAGCTGCTATACCCAAGGGCAAATCTCGTTGAGGATTCTTCACCTCCTCTGCAGTACTGGCCACTGAATCGAAACCAATGTATGCAAAGAAGACTGTTGCAGCCCCAGCAAGCATCCCATCGATCCCAAAAGGGAAATACCCAACAGGAAGTTCGTAGCCAACCCATCCAGTCTTGAAACCCAAATATCCACCCGCTATAATGACAAAGAGCATGGCACACTGCCCATTGCATCCCATGGCTAGTGTTGGGTTCTGAAAGAGAGAGTGTGTGTTTGGCTAGGAAGCACGGGTGCGGGTACGAGTACGGTACGGGTACGAGTGCGGGTACGCCGATACGGCAAAATCCCAAAAAAGTATGATACGGGTACGGCTGCGGTACGCCCGATATTTTTTTTTTTTTTTTTTTTATAATTATGGTTAAGGGATCCAACCTACAGGCAGATAACTTAAAACCATTGTTGAAATTAACCAATGTTGAAACAGGCAGATAACTTAACTTAACTCAAAACCAATGGTTATGCATCACAAATTAATGCTCTGTTTTTCAGTTACAAAATCCTCATCACTCCCCCTCAAAATAAACAGCTACCAAAGAGAATTTAAGGTGTCAAGGGATTTTAATTTGTCATCAAGCTTTACAACCAATATCATATTGCATATATATATGACATATATCAGAAAAAAAATAAGGACAGATCTTAGTTAAACAAATCTGGACAGATTTTAGTTCAAAAATCTGGCCATATATCAGAAAATAAATAAATAAATTAGGACAGATCTTAGTTCAAAAATCTGGACAGATTTTAGTTCAAAAATCTGGACATACATCAGAAAAATAAATAAAATAAATAAGGACAGATCTTAGTTCAACAAATCTGGACAGATTTTAGTTAAAAATCTGGACAGATTTTAGTTCAAAAATCTAGACATACATCAGAAAAAAAAAAAAAAATTAAGGACAGATCTTAGTTCAACAAATCTGGACAGATTTTAGTTAAAAATCTGGACAGATTTTAGTTCAAAAATCTAGACATACACCAGAAAAAAAAAAAAAAAATAAGGACAGATCTTAGTTCAACAAATCTGGACAGATTTTAGTTAAAAATCTGGACAGATTTTAGTTCAAAAATCTGGACATATATCACGAAAAAAAAAAAAAAGAGAGTTCAAGAAAAATGAAGAAGAAGATGAAGGATCAAAGAAAGAAAAAACCAAAGAGAAAAGAAGAATCAATCGTTTGCAGCGAAGAAAGAGCACAAAAATCTGAAAAAAAAAATGAAAGAAAGAGGATAAAGAATCGAAGAAGAAAAGGGGGAAGAATCGAAGATGAACTTACCTCTTCAATCGCACCTTTGAATGAGAGAATCAATCAGCAGCACCTTCGACTAAACCTTTCAATCGCACCTTCGAAGTGTTCTTCAGACTCTCTTGGGAGTATTTCTGGAAGGAGATGATCGAATAGACATGGAACCCTAGCAAGCACCTTCGAAGTTCTTCAGCCTTGGAGTATTTTGGAATGAGATATGGAAGGAGCTGAGATCGAATGAATAAAGAACCCTAATTCTATTTGTTTTGATGTTTTATTTATGTTTTATTTATTACAAAAGAACCCCAGATTTTTATAATTCTTTAAAATAGACATAAAAAATTGCTCCGGTACCCTTTAATTTATAAAAAATCTCGTTTTTTACCCCGGAGTACCCAAAACGTACCCATGGCGTACCCGTGGCGTACCCATGGCGTACCCGTGGCGTACCCAGGCGTATACCAACCGTATAAAACGTACCCGGTACGTTTTTGGCGTACCCGGTACGCGTGCAGCCGTACCGGTACGCGTACCCGCACCCGGGAAGTACCCGGTACTTGTACGGCAACATTTTTGGAGTACCCGTGCTTCATAGGTGTTTGGTGTAGGTGACCAAGATGGATGATGGTGATGATGCTCTGATCTTGAAGGTGACCAAGATGGCAGCGGAGTCAAGGTATGTGTAGAGAATTTTAGCGGACTAGGTTGAGGTCCGGCGGGCAGCCAAGGCGAAGTTACCACCCGCCGGTGAAGCAAAAATATTAGGTTCTAAACCTGCTCTGATACCATGTAAGAATTTATGTATTATTGATTGATGTATAGATATATATTACAATGATTCATGATTCCTATATATAGAAGAGGGTGAGTGTGTAGTAGGTAAGGAGTAGGTGAAGTGGAGGTGGTAGTGGTGTAGTGGGTTAGGTTTAGTGGAGTAGGTGAGGTGGTAGTGGTGTAGTGGGTTAGGTTTAGTGGAGTAGGTTTAAGTGGGTGAAGTAGGTGGAGAGTAGGTGGATTTTAACAATTTTTTTATTTATTTTTCATTTTTGGGAAAAAAGATTTTCACACCTACTTCGATTGTTTAAAATTACAGGTGTGATCCCATCCGGCTTGTTTCTTCTTCTTGTAGTCATGGTCACAATATATTGTGTTCACATATCAAATAAATTGAAAAAAGAGGATCAAGTGAAAATCAAAAGGTTTTTGGACTTACCTACCCAAAAAAAAAAAAAAAAAAAGGTTTTTGGAGGATTACAGAGCTCTCAAGCCTACAAGATACACTTATGCAGAGATTAAGAAAATTACTAGCAATTTCAAGGACAAACTAGGCCAAGGAGGTTATGGAACAGTGTACAAGGGACAGCTTTCCAATGATGTTCACATTGTAGCTAAGATCCTCAATGATTTCAAGGGGAATGGAGGCGACTTAATCAACGAAGTGGGGGCAATAGGTAGAATCCACCACATCAACGTGGTTCGCTTGGTCGGATACTGTGCTGATGGATTTGGAAGAGCTCTCATTTACGAATACTTACCAAATGATTCCCTAGATAAGTTTATATCATCTGATCAGGAAAAAAGTTCACTCGGTTGGGAGAAGCTACATGATTTTGCTCTTGGCATAGTGTCACTGGTTGCCTTGCAAGGTCAACTCCGTGACATTTCACATGTGGTGGTGTGACCATTTGAGTGCTCAAGAGTGGCCTTTGGAAGTGCCTAGGCAATGGGCATCGAGATTCCAAGTTGGTGGTTCAATGCCTCAACGTGGCCCCAAAGTTGGCCCCAAGCAGCCCAAGGCAGACATGCCACCATGCAGCCAGCAGCATGCCCAAGCAGCAAAGGCCGCAGCCCAGCCGCAGCTCAGGCCGCAGCCTGCGTGCACATGCCAGCTACCCGCCTGCAGCCCAGGCCACGGCCCAGCAGCAGCAGCCAATCTTGGCAGATTTTGGCGCATTGTTTGAGGGTCCAAATGAAGGAGTTTTGGGCTGAAATTTTTACTGGACTTAGGCCTTGGGGTGAGTGTTTTCCCGACCAAGTTTGGTGATTTTTCTCAATTTGTGGAATTTTTGAAAAATCATTATGACTCCTCAAGCATACGGCATGTTTCCTCTTGCTAGTTGACAAAAGACTTAAAAAGCATATATAAGGGGGTATAGTGTGCCTCCTACCTGGCTCCACACCCAAACTGAGTTTTAAGTGAGCAACATTGGGGCAACTTAAGGGTGGGTTTTAGGCATTCAGAGAGGTGTCTAGAGTCTCCAAAAAGGTTTCGGAGCCCCATGGATGGTGCAAAAATGTAAGCACTACGCATGCCTCCCAAGCACGAGGTTTGGTGCATGCTTTCCATTATGCCATGCATTATGGCATCTTGGGGTCGTTCTAGAATGAATGGGCTATCCAAACACCACCAAAAGCCTCGTGTGCCAACTCAAGTACTTGATTTGGGTTCAACCTTGCACGTGGAGATCCCGTGGCTTAAGCTAAGCGGTTGGAAGGAAACACTGCATATGTGGGCTATCAAATGAAGGCATCAAGCTATACATTGACTAAATCCATTGAGGGATGACATTATGCTACAAGTGAGCTACGGATTGTGCCAACTCAAGTGCTTAATTTGGGTTCAACCTTGCACGTGGGGATCCC
Source organism: Camellia sinensis (assembly GCF_055761805.1). Taxonomy (NCBI): domain Eukaryota; kingdom Viridiplantae; phylum Streptophyta; class Magnoliopsida; order Ericales; family Theaceae; genus Camellia; species Camellia sinensis. The sequence continues at coordinate 8,180,738 of NC_138971.1, forward strand.
GTGGCTTAAGCTAAACGGTTGGAAGACACCGCATATGTGGGCTATCAAATGAAGGCATCAAGTTATACATTGACTGAATCCATTGAGGGATGACATTATGCTACAAGCGAGCTACGGATTGAGATGTTGCCTTACTCGCTAAGGTGCACAATAGCCTTAGGCGGAATCTAACACAAGTGTTGGCATGAGGACTACACCGTGGGCAAGTTATTGATCCTAGATGTCTTGTGGGCTTTGCATGACCATGTGGCTATCAGATATGTATCGATTGAGGCATGCTTGACCCTGTGACACTTCGAGATGCTGCCAAAGACTCAGCATGCTATGTTGGCTTGTTAGCTAAGTCGAGGGCCTTCGCTAGCACATTGTTGTGTGGGTAGGTACCTTGATGACATGAACCTAAGTTGGGCGAGCACCTTGCTTGAGATAAGCTTGGCGCTATGAAGAAACTTATGCCGTGCTTGGTGCACTTGAGGCATCAGGCCTACTTGTGGCATCCGGATGAAGACGGAGCTTCCTATGGGAGTTGTTCTGCTTGACAAAGCATTGGGGCCAAATGTTCAAACGGGTGAGATCATCAACACTCGATTTGTCAATGAGCGATGGCGGGCTTAAACTTGGTGGAGTTTGAGTGCCACACGGGCGGAAAATTGTTCTGCTACGCCTCTAAAAGAGTCCGCCCATGACACATAGCCAAAGGTATTGAATATTTTCATCAAGGGTGTGATCAACGAATCCTTCATTTTGATATCAAACCACATAATATCTTGTTAGACCACAAATTCAATCCAAAGATCTCTGATTTTGGTCTAGCCAAGTTGTGTTCGAAAGAACAAAGTGTTGTATCCATGACTGCTACTAGGGGGATGGTGGGCTACATTGCACCCAAAGTGTTTTCTAGGATCTTTGGAAACGTGTCATACAAATTAGATGTCTATAGTTTTGGAATGTTGCTTCTTGAAACGGTTGGAGGGAGGGAGAATACTAATGTTACAAAACATAATACCGGTGAAGTTTACTTTCCTGAATGCATCTATAATCGTTTAAATCAAGGAGAAGAACAGGAGATCGTGATTGAAGAAGATAGAGATGCTAAGATTGTGAAGAAACTAACAATTCTAGGAATTTGGTGCATTCAATGGTACCCAAAAGATCAACCTGCTATGAAAGTTGTGGTTCAAATGCTAGAAGGAAATGGAGAAACTCTGGCAATGCCCCCTAGTCCATTTACCACCACAAATCCAAGGACTTCTAGGGGTGGGTGGACTTTTGATAGCAAGCTAGAAGTCATTTCTGAATTCAAGTGATAGAAACAATTAAGTGTTGCTTGTTTTAGACTTTTTATCAGTTTGTGTGGTAGAAATATTTTTTCTGTTGATCAGATACAATTGTGTAATCAATCTACTCTTAAAGCTTTTCAAATAATACATCTGGTGCATGGGCTTTGAAATAATTTTGCTTGCATTTGCTATATATATATTACTATGCATCGGAAGGTAACAAATAAATACAAATCTAATAATGCATAAATAGGTTTGAGGTTTAACTGTAGTTGCAAAATACTTAATGCCATTACACAACAATGAATGATCATTACAAATTGATTTAAATGAAACTAAATCTGAATGTTGATATCCTAAGGTGGTGGTGTTTCATTAAACTGAATACAGAAAATCTGAAAACTAATGATTAATGCTGAATATTTTAAGTGGTGGTTGTGTTAGGGTTGTTGTGGCGACAATGGTGATGGAAGTAAGTGCTAAATTAATTTACGAAATACCACCCCAGCTCTCAACTTGCACACACAAGATACTAACTAGTATCGTTATATTTTAGTCCTTATTTGATACGTGCCTTGTAGGGTGATTGCTGATACCACATGTTTTTTCTTGTCTTAAAATAACACGTTTGATTGTAAAAATGAATAAAATTGGTAATACCATAATATTGCTAATCTCTCAAAAAGGTGGGATTAGCAATACCCACCATTGCATTAGTCATATCACCCTATCTAGAATAAAATTTAATCCTCCCCTCATATCCTATTCTATATCATACCCTAATCAAACATAATACACGTATTCTCACTATATATTTAAGTTTATATGATGACTATGTTTTGTGAAGGTAGCAGAAAACCATTATCAGCCTCCTAGAAACTACCCTCAGTCTCACAATAATCTTCACCCTGTTGACTGTAAAAGCCGCTTTTGCCAGAATAGAACCAGTTTTTCAAGCTCTATAACTTTAATCTTTGCTTCAAATAGACGGAAATTTCTGAAGTTCTACGATCAACTTGTACCAAACCACCACAAAATTCCTCTGTTACAATAAAAACCTCCAGTTTCCAGTAACAAAAAGGGTAAATTTTCTACATAAAACAGCTCCCATACAATGCTATCACCATAAAATACATACAAGTCTCTGGTTTCCATTTCTACATCACCAACATACATAAACAGTCCTTCCATAAAAAAAAACCTACCATAACTCGCAATTTCTCAGCTTCATCCAATCTTTTACAGAAAAATCAGAGCTTTGTCATTTTGAAATGGGACACTACAAAAAATTTTATATTAAACATTTTCACGAGTCGTGCCTTTTTTTCTATTTTTACAAACTATAGCACAATTCCAATAGGGAATTACACATTGTCTATTCTCCTAACCTTCATCAAATTGACTCAAGAACTTTTGGCCCAAAAACCACCTTTATTCTATTCGCTTCTCTTTCCTTCATCGATTTGAACCACATCTCTTTCCATGGATCTGTAAAATGAAAATTCTCTGCTCTACTTTGAAATCCCTATCATGGCACCACACGTGCACTTCACTTCTCCAGCGACATTCATATGTTGACAATGTAAATTAGAATAGCTAGGCCCACATCTTAACTTTATTTTAGTCGAAATGTTTTATTTTCTGCAGAGATAAAATTAATTTATAAATGCACAATTAAAATAAATTGAGGGAATTAATATAATAAAAGTACTTTACCATTAAAAAATAATGGACTAACTACATACTTTTAGACATTTATCAAGCAACACCAAACAGCAGCTCAACAAAGAACTGCTTGTGGAGTATATCAGAAGGTTTCGAGATGCCGCCCTAGACTATTATGATGATCATGATGTGAGACTATTTTTGTCAACCCTTTGCATCCATAGCATGCTCAAGAGCATTGTGCCCTGTTGGAGAACTTGAGATATACATTGTTGGGCCTGTTTCCTAATAGCTCAAGCTTTTGGGAAAGTTGATGACTAAATAGATAATTGCCAGCTACTTATTAGTGTCTACTACATATCCAGTTTCAAGTGGACGATCAACAATGCATAGAACTTGCTACTATGCACAACTATCATCTGACACTTAATAATGTCTAATGGCTACAGTATATTTGGCATAAATGAGATACAAAAGGCTGGTACATGCAGCCTATTTCCCTGAAAAGTTCATCCCAAAAGTAATTCAAATATATAATGTACTTTGAAATCATTGAACACTGCTATTCACATGTAGGTAGCTTCTCACAACAAAAATGGGGCTTTTGATATCATTTTGAGGTTATGCTTTTTCCTAAACACCAAAGCAGCATACAACAAAAGAAGATATTTATTTAATGTTTCCTTCCAGGCAATAGGAGACAATCATATAAGAGTTAGAGAGAGAAGAACATTAAGCATAGAAGCAACCACTGTAAAAATGTACCTTTACTTCATATGTTGAGAATGAAGCCTTTCCCTACAGCAACTCATGAATTGCCATCCAAGAACTAATGGTGAAAAAAATGAATAAATCAGCATTACCAACGTTCAAGCAGTTCTTCTGAAACTTACTCAGTTGAGAGTTTCTACATCCAAACACATGGACCTTGTACTATATCTCAACCCAACTACAACCAGAGTTCTTCCGAATTCCTCTTTCCATCATTTCTTTCCTCACCTTTGCAGCTTCTTCCCAATTACCATCTTCTGAATAAACCTTTGACAACAAGACATAAGCTGCATCATTTTCAGGAACTAACTGAAATAACTTCCTAGCAGCCCATTCTCCCAACTCTCTGTCTCCATGTATTCTACAACCATTAAGCAAGGATCTCCAAATTGCCGGCCAAGGTTCAAATGGCATTGCCTCAATTATATTTTTAGCATCTTGGAGGAAACCATTTCTTGACAACAAATCAACAAAGCAACCATAATTACCTGGTAAAGGTTCTATTCCATAATCTGAGGTCATTGATTTGAACAAAAGACGGCCATGATCAACCAGACCCATATGACTACAGGCTGATATAAGTGACACAAATGTGGCTTGGCTGGGCTTTAGATTAGCCAACTTCATTTTCTCAAAGAGTTCCATAGCTTCTGAAATGAGACCATGATGGGCATAAGCCATGATCATAGTATTGCAAAGGACCACATCACCGAATTTAGATGATTGATCAAAAGCCATCCGTGCACTTCTAATATCCCCAAATTTAGCATAAGCATCTATAACTGCACTGGCAACAAATAAATTCGCCTTGTATCCTGTTTTGATAATTAGTGAATGAACAGATTTAGTTTGGTGTTGAGATGCAATTCCGGCGCAACCATTTAAAATGCTGGCAAGAATAAAATCATCAGGTTCTCCACCATCTTCTTTTAGACAATTTAGAAATTTTATGGCTTCAGCGACACAACCTCGATGCGCAAATGCTGAAATCACAGTACTCCATGATACCATATCTATTTTCTCAAGCTCAAACAAACATTTAAATACATCATCTGGAAACCCAAATTTGACATATCCTTTAATTAAGGAGCTACAAACATAACTATGGGAGGCAAAACCATATTTGACTATAATCCCATGGATTTGTTTGCTTATTTGTAGATTTTCGGTCTTAAAACAAGATTCCAAAGCACAAGAGAAGGTACACTCATTTGCTTCAAATCCCAAATTCCAAAATTGACAGAAAACCTGAAGCGCTTTAGCATCACAACTCAAATTGTACCCAGAAATTATTTCATTCCAATTGTTTATGTTTTTAAAAGGTAAACTATCAAACACCGAACGTGCCATCTTGATTACTCCACATCTAGAGAACATATTAATTAGTGAACTTGAAACATGGGATTCATCATAAAATCCAAAATGACAAGCAAGAGAAAAGAACTGAAGACCAAGATGAAGATCAAGGACGTCCCCACATAGCCTAAACAAGATTGAGAAAGTAAGATGATTGGGCTTCAAGCTTGTGAACATGAAACTATTGAACAAGCTTGCAACTTCTTTTGTATCCACATCTTGAGAAGAACCTGAAAATGCAGTATTCCAAGAGACAACATCTCTCTCTTGCATTGCATTGAAAAGCTTGAAAGCTGGACCCTTCTCAGCATTTTTAAAGTACATATCCATGAGAGCATTCATCACTGAAGTACTCGGCTCCATCTCACTCTGAACAATCAATCCATGAATCTGTCTTCCACAATCCAGATCACCTATAATTATGCACCCTCTGAGAGCATTAATAAAGGTAAATTTGTCCATAAGTACTCCTTTGCTGTGCATCAAAGATAGAGTGCTCATGGCTTTAAAGCCAAGACCGCGAAGTGCATATCCTCCAACCATAGCATTCCAACAACCAACATCATGACTATCCATACCCTCGAATACCCTCTCGGCCGATTCAATGACACCAAACTTAGCATACATGTGCAGAATTGAACAGACAACAAATGGGTTCTTCTCCATTCCAACTTTCAGAGCAAAACAGTGTACACACATCCCCAACACATCAGCCCCCATACTAGTACACACCTTCACAACACTGCCTACGGCAAACTCATTCGGAGTCCACGTAGTTCTTGTCATGTCCAAATACACCTCCAGGGCCATTTCACTCAAACCATTTTTCACTGCACCCGAAATAACCAGAGTCCAAGAAACAAGGTTTCTTTCAGGCATTTCGTCAAACACCTTAAACCCATCACCCAAAACTCCAGACTCTGAGTACATTTTGACCAGATTGTTTTGTGAGAAAGTGTCGTTTGAAAATCCCAACTTGACGATACGGCCATGGATTTGGGTGCCGAAAACACACGACTTCAACTTTGCGGCGAGGGCAAGAGCATTGGAAAGTGTCGCAGCCGTGTCTCCGCCTGACAAGTGATCGGAAGATGAGGAATAGGATTTGGAATTGTAGAGTATGCAGGACAAAAACCGAATTGGTTTCAATGCAAGTGAAACTCGTAAACTTCTCATAACTTAGTTTTACGATTTTTAAGTACATTTTCAAATAGTGTGAAGACATTCATATACAAATTGAAGCTTTTCTCGATCAAAAAAAAAAAAAAGTTGTCAGGCAAAGATTGTTGCGAACAGAGTCTGTGACTACTTTTCTCCAACAGAATTTGCAGGCCGTTAGGACTTTCCATTTTAGGCCAGGCTTGAATCACATAATCGTGAATGAGAATTTCATTATTAATCATTATTATTATTTTTTTCCTTTTTGTCAATGCTATTAGTGTTTTTTTTTTTTCTTTCTAAATTAGTTTTGTTAGCAATATGTAATAGTAGGAAAACAGTCAGTGCGTTTACTTTTAATTTTTTTGAATTCAATTTTTTAAAAATTGAATTTTTTATGTTTGCATATTTTTTTTAATTTTTAGTGAATATTTTTAAAAATTTAAGTACTTCTTTTATTTTTTTTAGATACACCTTATTTAGATATATTTAAAAAATAAAATATTTGTAAAAAATTAATAAACACATACAAATATAAAAAATGTACTGAATTTTTATATTTTTAGTATTTAGTGAATTTTTTTTAAAAAAAATTACAAATATTATATTTTTTAAGTGTATTTATATTAGGTGTATTTAAAAATTAAAAAAAAATTAAATTCAATAAAAATAAAAAAAAATACGAAAAATAAAAAAAAATTAATTTTCTAAAAAGTGAATCCTAAATTTGAAAACCAAACAAGCTGAATAATTTTGAATATTGTACACTCAATTATTATTAGTTTTGTTAACAATATGTAATAGCTAATCAATGATCGAATTTTCATTCCAAACCGTTTTAAACACTAAAATTTTGAGACTTAGAATCACACTACTATTTTTCTGTAAAATTACTGTCATGTCATCTAGTTATATAGTTTTAACTTATTCCTACTCTTTGAAAATAATAAATAAACAACCCAAAAGTACAAAGAAATTCTTTAGCCTTCTATCTATTTTTTTTGCTATTTCAATGTCTAGTTACCACATTTGTAAAGTGTAGTGACTGATAAAAAGTTGAGGGTAAAACTCTTTTTTTTTTATTTTTTTTTTTCCAAATTTTATTTATTCATAACATTTTGCTATTAATTTTATTTTTAAATTACACTCCTATTCTTTCATGTAATCATTTCATACTTTGATCCTTAAATCAAATATTTATTTTCTTTAATCTCCAAACTATTGGCCTCTTTTTCACTTTAATTCAATTGCCAATCACAATTGAGAGGCAACTTTGAAACTTCACAAAGTAAGTTTCCCTCTCTTCGGTCTCTAAATCCAAACCCAAATCCAAAACCTATCCACAGATCCACATAATCTCAAAAAACAATTTCAAATCAAATGAAATTGAAAAATTAAGTATGCATAGTTGGAGTGGATGGGCCGCAAATCATAATCTAAGGAAGGAGTTGGGTCGTAAGAGATGGGGTGTTATGGCCTATGGTCGTAAGTGACTGGGTCCAGAGGAGTGGTAGGCGGCAATGGTCAGCAGGGGAGGGAGGTAAGGTAAAGCGTATGCAAAGGCTGTTGTCTGCAAGTGGTGGTAGTGGTCTATGGCAGAGTGCTTGGAGGATAAGGAAGGTGGAGGGGAAGAGGGTGAGTCATGAGTTGTAATGGTATATTATAGAATGCATGAAAGGAAGGAAAGGCAGCGACGGGGGCAATCCGTGATGACCGGCAAGTGACAGTAGTCTATGATGTAGGGTTACACGTTGAGAGAAAATGGTGTTGAGGTGGTCAATGAGAATGGGATAAGTTGATTGTAGTAACCGAATGAGAGGTGAATAACGGAGGTTTTGAGATCACATTTTAGTAGACGATGAGAAAGGCACGTGTGTTTCTTTGTGTTGAAGAGACTACTATTTTAAGAGTTTTTCACAAAACGACATAAATGGATGACCTTCCAAAACTCCATAGATTAAAAAGTCCGAGAATGAACTATTATTTCCCTTACAATGACACACCTGGTTTAATCATAACCACAAAGCAAATCCGGATGCAACTGAAAACAATAGATGTCAATATTCACAAAGGTAACAATGCATTTGCAAAGGAAACCACATGTTTCTCAACAAAATTCAAAATTAAAAAAAAAATAAAAAATAAAAAAATAATTGAAAAAAATCTAACAGAAGCTAACACAAGATTAATGAGAAAACATAATAGCAAACACAAATATTTCATGAATATATGGACACGCACCCACCATTTGTGTGACATGGAGGAGTTCTGCAGTGTACAAAGCAAGCATTTCATAAATCTAATCCCCTCCATTGAGAAGGCGGGATATTGTCAAAAGTGAATCCCCCCCTTTCCCCAACAAAAAGGAAAAAAGAAATTCAAAAATATAAAAAGAAAGAGAGGAAATCATATGAACACACATTACAGTAGAAACACCTGAAGAAGTAAAAAGATGAGACATTGTTAGAGCTCCGAGAGAATCGCAGGAATGTAGTGAGATAACTCTGCAGTGAGTGATTGAAACCCGTTGACAAGCTGTGTATGGAATTCCTGATCTTCTTCCCCAATCAGCCTGAAGTGCACCCTAATGGCGCGTTTGCAGACCGCCATAAATTCAAGGAGTGCAGCAATGAGTTGCTGCAGCTCCTGGGAACGCAGCCTCGTCGCTGGCTCACCCGACAGGAAAGCTGTGCACACACTTAAGACTCCACTGTTGACCTACAATATGCAAATTCGATATTTGATTAATACAACACAGGAATGAAATAGCAGATTTTGTTGGGAAGATCAAAACCTGTGTTACATGTACGCTTCTATTTCTCTCAAACTATCAGTGTAAACTCAATATGACAAGGGTGCAAGATATGTGTCCGACAGCCATACCTAATTTAGACACTTGTATTCTCTAATTTTTATGATGTCTAAAGAAGAAACTTCATTTTCTAGTAAAGAAACATCTTTAGACTCTCACACGGATGAGAAATAGAAATTTCATATTTTCGATAAATCCTAGTTAATTTCCCGTACATTCTA
>NC_138971.1:8195000-8222500 GCF_055761805.1 Camellia sinensis
ATTTTTTTCATGGAAGTGGACACAAGATTTGAAATCACGTGTTACAATCTCAAACTATGTGGTCCAAGAGACAGCCAAGATGATCCCAACGTGACACAATGAAAATCATTCCTTATCTTCTTTAACCTTTCATCCTCGTACAAGTTATTCAACGTAAAACACACAAGTGGAGAAATGCATTTGCTCTGAAAATGCAGAGTTGTATGAGAAAAAGAAAGAAAACATATCACTATGAAAGGGCATCTACCTCCCAGTTGGCCTTCAAAAACAAAAATCCCAACCAATCAATTCTACAACCAACCAAAGATAATCTGCCAGCAAAATGTTTTTATGTGTAGCCAAAGCATCCCTTTCTCAAAATTATTTTGTGGCACTTGTGTTTCACTCCTAAATAGATATTGTCCAGGCACTTTGTTCAAATAGATACATATAGGTCTCAACTTATGCAATAGTTTACTACTTTAATTTCTTCATGTATTTTAACATAAATCCCTTCAACAATAGCCATAGCAGATTCTATCATGTTGCGACACATTTGACATGGGACCCATGAATGGAGGACAAGGCAATCAAACTAATTGCAGTAGTTGCAGTCAACTAAGAGTCTTTAATATATTTTCTCTATCGTTTCCTTTTTGGATGTTTAATCATTTAGGATACACGGGAAGAGTCTTGAGTAGTTTTTACAATCCCTCCATAGCAAAGAAATGGAGTCTCCTAGGTCTGAAATTGCTCATTCTAATTTTCTCAAAATTCTAAAATCTTAAAAATCCATAGGGTGATTTCACTCTCCTAACCCCCTCCTCAACAACCCCATTCCAATTTTTTAGATTTTTTAATTTTAAAGAAAACATGTATATATGCCTCTATATATATAGAAAGACTCCCAACAAAATTAAGTTCATAGATTATTGTCAACAATTTGAACTTACTATATATTTTTCGCTTTCCATATGCATATCTTTCCTTTTATATATATTCTTTCTCTGTCTTTGCAAACTCTCTCACATTAAAATGAAAAATAAATAAAAGAATATTTACAGGGAAAAAAGCAAAAAAAAAAAAAAAAAAAAAAACTACCAGCAAGCAATAAAGCTCAGCGCATGACATTCTTACAAGAATTTTAGTTTAAGAATGCAGTATCAAGAGTGATTATACATGGATTTTAGGCATGTTTACTTCTCTTTTGTCAATCAAAATATCACAGCACAATCATTCTCTAATTGCACCCATGGTTCCCTATCAAAGACATCAATTTTTGAGCATTTTAATTTAAAAATATTCTTCCGAATGTAAATGTTTTCTTAAGAAGATCCAAATATTTATGTCATTGTCATCTTGGAGCAAGTGCATCATTCTTTTGCTTAAATTGATGATGCTTAGCGAGTACGTTGTGACACCAAAAGAGATTATTCCAATTTCGAATATGTTATTAGATCTCTCTTTCAAGAAAAAATGATTGCAAAGTAAAACACAACTTATATGAATGTCATCATACATTGTGTACAAAAAATGCTACTAAGCTTAATGGTACCATCTGAATAAGAGGTGGGGATTATTGGCATTGTTTGGGAAACGGTCCACTAGGCTATTGTAGCCTCATTCAAACAAATAGCCAAAAAGCTTTACTGTAGCTGAGGTTTTTTTTTTTTTTATCAGAAACTGTAGCTGAGGCTTGGCACGAGTTTCATGGCTGTGCAGGACAGAGGGTGAAATTACAATTTTGCCCCTTTAATTTTTGACTAACACACCAGCTTAGCATTCCAACACACGGGCAATTTGGTCATTTCATATCCCAACACATCAATTATCAAGTCAGGAATAACTTTTGGGTAAACTACTAATAGATACTAATAGTTAGACTTAATTTCCATCAAGTTCTATTGAAAATAAGTTTTGGTAAAATTGCCCGCTAAAAATATTTTTTTTGTGACAATTTTTTACATGTCACTAAAAATGGACAATTAGTGACTTTTTTTATCATGATTTTTATAAATTGTCACTAAAACTTACAATTAGTGACATTTTTTTATAACAAATTTTTTCCATAGGACCTACTAGACAATAAATTCACTTATTAGGACCTACACGTAAATATCCCATAACTTTTTGAGGATAATTTAATTATTTTTTATCCTAATATCATTTCAAACACATTTTTCAATACAACAATCAAACAAAAAATTCAATCTATCTTCCCAAACACAAAAACTAAAATAGCCTACTAAAATAGTCAAATAGCCAAAAAACCTAAAAACCTAAAAAGTAGCCACTTCCCAAACGAGACCATTGTATTGCAAAAGTTCAGAACCAATGTGTAACCTATGTTTCCTCAAGCTAAAAATATATTAGGAATAATGTGTGCATCTTTTCTTTTCATTTTCTTTTCCTCCCTTAGTAGCGTAGAGAGGTCAATTTTTCAAGTCTTCTACTAAAACTCTTCAAGGGTGGCAGAAAAAAATTATAGGTTCAATATTTTTTGTTTGGATTGAGATTGTGATTTTTACTATAATGTAATATAGATTCAACATCCAAAATATACAGTTATCATAATGTATTCTAATGCGTTGAAGTGCGGTTGCTTCCCCCACGTGGCCAAGCCTTTGGACACAAAATACAAATACAAACACACACAATAGAGAAAACCAAATGCAGCAATATTATCTGGAGGAAGAAGAAGAAATATCCAATAGTTATCCTCCTCCACAGTAACTCATCATCCATTGGTATCAAGTCAATTGTACAAAAGTGAACCATACAAAAACATGATGTTTGAGTTCATTGACTCAAGATAACACGAACACATAAAGACCAACACAAGCATAAAATTTCTTTTGCTGACACTTTGCTGAAGGACTATTTATTCAAGAAACTTGTAGCATTAGAGAGATACTATTTTTTATAGTAATAAGAACTTAAGCCCATCTCCTATGCTATTATGAAAAGCATTCTATACTTCTATAACTCTTCTTGTGTTGTGCTTAGGCCTGGTCCTTCAGACATCTAGTCCCTAGCCTGTAATACGTATATGGTGAATGTGCTTACAGTCACACCTCCTGTACATATATCCTAAGAATCTGAAAAAACCAGATTCATGTAGCTGACCCCAAGTGTTTGGGACTACAGCTTGTGGAGTTTTGAGTGTTCTAGAATTCCAAGTACTACTAGAACAGCTGAAACAGATAAGATAGTTTAGGAACTTGACATAAAATGATAGCAAATCTCAGCAAGAAGAGGCTCCATAAGAAAAGAATAGTCATATACAGTACTATGAGATATGACAAATGCTGTGCACCTGGCCAACAAGCGGAAAATATAGCTGTGCTATATATAGTTTATCTTCAGGCTTTTGGTATCGAGCATCAAACTCATGCTTGCACAGAAGAAAGACCAGGATTCTAGCTGCCTACAAAAATCATAAGGAAACACTATGAGAAACTAATATTCAAATACTCAAATAAGGATAGAATCTGTGCTGGTAAAAAGTAAGGATAACATATCCACCAAGTAGATTATTAAAGCAATCATTTGAAATGAAGATCTAATCAAATATCCATACTGCACTCACTTTTGCTCTCTGAGACAAGTCATCATGATCCCAAGTAAGGAAAAGCTCTTGTATTAAGACAGATGAAAGGTAGTTCCTGCAATGTGACAATTATTAGATATGAAAATCCATACATCACTACACAAGCTAACAAATAACATAGATATGAAGGATCATTGTCATGATAATCACAATACTATTGTTCTACATTAAAACAAGAAGAATCCAAATAGAACAAAGGAAAAGGTGGGAGTTACATGGACTCTATTATGAGTGTGGCTATGATCTCAAGTGTTGGATTCATCTAATTCTCACGTCCAAAGAGACGGTAACACAAAAATATATTGATATTTTTTAATATATATTATATTTTTATTTTCTAAGGTAAAATGATGTTCACAATGTGTCATAGAGCATTTCATGCATAATATGATGGTTTTAGGCATAATTTTAAGGTTAACTTGAATTACTCATTATGCTTGCTAGGTAAATGTCCAACTACACATGTTGCACACATATCTCTCCCATACGGGCCACACCCAAGTGTTGAGTGTTTGATATGGGTACTAAGTTCATACATCTAGAAGAGTCCATGTAATATAGGGTAGAAGGGTGGGGGTTTGAAATTAATTAGTAAGGTACCTATCTGAAGGATCTCGCCCAGGCATTTCCACAAACAGATCATGATCACATATGATCTGCAGAAATGTAAGCTTGCAGTCATGCAGAACTGGTTGACATACCCCAGAGAACTTATCTAAGTACAAGGACACCTGCAAGAAATGACAAAAAGGTAAATCCATACCAAACAAACAGTAACTGCAAAAAAACTAGAAAGACATGCCTCTATTTCCTGTCATCATTGCACTTGGTACTTGGAAGTTCGATAACACACAACTGAATTGGACACACAAGAGACAGGCATATATAGTTTTAGGAATACAATCAAACACTGAAATTCAGAAAATATAACTGAATTCAGGTTTGAGTTGTTTAAAATAATATTGAGCACAGCAAGACATTGGCATTCATTCAAAAGAAGGTAAATTGTTATGCAAGTCTTTCTTTTGTACATGAACATTTCTCCAACATGGAAATATTGCCATTTTAAAAAAAAAATTATACTGTCAAAATTTTAGGGTTAATTACATTTTGATCCTCCAAAATATACGCTTTGTATCATTCAGATCCCTAACCTCTCAAATTTTTTCTTTTGGATTGGCACCAGGTTATCCGGATCAAAGCCCGACTAATTCCCAAGGGTGCACAGGCCCTCAAGAAGGAGTTTCCTGCAAGTGTACCACGGTTAGTTCAAGGGTTTTCTCCCAGTGAGATAGCTCCAAGACACTGGTAGCACCTAAAAGGTTTCAATCCCTGAACCTTAGAGGAAGCACATTCCCAAGACCTAAGGCCTTGCCACCAGGCCAACCTCTTGAGATTAGATCCCTAACCTCTCAATTGTGTCGATTTGGTTCCCAAAACACAATCTAATATTATTAGGACCCCAGGAGGGATGCCGTCCAAACATGGTGGTGGAATCAAGGATATTTCAAAAGAAAATAAAAAAGCCCAAGCCATTTCTTTTTATAAAGAAAAACATTTTTCTTATTGTAGCTGCTAATCAAAATGTTCCACATAGGTAAGTTTAAGATGGGATTTATCCCACCTAACCACCATCTTCAACACCTAGCCAGCACCAAGAACCTCCACCATCACCACAGACCACTGCCTTTTCCCCACCATTGACCGGCACCTCCGCCGAAACCACCACCTTCCCCATCACCATGAACCACCAAAATCCCCATCATCACAACCTCTCCACCAAAAGCACCACCAAAATCTGTCACCTAAGAAGCACAAACACAGACACAGGCACCAGACATGGTGATTTCAAAAAATTAGAGACACGGACACAACGAGGACATGGCAATAAACTATGAAGCACAAACACCTCTCCGGCGGCAACGTATGGGTGTCTGACACGTGTCGGACACGGACAAGCGGTGGGCACATGATGGACACGTGTCAGACACTCTCTCTAACGTGTCCAAAAAAATTTTTGATTTTTTTCCAGTCGGACACTTTGCGGACACGCTCAATCACTTGAGAGGCACTGCGAGGAGAGAGAGAGAGAGAGAGAGAGAGAGGAAGTCGCTCAACTGTAAACCCTAGGCGAAGCTGTTGAAGCTTTTGAATGCCCCTATTGAAGCAATCACAAATTCACATTTAGGTTTCTCTCTCTCTCTCTCTCTCTCCCCTCTTCTTCGTCTCATCGTCTTCGTTCTTCTCCCTTCGCTTCATTGTCTTCTTCTTTCCTTTTTTTCCTTTAGACTCTCTCTCTCCCCTCCCATTTCTTTCTCTCTTTTTTTTCTTCTCTCTTTCATCTTTAATTATATATTTTCTGAACCCCTTTTATGAGGTCAGCTATTGGATAGGAACAAAAATTTGGCAACCCCTCTATTTTTTAATATTCATCTTTGGCCCTAACATGCATAGAGCAAATTATTTTTATTTGAAGAAAAAATAAATTTCCTGAAATTGCTCAATTTATTTATTAGGTAAAGTGCTGAAATTGATGAATTGTATATATATATTTTTTAAAATATTTGTTCATGATATTTTGTATTTTTTTTATTGCTTTTCAAATTTTTTTTAAATTTTATGACATAATAAATAAGTAAAATTATATATTTTGAGTGTGCCCAGTATGTCGTGTCCCTTATTTATTGAAAATTTACATGTCCACATGTCCGTGTCCGTGCTTCTTAGGCAATAAATTTTTTTCTTCATATATTTTTATTTGCTATGTAAATTAATATTTACATCCACAAATAATCAAAATTAACAAAAACAAACATTAATTCAATATTTAAAAATAAAAAATAAAAATAATAAATAATAAATAATAACAAATAAACAAAAACAAAAGAATCACTTTTAAATTAACACTTATTATTTACATCTTTTTTATGAATGATCTGTTAAGTATTTAAATCTAAGCAAAACGTAATAAACATTCAAAATCCAACATCCATCAAAAGCACTACAGAAAAGGGGAGAAAAAACCTAGTGTTCCCTAAAAATAAATTAATTAAGTAAAGGGGAACGCCACGTGGCATGTCCCCATACGTGTCCCTGTATCTAACACCCCTTGGCATTTGTTTTGAAGTGTCAGTGTTTCATAGTCTGCCACCTTTTTCAATCACCAAAGGCCACAACGAGCACCAAATGACCCTTTTCCACCAACCACCATCACCACCAAAATCGCCCAATCCCCACCAACACCACTGCCACCAAACCCTAAGTTTTATGTCAAAACCTACGTCCATAATATTGCCATTTTTCATTAATTTTTTTCTCATTACATTTCGTCTCAAGCCTAGTCCATAATATTTCCATTTTCCTTTAAAATTATCCTATTAAATTTGTCAAAATTAAATCCGTAATATTGGAATTTTCCTATACATTTATACTATTAATTTTCTACCAAAACCAAGTCCATAATATTGAAGTGATCAGGCAGTTGAAAGCACCATGGTAATATATGCATTTTCTTTTGAACTTCAACCATGATTGGTGAAATATTTACTTAGAAAGCACATTAGACTATAGACTATAACCATGGATTATTGCATGACACTTCAAATTTTTCTCTCTGTTATTGGCAGGATTCATTAAGAACAATGTATGCATCCAAAAGAAAGAATATCAGCAGCAATGTTATTTCTTGTTAAGCTTTTCCTCGTGCATATGTGATGTAATTCAATTCATTATGTGCAATACGTTTTAGCGTATTCAGTGAATTTTCCACATTTACCATTGTATTTTAATATAATGTATGTCTTTTGGTCTTGTTAATGCTATCCCTGAGATTTGCATCAATACCAGCGCAACATACATTACAGCATGTACAATATCATGCTTGTTAACAGGAAAAGTGAAAACAAAGGATCGAGAAATACCACATAAGGAGAAAGCATACCAGTTCAAAAACTTGGCGAGGCTCAACAACAGACAAAAGGTCATAGCAAAAGAAGGCCAAACTACTATTCAAACGTTTAGCCAAGCTTAACCCCTTCTTGCAACGCTCATGTACTTCTGTTAGAAGACAATCGTATAATTGCATAATAACTCTGAAAACACCTTCTTTCACTTGCATTGGTGGAACATCTTCACCTATTGCACAAAATGAAAATAAATCTTTTAACATATGATTGCCTATCACCAAAAGGAAAAATCAATACAAGAGAAAGTAAAGTGATTCAAAGCTAATTCAAATTCTGTGACACTTATTCGTCATAAAATAGCATCGGTTTGGATCAAAGAAAGTATAAGAATGAAATCTTTTTAATGATCAAGTCAAAAAAAATAATTAAATAAAAATAAATAAAACCTAACAACTCACCGATTTATATTTCTCAATTTATTTTCCCAAAGTTTTTCTTACAAAAATATATATATATATATCATGAATTAAATTCAAGAGAGAGTTGAGTTTGGTGGGAGAATATCTAAAGAGAAGGTGCCATATTGCACCCAAAGTTTTTAAAGTCAAATGTGTAATTCGAGGCGTTTTACTCCTCATGAGGCGAGGAGTAAGCCATGAGGTGTTTAGGCGTAAGCATTTCAAATTCTGAATTTTTATATTTAGTAAATGATTTAAATATTGTAAAACAATAAATAAATATATCAAAATTAAATATAAAGGTGTAAACACTTTTTCACTCAAGGCTCACTGCAGAAAAGGAACCTTTGCTCTTTTGAAAGTGAAATTGGTATTCTTAGCTTTAGTGATTGAGCTTCTCACTGAGCATTAAATGTGTTTTTTCTTGATTGGTCATTTACTTAATTTTTCCTATAGAATATAGCTGAAAAATGGGTTCTCTTTTATTTTTTACTTTATGTCTAAACCATTTAATAGATAAAGTTTAACAAGAACCTAAGACAAACTCTTCATATGTGTACTCCTCACATGCTTATGCGTAAAAGGCGTACAAGACGCACTTAAGGCGCATGTCTCTAACTATGTGTGCAAGCCTTTGGGGAGTAAAGCCCAAAAACCAAATCCTTGAGGCGTTTTTCCTTAGGCGAGGCTCAGTAAAGCCTTTTAAAACTTTGATTGCATCCATAGCTCAATTTATACAAGATTCACATAGACTGTGTTTTTATATGATTTATTTGAATAAAAGAGAAAATCAAAAGTAGAAATACAAGTTAGTCAATTATAGTTCATTAAATATCTAAATCCTAAAAGAAAACATTCTCATACTTTAGAAGTACCTTTACGCATTCTAATATTGTGATCTACATAAGCTTGCTCCTATTGTACTACATTTTGATCATGTGATATACCACATTCCCATTCCATGTAGCGAAATAATCTGTGTTCATTGTGACACGTTCAAAGTAATAGTGATGAAACCTCATTCTATATTAGAATTTCAAACAGAATGAACGCCCACATTCTCCACATTCTTAGGTCCTTGTTTTCCACATTCAAAGGTGTCACTAGAATGAAAACGTATGATGGTTGAGGCACCATTCCCTTTTCATGGCATTAGGGTGGGTTTCTACTTTTCCAGGTTCTTTTCTTCTTGTGGTGGTAGGATTATGGGAATGACTCAGCCAACCTTCCCTCTTTTCCCTTCTGTGCAAATTCAACATTAAAAGAACAAAATTATTCATCTGTTACTATAAGGAAAATCATACATCTCCAGCATCTTTGCAATCTTTAAGACTCAAGGTAGCTCCAAAAAGTGTCATGGTGAATTGGAGCTGTATCAGAGTCATGTTATATCTGACAGACAGTAGCACTTTTGACTAGGCTTGTAAAGTATCTAAAACTTAGGGTTGGAAGATTTGTACCAAGGATAGAAGAAGAGTAACAGAAGGGAATCAAGATAACTTTCCAAGAACTTTCAAAAATTGGCAGTCCAAGAGACAGAGAGTATCATCAATATTGATACAGCTGTATAGAAATGAGATATCAATGAAACCAATTGAGATTTATTGTCAGCACTCTACATCATCACTACATGCCATTTGAAGGGAGGTTTTTTTTTTTTTTTGTAATGAAGCAACACTGGTGACTGGCCTGATACATCTGAGTATAGTTTAGTCTTGAAATCAAAGAGGCATTGCAAGATGAAGTGCTTTGGAGACATTACTAAAGAATGAACCAAAGTTTGTGCTTTAATGTATTGCAACTGTTTAGCACTATATGAAGTCATTGCAAGTTTGCAACTGTTCATGCTTTGGAGGCATTACAACTGTTTCCCCTCAAATAATGTAGTGGCAATTACAGGTAGAAAAGCTAGTCATAAAGATTTCCTTCACATATGAAGTCACACTTCTGCCTAGTGTTATATGATGCTTCAAGAATACCTTTGGTGCTCAAGAATATTCTCTGGAAAAGAGTTGTATTTACCGAAAGTGCAATAAAACCTTCTTTGATGTTCAGAGTAACTACTGAAATATCCAAAAGAATAAGTTCTCCAAAGAGTAGAATGATACAGTGTGTAGAGATTTATGTATTATTAATTGATATTGTTATTCTATATATTGATGTTTACATTGATTCCTATATATAGGAGATGTGAAGTGGAGATGGAGTGGTGGAGTAGGTGAAGTGGAGGTGGTAGTGGTGTAGTGGGTTAGGTTTAGTGGAGTAGGTGAGGTGGTAGTGGTGGTAGGTGATGGTAAATTCTAACAGCCTCCCGCAAACTCAAGGAGGATAGAAACTAACCAACTTGAGTTTGGAAAGAGGAACAAAACAAGAAAATACATAAAAATAAAAAAAAAGATAGGAGACACTGCATGGTCGTGTCAGACCGTTGGTGAAGACACTGGATGGTGGTGTCATAACGTTGTAGAGGACACTGTATGGGGGTGTCATAACGTTGTAGAGGACACTGGAGGGCGGTGTCAGACCGATGTAGAAGACAGTTTATGGGGTCATGTCGGACCGTTGTAGCAGATAATGTTGTGACAGTTGTTGTGACAGTTTACAGAGTCTTGCTGGACCCTTGTAGAAACTAACCGGAATCAATGTCGGGACAGTTTACAGAGTCTTGTCGGACCCATAAAAGAACTAACCGAAATTAATGTCCGGACAGTTTACAGAGTCTTGTCGGACCCATGAAGGAGCTAACCGGAATCAATGTCGGGACAGTTTACAGAGTCTTGTCGGACCCTTGAAGGAGCTAACCGGAATCAATGTCGGGACAGTTTACAGAGTCTTGTCGGACCCTTGAAGGAGCTAACCGGAATCAATGTCGGGACAGTTTACAGAGTCTTGTCGGACCCCTAAAAAGTCGCACCCTCAAAAGGCGTGCCCAATCTATCAAAAGGCGTGCCATCAAAAGGCGAGCCCAAGTCATAAAAAGATGTGCCGGACATGATGGCGAGGCACGTGAGTGCCTTGGCTGGCGCGCCCGTTTGTCGTCTGGCGTCAAGGGGCGCGCGATACGCGTGGCTGCCTCGCTATTTAACCAAGGTTGATGCTGAGGCTGAGGCTGAGGCTGAGGCAGACAAAAACTTCTGAAAATCCTCTGAAAAAACTCTTCATTGTGCTGAGAGAGAGAGTCTGTAACACTCTGTTGCGAGAGATATTCTGTAACACTCTGTTGCCCAGAAAATGGCTTCGTCGTCCCGTGGGCTGCTCACTCTCTTTTCCGACCTCAACGAGTCAACAAGAGAGACAACTGGTGCGGTGGCACTGGAACCTCAACCAAGCGCCCCGGAGTTTACTCCGTTGAACTTTCCGATGCGGTCTGTGGAGCAAAGAATGGCAGTGCAGTCGGATGTGGAGGCCAATCAGTATACTTTGAAGTCATGTGTGGAAAGCATGACGGCGGTCACAAACTTGTCGCACCGGCTGCAGAGTAGGACAAATGAGGTGCAGCAGTTAAATTCCCAGCTGGCTCTGCTCCAACGCATGTATAAGGATGCGCGAGCAGAGATAAGTGTGCTAAAGGCAGAAAACAAGGAACTGAAGCGGAAGGCCACCGTGATGTTCCGTTTTGGAGGTCCGCCATATGCTGCAGTGGAGGAGTATGGGGGAGTGAACGTGCTCGGTGGACAAGGAAGCACTGAGGCAGCACCGTCAAGGACTGTCCAAGACGGAGGCAAGAAGAAGAGACCTGCAGCAGAGTAGAGAAGAAAACCCCACTGTGGGTGGGTGTTTGTGGGTGATGTTTGTTTGTTTGTTTTGTTTTTTTTTTTTTTTTTTTTTTTTGTAAAATTGTGATCGGGGTTGATCCCGGAGATGAATAAAATATGGGTGTTGTGCAAATTTGTAAATTGTTTTTTTTTTTTTTTTTTTTTTTTTTTTATAAAAGAGAGGGAACACGCCCATGTGATAATAATAAAAATAATGAGAATGAGAATATGCACATTGTCCAGCAAGGTGATGATGAAAATAAAATAAATCCGGTGGGGGGTTTCGGAACCTGTGGGCTAGTGCAAGTGTGTGGGTAATATATTAAAATAAAATAAAAGAAATCCAGTGGGGGGTTTTCGAAACCTGTGGGCTAGGATAGTGATGTTAATATATTAAAATGGGTTGCAAGGGTGTAAAGTAAGAGGAAACGTGGGTGCAAAAGGGAAAGTGGCAGTGAGGGCCAAGTGGAATAGCTCCGTGACCTACGGGGATGCCTGGAGTTCAACCTGGTACACCTAGACTTGCTCCTCAGCAGGTGTATGTTGGTCAAGGTACGCCTGGTCTGCTAGGCGCCAGAAGAGGTGGGGTTGACGTGGCCGCCGGAGATGTTAGCTCCGATCGAGACAGCGACGAAAAGAGCAAAAACATGGACGATGGCAGCAGAGAGGACGCCGGAGGGGGTGGTGCAGACGCTGGGGAGGCCGGAGGCGATGGCAACAGAGATGACGCCGGAGGGGGTGGTGCAGACGCTGGGGAGGCCGGAGGCGCGTGCGTAGCCCTCGGCTGTTAAATGTTCTTGATCTGCACCGGAACAACTCCATCAGCGGGAGAGATGTATTGCTGCTGCTGATAATACTGATGAGGCCATGATGTCGAGATCCAGATACGGATTAATATCAGCGAACAGATATTCCGAAGACTTGAGATCAGTACTGTTGTCGACGATCTTACGGTTCGGATTCGAAAGCAGCCACGACGCCGCTTCGGATTCGGGAAGAGGAGATTGGTGCACTGGTATGTGGGTGAAAAGTATGGAGGAAGGAAGGAGAGAGAGAATTAGAAAATTTGGATTTGTCCGGCGGACGGCGAAGGCGAGGCTGCCGTCCGCCGGTGAAGCGGAATCACTAAGTTCTTAACCTTGCTCTGATACCATGTAGAGATTTATGTATTATTAATTGATATTGTTATTCTATATATTGATGTTTACATTGATTCCTATATATAGGAGATGTGAAGTGGAGATGGAGTGGTGGAGTAGGTGAAGTGGAGGTGGTAGTGGTGTAGTGGGTTAGGTTTAGTGGAGTAGGTGAGGTGGTAGTGGTGGTAGGTGATGGTAAATTCTAACACAGTGTTTTGTGGTAAAGCAAACTTTCCCTATAAACTTCATCTCCAAAATACTCCAACGAACATTTCACCTCCCACTTTGAGATTCTGAATGAGAGGAAAAGATAGAGAAGATACTTCTCTCAGACAGATGGAAATTCTATCTTCAGGTAAGTGGGAAATAATGTACGAATACTGGTTTCTTTAGTTTAAGTGATTGTAGATATCTTCATCTTAATTTAGATTATTTGTACTGCATCAATTATAAAATTGTCAGAACAAACACCCGATGTTGCCGGTTGTTACTGAATTTCCCTAACACACCCAACTTTCCTTGTCAACCAAATCAACCTCAAAAGGCTCAAATATGTTCTCAACATCAATAATTCCTGTATCTATAAGAAAAGTATCCCGGAATAATTTTCAGATATTTCAGGTACTGACTTAAAATTATTATGGAATCCAACCAACCCACCTCCCCTCTGCCGCCGCCCCCGCCCCCGCTCCCGCTCCACCCCCCAAAAAAAAAATGTTTTGGTCATTGTAAGTCACAGAAACATTCTTTAAACTGATACTTACCAAGTGGAATGTTGTGATAGAACAGACGAGTTTGCTCCAAAGCCATTGACTTGACAATTAACTCAAGGAAAAACCACGCCATTGCCAAGACATCATCGTATACAGGCCCTACACGGTAACCTTTGGCCTACAAGATAAACTCATACTATTAAAAGAACAAAATTGATTGAAAGAAACCAATATATAATATTGAGCCACGAAGTGATAGAGCAGTTGGTGTCAATAAATCTCTTTTGCATAACACCACAAAACATACAATATACATACTAACACAAGTAAAATACTAAATCTTATTAATATGACTACAGAATGAACATTAAAAAATATATATATATATATATATTTAAATGCATTAATTGTAGTTGACGGAAGTCAAAACCACAAGTTTAATCATGTTAGTAGGCGTTTATTCCGACTGTCATAACAAGAAAAGGGATAAACCAGGAACTTCAGCAAACAAGAAAAAATTATTTTCATTCTCATTTACCTTTCTTTTGCATGCCAAACCAATCAGAAAAATAATCACTTTCCCTAAATATCTCACTTACTGTCTCTTCCTTTCTCTTTCCCCTTCCATAAGTTTGAATTCAAATACAGGGCTCATTCTAGTAGTAGAACAGGGTTAGTTCTAGTAGTACAACTATAGCAACTTATATATATGCATGTAATCTTTAAATTCAATTAGAGTTGAATTATGAGAATTTGAGCTATGATTGTTTAATTTTTCTTAGCCTTTGCGACGGTAAAGCCCTCCTTCTGTTTCTCCTCTTCTTCCTCTCTTCTTGGCACCTTCATTCTCACTTCCAAAGAAAATGAGTTATGATTCCTACAGTACTAGTTCACAGTTCTCAAACAGACCCTATTTCAGCCCAAAAACTGTAGCCTATCAAATGCCTAGCAAACCTTAACCCCTTCCACTACCACTTGGCCTTCAATCCAACACTTAAATCACTAATTTATTGGTTGTCCAATGCTACAACAATATGATTTTCAAAAGTCCGGCAACACACCCTCTTGAAAACCAAGCCAATTGCAACCCCTTGAAATTCATAAACCTTACTATCTCTATTTTTTATTTTTTTTAATTTATTAGAGTGCTAAACCTACAAGATTTCCCTGACCAAAACCCACCATAAACCAATTGCATTTGCAGCTTGCATTATATAAGTTCCTCTATGGTCCAGTAAGGATTTGAAAGAAAATCAGACCTTGATACACCATAGCAATCACAGTATGCATGGATGACGTGCTGAAATTAATTTTTTCATTTTTAAAAGAAAGAACGGATACAAAACATTTGAAGTCCAAAACAAAACTAGGGCCAACAAAAAATTGAGATGACAAAACAAAAGGATCTTTTGAAACTATAGATGAAATCATGTCAAGCCTCGTGCACTGAAGTTAGAGCATGACACAACTTGCCTCGCCAGGAAACGACGTTGCCAACACCACTCACCAAGCTCTACCACTATACCTGCATGAGTACAACCAAACCACTGCCGATACTGACCACATAACCCCACGTCCACATACAAAGTTGCTATTCTCCCTTCACTATGAGAACCATCATGGATCAACTATACCAAATTTGGCAAATTAATGTTTTTAAAGTAGATTTGGATTGTAACTACCAAACATGCTATCATTTTTCTTGAATTGGTTAAAAGCTACCACAGAATTGCAAGGACATGTCCTGGCTGGTGGGACACAATGAGCTGTATCTTGCTTATCGACATTCACAATTAAAAGAATAATAATAATAATAATAATAAGTATACAAAAATAAAAATAAAAAATGAAAAATTGAAGAGTTGGACATAATGCTGCCTATTGAAAAGTGAAAATGAAACAAATTCTACCAACAAGAAATAGACAACCAAAATACATTTAAACATGTTTGAAGATAGCTCCTTAAAGCATTTCTCATGGTATGGCCTAGAAAAAGAAATACTTAAACGAGTAAAATAACAATATGCAATTAAATGAATGTCTTTGAAATGCTGGATGTAGCAACAGAATAAAAACCGCCAATGTTACTGTTACCATTTGAATCACAAGGAGAAGAAACATCATTACTAAAAGACAAACAAAGGAAGCCCATAGATAATCATACTAACAAGGGGTGACCATAAGACACTAGATATCTTAACAAAAAATAGCAATCAGTGGGATACCTTACTGCGAGCCAAACTTCCCCATACAGTAGACAAACCGGGATAAACTGGTGGTTGACGACCTCCAAAATCATCGAAAGCATAATCCACATAGTTCACTAGAAACCGATTCCTTTCAGCTTCATCAACCGACTCCTGCTGCACCCTACAGAATAGAGTTCCACATAACATCAGACATTAGATGCTGAACAGCACTGATCAAAAATAATCAACCACAAAAGGCTACACCATAATGCATTTCTCATCAAGACAAATAAATTAAGCTATAGCAAAGGCAAAACCATTTCCATAGATGCATTATGCATACACTTGTAAGCAGGTAATCATGAATATCATATTTATTGATCAATATCGCACAAGATCAAATTTGATGTAGAAAACATGATTTCGTCTTGTTATAAATGCATTAAATGTCATCAAACTTCAGAATTAACCATCATAATACTTTCAACAGATAAAATAATTTTGTTTAAATATTTTACTTTTCAGGGCACAGATGACATCCTATGACATCCAAATAGTTCCATTGTAACTCCATCTGCTGTTCAGACATTGGGAACTACTCTCCTGAGTCTTGCCGAGCACAATATTTAGCTTAAAACTATTAAATAAAGCCAGAAAGACTGTCTGTCCAATGGACTATTGCTGATGGTACCAAGCAGGAGACAGAAGCAACGGGGAAGACAAACAAAAGCAACAGATGAAAAACAAAACTCCAAGGAGAAAATAATGAACAAACATGTACTACCATCTGTCTCAGTCACACATCACATAACTCTTCGCTGTAACCCATCCCACCAAGATCATTAATCAACAAGGACAGCTCTACTCAATATTTCAGACCATGGAGAGAAAAACACTTAATAAAGTTCTTCAACAATTCAAATGGCATTGGAGGCAATCAATCTTCACGTGACCAATGAAGGCTCCTAGAAAGGTACCAATTGGAATCCATAATCTTCTACCTAATCTGCAATTCCTCAACTCCTGAATTAAGGAAAGCATATCAAGAAGCCCCAAGATATCTTAAGTCTTTTAAATAAACCTAAAAACAAAATCCCAAGCAGCAAACCCATCACATAATGAAGCACCTTTACTAGATAGACATTAAAAATAGCCTCCCCCCAATGTTAATCTCCACCAAAATCTCAATATTTCAGCAGTACCACAACTAAATATGAAAGATATTTAATTATCAGAAACACTATAACTTCTGTCAACATCTTTGTTACATATGGATTCACAACTTTGACACTACATAAGGTTTAAAACCATAACACAAAAGCATACCGTGTTAAAATGTTAACCATAGCTCTAAAGGCTGCAACCTGAAAGAGAAAGGGTAACAGAAAATTAAATAGCATTGCTTAGCAAAGAAAGCATATTTTCTGAATCCAAAATTAATAGATTCACAATAAACATCTACAGTTAAAAGCTAAGCATTCCCACTGAAACGTCAAAAAAATATTCACAGCCTAATGATGAAAATGAGTAAAGCATATATGACAAACTGAATAATAACAAAAATCA
The DNA here is from genome assembly GCF_055761805.1 of Camellia sinensis. NCBI lineage: Eukaryota > Viridiplantae > Streptophyta > Magnoliopsida > Ericales > Theaceae > Camellia > Camellia sinensis. The sequence continues at coordinate 8,212,315 of NC_138971.1, forward strand.
CATATAGAAGTTTCGGTAAAAATTATTAGAGAACCTGAAGGGTTTCTCCACCATTGCCTATAAGGTGGAGAAGCATATTCAAGATTGGCTGAAGAAACTGAAGCAAAGCAGTGGAATCAACATTCTTCAAACTGTTGATAGCCTGCAAGCAAATTTTAACTGTTGATTGCCCGAAGAATCTGACAGAATAAGAAAGCTGGAAGAAATGCATGACAAAACTGAACTTCCAGAAATATAACAATGCATGAGAATCTCTAACACTATAGCAGGTTTGAATGCAATGCAAAACTCATTTGATTTCCTCCAAATCCAAAACAAGAATAAATTTTGACGCTTTTGTCATAAAGCAACAACCAAGTGAACCAAGCTTTATGGAACCACAAAATGACATGCAAGTTTTATGTATAACTCGTATACAAGTCTAGATATTTGCAAGATAAGTTTATAAAAGGCATATGACAACAAAGGAAATTTTGAGAAAGATAACAAAATGAATAAGCATGTAATAGAATAAAATTCAAATAAGTGACGCCTCAAGAATGATTAAAGCAGTTTGTAAAAACTTATTTGCAGCTGTATATAAATATATATATAAATCTTTAAAAAAGTATCTCAAACTTAGCTTCAAAAAAGTTAGCTTTTTGATCTTATTTAAGTATAGAGGACTTGCACTCCCATGACTTTTACCATTACAGAGATTAGGTGCTTGGACATTTTTGAAGTGCACATGAACATAAGGAAGTCCCATTTAGCACAATATAAGACTGATGTAGAGCACCTTAAGAAAAGAGAAGAGAGCAACAGCCCTAACACACTGTCACAGGCTAAAACACTCTCAATTTCATTAATTCAAAGTTAACTATTACAATGCAAAACCTAATTTATATAGCTTAGAAACCCTAATTAAAATAGGAAACTAAGGGGTTGTTTGGGATGCCCTAAATAAGTGCACTTTTTGTCTTTTGAACTAAAAAGTGGAGGAAAAAAATATGGATGTTTGGGTTAACTTTTTGACTTTTTACGAAAAAATGTGTATTAAAAAATTATATAAATAAGTGTATAGGAGAAGTTAGTGAAGTGGGCCTTACAATTTGGGCAGTGTAGTGCGCTGGTTAGGAAATGGGAAATGATTGCCTCCTTTTCGGGCTTGAATTGGACGGTGTTGTTCTGCCCGTGGGGGCCCACCACGGGTCCCGTTTTGCTAATCGGAACCGTTGAATGTGTAGAACTCGTCAAGTACTATATGCTTATAAAAAATCACGTTGATTGGATATCGATAACTATCCGATCGTGTTAGTTTTTTTTGTCAACTGTTAATTATAACACCATCCATTTTTTATACAAAACTGATTTGATCATGTAGTTAGCGATATCCGATCAACGTGATTTTTTACAGGCTTGTAGTACTGGACGAGTTCTACATATTGAAACGGTTCGGATTATCAAAATGGGACCCGTGGTGGGCCCCCACCGGCCCAACATTACCATCCAACTTACTAAATATATATACGTACTTTTTTTTTTTCCTTTCTCGTCAGTACCTAGAGTGGTGTAAAGTTTGTTTGTATTAAAATATTATGTATATTAATTTTTTAATATTTTTAATTTGTGAATAGTGATGACTTTTTGCTTTTTTTGTAACTTTTTGGATTTTTTTAAACACCCTAAACGAGGCCTAAATCATAACATTTTTTGAAAATTTAATCTTCAATAAAATAAGTAAATAAATACATTAAGATCCTAATTAAACTATCAATAAAACTAAATAAACATAAATAAAAAAAAAATAAACATAAACATAAACTCAGTTAAAAATATCCATGCACACATCAAAGACTTGGGTTTCAAGCTATGGCATATGTGGAATGAATGAGAAAAACTCATACAAATTGATGTCACTCAATATTGAGAACAGACAGCACAATTATCATGATTCAGCAAACAAACCATTCAGATTATTGACAATTGCTTGAAACTAGAACCTATGTTTAAACAACAGAATGGTTGCAAAATACAAAACAAATATAGAAGCGATTTTAGATAATTACACAAGTGTATAATTTACAACTCCAGCATGCAAGGAAACATGAAGTGTAATAGCAATTTCACATAATCACAATTGTAATAATTTGATGACTAAATTAAAAACATATAGCTCCAGCATGCAAGGAACCATGAAGGGTGTGTTTGGTTTGGTTTTGGGAGATAAATATGTTTTTTAAAAATTCGAAGAAAGAGTTTAGAAATTTTTTTGGTTTGTTTGGTTTTATATTTTGGAAATAGTTTTTGAGTATGGGAGTTTGGAATGATTTGATATTTTGTTGCGGTTGAGTAGATGTGTGTGAGAGAAAAAGTGATTGAGAATGAGAAAGGAAAGAGAAAAAGTGATTAATTGATATGTAGGAGAGAGAGACTGATTTTGGGAAAAAAAAATTCCAAAATCACTAAACCAAACAAAATTTTAAAAAAATTTCTTCAAAATTTGTTTCTAAAAAACAAACCAAACAAGGCTGAAGTGTGTGATGGGATTTCAGACCTGGCCTTCTTTTCTCAAAGCATAATTTTAAACAAGTTTGCAATTACTTTTACTGCAGCTCTGGAGGATCCAGAAAATACAACCAAGGATATGAGAAAGATAGGATATATGCAAAGGCATTATTTAAGATACATAAAATCAATATATACAGAAAAGGACAAAAAAAAATGAGAAGCTCAAAAAAAATCAAAGGCACCTCTAGAAGTTCAGACCCCCAAGGAGGGCTTGTGCGAAGAGTGTGTCTGTCATACTCGAGAAAAAAATCTCTAATGCGCTCACTAATGGGATACAATGATGAGCATAGTCGCAACCGCAATCTAAAGACATTTTGTCCATCCTCCAAGTAATCCAGCCTCTCCTGCAGAATAATTTGGAAATTGAGATGAAGCGTTAGTTCATAAAACCAAATATGTAACTATCAAACTATTACGGACAAGAACATAACCCTTAGAGATCTATGGGCTGGCAACAAACTTCAGCAGCTAAATAATTCATGTAACGCAATTACACCTGCAGGGATTTGTGGGAGGGGGGAAATTTGGGGAAATTTGTGGTAATGAATTCATCTCTAGACCTTTGTATAAACGAACTTTCTTTAGACTATTTCCAAAAGTAAAGCATCTTCCCACTAGTCACGAAGTCAAGGTTTTGTCAGACTTCTATCAAACATTGAAAACATACAGAATATATTGTGAAGGAAGAAAAAATTCCAGAAAATTAGATTTGGAAAAAATTAAAATACGTATTATACTCAAAACAGGATGTCCATATATACCTTGCCAGTTTCTTGAAGATAATGGGGAACCAGCTCTTTCATAATCGGTAAAGAAATTTCAGGTCGCAACCTGAATGATTCATAAGTATTACAGATGGTAAGTTTACATTGTAAATACAAAAGCCCGACAAATGCCACTATCTAATGCCTTTCATGAGAAGATTGAATAACAGGTAATAGAGAAAAGGGAGGAAAAGGGTGATATAAAACATAAGATTAGTAATGAGCAAATTATGCACAATTGTTACAGTGTTTGATCCTATAGTGATAGATTCTACTCGGAGAAATTTAAATCCTAGGATTCGAATCTATTGACATGATGCAGCAGGGAAACCAGTTATGGGTTTAAGGCAAAAAGCAACAAACATATCATACAAAATACATATACGGAATACATTGCACAATATCATTGATGCAAATATCGTGCATGGGAAGTAATGATAAATACTAAACAAGAGGAAATCTAGACTTAAGCCATGTTGATTTGATAGGACTCTAGCTTGGCACATGCTTAGAGAATTAGTTATCTTTTAGTTTCCCCATAGTTATTTTTATATTTTTTCTTTATTATCAAGTCAAGCAGTTTTATAGTTTAGCAGTTTGGGCTCCAAAATGGGTTGCAACTTGCCAGAATCGGCTGCTGTTTATGGGCTGATTTGCTTGGTTTGGGTCAAGTTTAAGATGCTTTAGAGGTCAAATACAAGTATACAGACCTTTATGTCAGTTTTGAGAAGAGAAAAGTTAAAGATATGAGTGGTCTCTCATCCTCTTTTATATTACATCATAAACATAATTATAGGAGTGAGTTAAGGCCTAAATAAAGGGCCCATTACATCAAATAAAGATATTGTACCAGAATAAAATAGGAAATATCCTAACACATTCTAACACTCCCCCTCAAGCTGGTGTGAAGATATCTCTCATGCCCAACTTGTTAAGAATATCACGGAATGGTTTATTCCCTAATCCTTTGGTGAGAACATCAACCAGTTGATCCCCACACCGCACGAATGGCGTACATATAGTACCACTAGTAAGTTTTTCCTTGATAAAATGTCGATCAATCTCCACATGCTTGGTCCTATCATGCTGAACCGGATTATGAGCTATATTGATAGTGGCCTTATTGTCACAGTATAGCCTCATAGAATCTGTCTAATGAATCCCCAAATCCCTCAAGAACAATCTAATCCATAATAGCTCACACGCACCTTAAGCCATAGCTCTGAATTCGGCCTCTGCACTAGACCTCGCAACTACATTTTGTTTCTTGCTTCTCCAAGTAACTAGATTTCCTCCAACAAAGGTACAATAACCAGAGGTGGATCTTCTATCAGTTAATGATCCAGCCCCAATCAGCATCTGTATATGCCTCCACACTAAGATGGCCATGCTTTGAGAAATAGAGACCCTTTCCTGGAGAAGATTTCAAGTACCTTAGAATCCTCATAACCGCCTCTAAGTGAGTTACACATGGAGCATGCATAAACTGACTAACCTTACTCACTGCAACAGCAATATCAGGACGCAAATGGGATAAGTAAATAAACTTACCCACTAGTCTCTGGGATCTCCCCCTGTCTATAGACTCGCCTCCTTGATCCTCAGTCCAGGCTCTAGTGGTGTATCACAGGTTTTACTTCCAAGCATTCCAGTTTCTTTTCTCAAATCAAACACATATTTTCGTTGACATATGAAGATGCCATCTTTGAACCGAGCAACCTCAACGCCTAGAAAGTACTTCAAACTGCATAAGTCTTTGATTTCAAATTCATTAGCTAAATACTCCTTCAACCGAGGAACCTCCTCAACATCATCCCTTATGAGTACAATATCATCCACATAAATAATAAGAGTTGTCATCTTACCATGTGAGCAGTGTTTCACAAATAAAGTATGATCAGCTTGACTCTATTTGAAACCATATCTCAGCATGGTTTGAGTAAGCCTCTCAAACCAAGGCCACACTACAATTTAAGTCCCGAGTGATACGACTCAAAGATAAAAGATTAACACTAAAATTGAGAACATGTAGGATAGAAGATAAAGGAAGAGAAGCAGTGGCATGAATTAAACATTTCCCAGACACAGAAGAAATGGTACCATCAGCAATTCTAACTTTATCCTATCCGGAAGAAGGAGTATACACGGAGAACAAATCAGAAGACCCAGACATGTGGTCTGAAGCACCAGAATCAATAATCCAAGGCAACGCTTGATGAGAGAGGAAAGCACTTGTAGAAGAAGCTAAGTTACCTAAATGGGCAATGTTACCTGAAAATGAACTAGATGCCCAACTGGCTAGCAAGTGGCAAAGAGCAACCTCCAATTCAGAAGTAGAAAACCCAGAGATATCAGTAGATGAAACAATCGGAGCTGAGGACTGTGGCTCAACTGTATCAGAATAATGGGCTCGAGCATTGGGCCCTCGGCCTCTAGATTGACCAAAGTGACCCCCTCGAGAACCAGAACGGTCGCCATGACCCCTAGATGGCTGCCCATGCAACTTCCAACAAGTCTCAGGGATGTGGCGAGGGCGTGGGCTAGGGCGATGACAAAAGTCACAAAAAAGGGTATCCTTCTCTGATGGAGGACGAGCACCACGATCCCCATCTCTAGAGGGTGCAGAAACCAAGACAGATCGATCAGAAGAGGCAGACGGAAGCATAGTAGAACGACGACTCTCCCCATTCTGTACATAAGCAAACACTTTTTGGAAAGAAGGAAGCGTATCCATACCAAGCACACGACTTCAAAAAGGATCAAAACTCCACATTCAGACCTTCCAAAAACTTGAAAACCTGCACTTGTTCAACATATTTCCGGTAACCAACAAAATCATTGGGACCGACAGGCTTGTAGTCCTGAAGATGACCAAGTCTCTTCCACCCATTGCTAAGGAAGTAAAGTATTGGAGGATAGTCATCTCACCCTGGACAGACCAGTCAATGGAGCGTCGTAACTCAAAAGTCTGTGAGAAATTGCCTTTGCGTGAATACGTAACGGCCACAGCCTCCCAAATATCCTGTGTTGTGTCCATAGACAAGTATCCCTCACCAATCTCCGGAATCATTGAATGTATCAACCAGCCCATGATAAGAAAATTGGTAATCTCCCATTGATCATAACCCGCATTTGTGATACTAGGAGCCTAAACGCGCCTATTAACATATCCCAACTTCCTTTTGCTCGTCAAAAATATAGTCAAACTCTGCGACCACGCTAGATAGTTCTGACCATTAAAGAGAGAGGTAGTGATTTTTTGGCCAAGGTTGAGGGAATCGGTCCTAGTAGTAGTCAAAATCGGACTTGCGCCCTGATTAGCAGGCTGCGATGTAGTAAACTCACTAGTCAATTCCACCATAGAGACTCTACTAAGGAATCCTCACAAACAAACATTGGGCTAATTCACAAACCCGGAAGACGGGAGAACATAACAATAAGAACAAATAGAATTTAAGAGAACATTTTTTTTATTTTTTTATTTTTTTTGTAAAACAAAAACTGATTACGAAGAAGGGTGAGAGACAGATTGCATGAAGAGAGAGAGAGAGAGAGAACAAGGAAGAGGCGAAGCTACCCAGATGACGTCGCACCTGACTAGACCTCCAGGTTCCTTAAAAGCTATAGGTAGCTAGAGAAGGAAAGAAAAAACTCCCCTAACTAAACCTCCAAGCCAGCCGACAGGCTTGGGCTGGGAAAAGGGAGGCTCCGACGAGTCCTAGGGTGTTGTTGGAGCCCTAGGCATCTGTGACAAGGACTAACGAAACCCTAGGGGTCGGCAACTGGGGTGGAGGAACCCTAAGGGTTCTGCGACTAGGGTGGTGGTGTGGTGGTGACCGGGGTTTGTGGTTTCTAGGGTTTTAGACTGGCTCTGATACCATGTCAGTTTTGTGAAAAGAAAAATTAAAGGTATGAGTCGTCTCTCATCCACTCTTATATTACATCATAAACATAATTATAGGAGTGAGTTAAGGCCTAAATAAAGGGGCCCATTACATCAAATAAAGATACTGAATAAGAATAAAATAGGAAATATCCTAACACATTCTGACACTTTATCCTTTTGCTTGGGCCCTAAGAGCTATTTAGGCTTTAAGTTTGCTTGGTCCCTAAGTTCTCTTGGCCACCAAGTTGGCCCCCCCTATGTATATATGTGATGTATTAGCCTATTACTAGTGGATGTGTCATGCATCTTTTCTTAGGATTGCCCAACCTCCTCCTCTCTTTATCGATAGGAGTTCTTCTCACCTCAATTCAACAACCCCAACCCATACCTCGCGACCCAAGATGTTTGAGCCCTCCAAAGTTAACCCCCATAGCTCCATACCATAGTATCCACCGAACACTAAAAATCGCAACTAGAAATGAAGCAAAAGGATCATGGAGGACAAATTGAAGAAGAAATACAAGAAATCAAAAAAGACAATATTGCACAGATGCATACATGAAAGACAAATACATTCTACCCATTTATCAAAATTTCTAAAATTATCTTTTGGTCACAAAACCAAACTTAGATATGGGCTTTTGGGTTAGAAATAACACATCCAAACCAAAATTATCTTTTGGTTTCCATTATCTCAAAATGTTGCTCTGTTTTCAATAGGATTTCATTGAGGACTGAGGCAAGGGATAAAATGTTGGAATTTTGATTAGGCTGTTATGCTTCCACTGGAAATGTTGGAAATCACTGATTAGGCTTTTCTCTGTATTTAGATCTCGTGTTTTGATTTTTCCTTTATGGGCATGTACGAGTAGATGTTGGTTGCAATGCAACTTGTAATGCCATGTATTAGGCATTAGCAACTCTAAAGTAGTAATGTCTCTTGTGTTTATTTGTGCTTTGATTGAAAAAGGATAGTAAGAATCCACATGTAGATGTTTTGTGATTTGTTTCGATAGTTCAAAGATATGTATATACACACTGCATAATGTTAAGTAAAAGAAAAGACAAATGAATGAAAGAAAAAAGGGGGCAAGAAAAAGAAAAAGATAATGGACAATTGAGGCAAAAACATACTGAGCATACGTGGACAATGGAAGCGATGCATATCCAATTACCACCTGCAAGAGCAAACAACATCATTACTGCTTAAAAAGACAACAATGCAAGATACGACAATGCAAGATGAAAAACTAACATAATAGGACTTACTGGTTTTGGAGCTTCCAGTTTTGTTTGAAGGTCAATGTGATAGAAAGTGAATAAAAGGTGATGCAATGGTGTCCAAATAGCAGGGAGGGAGACTTTAATTTCATCATGGTAGCAAGCCACCCTAGCCCCAACCGCAACTTGGGTCTGAGCCCATTTTTGAAGCAACACACCTGGTTCCTTTGGATGCATTGCCTAATTAAAATAGTACCATAAATGAATACTTGTTGTCTATAGAAGAAGGAAATCAACAAATAAATGTATAACAAAATAAAAGTAAAGTACCAATCTACCTCTAAAGGCTGCCTGCGAACATCTGCATCATCCTTTCTGAGTTCAACCCGAATGAACAAATTCTTTTTCCTACTCAAACTAACAGTCAAGGGATAGACATAAAGGCAATGAAAAAGCTGCAAGAAAGGCTCATTTCTCGTCATCGTGCGGAAATCGAAAGCCTGGAACTGCATATTTATCAACCATTTATCATTCTGAATAAGTGGGCAATAAACCAATTATAAATACAAAACTCTCTATTGATGCAATAGATCATCCAGAAAAAGAATTTTGGACACAATTTCTCCTCAAACTAATTTACAACAGATAATAATACATTTACATAGTTACTTGGATTTTTTAAAATATATGTTAACCACCTTATCATCGGACAACAAAACCATTTTCTTCTTTTGTTTACTTCTGTTTGATATTCACAGCCAAATTCCAGACTCAAGCAATTGAAGGTTGAATTCCAAAGTTAACAAAGCATTAAACAAGAAAACAATAACCAACAAATGACCCACTAAAACCTATGCCATGTCACTTTTCTAATAACAGTTGTGCTGAAAGTATACTCATCTGGAAGTAACACATAATATATAGCTAATACAAGTACGAGAAATGCGTAACACTTACATCATCAGCATTGATATCTAGATTTCCTTGAGCAATTGATCCATTTCGTTGAATTTCTTTTCCATCAGGGGAATTCCACTTGGAATCACCTGTACGAGGCCCACCATTAAATGGGGAATCAGCTAATCGGTCACCTATGTCAACAGTATCATTGGTTACACTGCCACTTTCTGAAATATTTTCGAAGTCAACAGGGCCAGCTTGGAGCTTTTCAATTTCCAACCTTAAGACACCTTTCACGGGCTTATGAACCTTGCGTTTAGGATCCTAAACAATTAGAGGAAAATCAAGGGAAAAATTTAGTGTTAGGTATAATGAGAAACACGGAATGTCATCTGCAGTTGTAATTAATAAATGAGTACAACAATCTTACAACTTCTATGAAAAGAAAATAGGTAATGCATGTGCTGTATTACTAACCCTCCAACCAACTACATACCCACCAAACCACAAAACGGGGACTTCCATTTGCAAATAAACAGCAACTAGATGGCATAATAGGCCACCATTGCCAACTTACTATCACTCTTAAATCCCTCTCCTGTGCTTTAACCGAAATCCTACGCTAAACCTAAGGTAGAAAGTATTCTCACTAATATACAAAGGCTTGCTAACTCAATCGCTTCTCAGAAATCTTGTTTACTTATTATCATTTGGAGTACCAGAACATGGACATGCTGCCAGAGAGCCAAGCTTTGGAATCTTCTTTCTTTTTCTTTTTCTTTTTTTTTAAGTACTGGTTTTTCAATCTTCTTACCGGAGCGTCACTAGATAACTTCCCCTTATGATGATCAAGGTTTTGATATTT